>NW_027397106.1:7263066-7349103 GCF_003265705.2 Callorhinus ursinus | reverse complement strand
AAATAAAAAATGTTTTTTTTTTAAAAAAAGAGATTGATAAGATGTTGGTTGAAAAAGGGAAAAAGAAAAAAAAGTTAACGAAAATTAACTTTGATGAACTAATGAATCATGGTAAAAAAAAGCCATGAATTCTATGTGCAGTATTCCCCTAGCGCTGGAGTTCTCCTGTTCTCCTTGATCGGTAAACTTGGTCTTGGCTTGCTGGCTGTTCGTGCTGATCTTCTGGGGGAGGGGCCTGTTGCTGTGGTTTCCAAATGTCTTTGCCGGAGGCTGAATTGCCCCGCCCTTGCCGGTCCGGGCTAAGCAAGCTGCTTGGGTTTGATCTCAGGAGCTTTTGTTCCCTGCAAGCTCTCCGTACAGCCTTGGAGGACCAGGGCAAAAATGGTGGCCTCCCAATCTCTACCCGGAGGAGCTGAGAACTCGGGGCCCCACTCCTCAGTGCACCCCCAGAGAAAAGCAGTCACTCCCTTGTCCCTGGTCTCCGGCCGTTCTCCGTGCTCACCCGGCCTGTGACCGAGCGTTGCTATCTCTGGCACCCGACCCCGTGTGGAGTCTCCAAACCCAGCAGATCCCTGCGGTGCATTCCCGCGCCGCTCCTCCCGGGGAGGAAGGGGAGTCTCCCCGGATCTGCCGCTTGTTGGGTCCCTGCTGCAGGAGCAGTGGCCCGACTGGGCCGCGGATCACAGTTTATGGCAACCCCGAGCTGAGAGCCCGCGCCTCATCTCCGTCTCTGCAGCCGACTTCCCCGCTCTGATACCTGGGAGCTCTGGCGCACTCAGGCTCCCCCGGTCTCTCTGTGACCCCAAGGGTCCTGAGACCACACTGTCCCGGGAGGATTCCACCCCCTGCTTAGCCACTGCAGCGACATCCCTCAGGGGAGCCGGCTTCTAACAGTTCCAATTTTGTGCTCCGCGGCTCTAGCACTTGCCAGAAGCGGCCGACAGAGGCCCCCTCCCCCGCCGTCTATCCTCCCAAATATCGCCTCGGATTCACTTCTCTGCACGTCCTACCTTCCAGTAAGTGGTCACTTCTCTGTTCAGATAGTTGTTGCTACTCTCCTCTTTGATCTCCTGTTGAGTTCGTAGGTGTTCAGAATGGTTTGATCCCTATTCAGCTGAATTCCTGAGACCAGACGAAATCTAGGTCTCCTACTCCTCCGCCATCTTGCTCCGCCCCATTATAAATAAATCTTTTAAAAAAGAATTTTAAAAAAAAGAAGGAAGAAGGAAAGAAGGGAGGGAGGGAGGGAGGGAGGGATGGGGGATATCAGAAAGCAGTGGAGCTACCTGAAGAAAAAAAGCCAGTCTCCAGAACTAAGTCCTGAGAAGCAGCCATTTTGCAGAACCTCAATAGAACGTCATGATAAATATGTACATTGAAAGTAAAATGAATAATTACATAAACAGAACTTGAGTTCTCTCCAGCCAATCTGATAAAAAAATGACAAGTTCCCATACAGGCAGTCACGAGACAAGAATCATGGAGCATGCACAGAAAATTAGCCAAAAAAGGGCAATGTCACCCAAATCAAGGAACAGAACACCTACCAACAGTCTAAAGTTCCCATGTTTCCTTCTAGGCCCTAACCTCCCAGTGGTAACCACTCTCCTGACTTCCATCAACATGGATTAGTTCTGCCTGTTTTTATACTTTTTAGAAATGAAATATATACTCTTTGTGTCTGGCTCTGATTGCTCAACTTGCATTTGAGAGGTTCATCCTTATTTTTACATGTCATCCTAGATCGTTTTCATAGCTATATAGTATTCCACTATGTGACTCTATCACAATTTATTGAATTATTGATGGACATCTGAGTAATTTTCAATTTTTTCTATTTCAAGTACTGTTGTAATGAATATTCTAATACATGTCTTTTGATAAACATAATGTACACATTTCTATTGGGTATATACCTCAAAATGTACTTGCTTGGTCATGGGTAGGGCACATACTCAACCTGAGTAGTTAACTGCCAGTTTTCCAAAGTGGATGTACAAATTTATTCTCCCACAGGTATGGGAGAACTCCTATTCCTCCACATTCTCATCAGCGCTCTTTACTTTCCATCTTTTTCCTCTTGACCATTTTGGGGTAGGTAGTGGCATTCCATTGAGCTTTTATTTTTTTTAAATTTTTTATCGTTATGTTAATCACCATATATTACATCATTAGTTTTTTTTTTAAAGATTTTATTTATTTATTTGAGAGAGTGAGAGAGAGAGAGAGAGAGAGCACATGAGAGCGGGGAGGATCAGAGGGAGAAGCAGACTCCCCGCTGAGCAGGGAACCCGATGCGGGACTCGATCCTGGGACTCCAGGATCGCCAAAGGCAGTCGCTTAACCAACTGAGCCACCCAGGCGCCCTACATCATTAGTTTTTGATGTAGTGTTCCATGATTCATTGATTCCATTGAGCTTTTAATTTGCATTTAGGTGAGTACTAATGAACTTGGGCAATTTGTCATATGGTTATCATCCATTTACATATCCTCCTTTATGAGTCTTTGGCTCATTCTGCTATTGAGCTATCTTTTTCTTATTGATTATATATTCTGGATTGGGGTTTTTTTATCATATATATTAGGTAAGTGTACATGAATATATATATTTAATATTTTATGCCACTCTGTGGGTTGCCATTTTGTTCACTTTGGTGAACAGAAGTTCTTAGTTTTAATATAGCCAAGATTATCACGTTTTTTCTTTTATGTTTCTTCTTTTGTATTTCCTACTTAGGAAAGCATTGCCTACTCCAAAATCAGAAAGATGTTTTCCTCTAAAAGCTTTATTGTTTTACTTTACAGTTTATTTCTCTGCTCCATCTTGCTATGATCTGAGTTTGTGGTCCCCCAAAATTCCTATGTTGAAATCCTAACCCCTAAGGTGATGGAATTAGGAGATGGGGCATTTGGGACATGATTAGTTCATCAGGGAAGAGCCCTCAGAATGGGATTAGGATACAGAGACATCCCTCATCACCTTCCACCATGGGAAGACGGCAAAAAGATGCCATCTATGAATGAGAAAGCAGACCCTCACCAGACACCAAAGTTCACTGTATTTTTGTTTTAGCAGCCAAAACAGACTGAGAGACACCTGGAGTTGATTCTTGTGTGTAATATGAAGTAGAAGTCACTATATGTTTTTTCCCCATAGGGATATTCAATTGCCCCAACATGATTTATTGAAAAGACTATTCTTTTCCCTACTACCCTGTGTGTTCACTTTTGTCATAAATCATGCAATCATGTATGGATCATGAGATCATGTACATATGTATGGGTCTGTTCCATTGGACAGTTATCTGTTCTGTCTGTTCCAGCACTGCACAGTTTTGATTACCACTGCTTTATTACTTATTAATTTTTTTAAAGTTTATTTATTTACTGAAGTAATCTCAACACCCGATGTGTGGCTCAAAGTCACATGCTCCTCCAACTAAACCAGCCGAGAGCCCCAATTACCTTAGCTTTATAGTAATAGTTTCTGATATCTCATAATGTTAGTCCTTCATATTTGCTCTTCAAGCATGCCTTGGTTATTCTTGGCCTTTTGCATTTCCACATGAATTTTATTTTATTTATTTTTTTAGAGAGTGAAGGGGGCAGAGAGGGGCAGAGGGAGAGGGAGAGAGAGAATCTTAAAAGCAGTCTCCAAGCCCAGCATGGAGCACAAGGTGACCTGAGATCATGATCTGGGCTGAAATCAAGAGTGGGATGCTCCATATGAATTTTAAAATTGGCTTATAAATTCCTGGGGGAAAAAACCCACAGCTTGGGTTTTGGTTGCAAGGGCATAGAAGTATGCATTAATTTGGAAAGAACTTACATTTTTCAATATTGAATCATCCATTCCATAACAATATATATACATCCATTTATTTGGCTCTCCTTTATTTTTTTCTCAATAATATTTTATAATTCTCAGCTAGAGGTCTTGCATATTTTTAATTAGATTTATTCCTAGGCATTTGAGTTTTGGGATGCTGTTGTAAATATTTTATGTTCTATTTGTTTATTGCCAGTATATACAAATATGACTCATGCCATAGTCAGCTTGGGCTGCTATAACAAAATACCATAAACTGGATGGATTACAGACATTTATAATCTCATAGTTCTAGAGGCTGGGAAGTCCAAGATCAAGGTGCTGGCAAGTTTGGTGTCTGGGGAGGACCTTCTTCATTCATAGATAGTGGCTTTTCACCATGTTCAACATGATAGAAGGAAGGGGTGGGGGCTCTCTGGAACATCTTTTATAAGGGCACTAATCCTGTTCATGAAAGCTCTGTTCTCATGACCTAATCGCCTCCCAAATACCCCGTCTCTTAATATCATCACCTTGGGGGTCAGGATTTGAAAATACAAATTTTAGGGGCACCCGGCTGGCTCAGGTGGTTAAGCATCTGCCTTCAGCTCAGGTCATGATCCCAGGGTGCTGGGATCGAGTCCCACATCGGGCTCCTGGCTCAGCAGGGAGCCTGCTTCTCCCTCTGCCTCTGCCACTCCCCCTGCTTTTGCTGTCTCTTTCTGTCTATATCTCTGTGTCTCAAATGAATAAATTAAAAAAATCTTTAAAAAAAATGAAAATACAAATTTTGGAGGGGACACAAACATTCAATCTATAGCAATTAACTTTAGTATTTTGACTATATCCAGTGTCCTTCCTATATTCTTTCATTAATTTTAAGAGTTTGTCTAGAGATTCTTTAGAAATTTCCTATGTGCATGATCTTATTGTCTGGAAATGACAGTTTATTTCTTCCTTTTCAATCTCCATGACTTCTCTTTCTCTAGTCTTTTGCATGAGCTAGACCTCCGGTTACAATGTTGAATAGAAGTGGTCACAGTGGCTATTGAGACTCAGTCCGAATATTCGAGGAATGCTTTTAATATTCTGCCCTTGAGAATGATGTTTGCTGTGGGTATTTTGTAGATCTTCTTTATCGCATTAAGGAAGTTCTAATCTTAGTTGGCTAAGAAGTTTTCGTCACAAATGAATATTGAATTTATCAAATGTTCTGCATTTGAAATGATCATGTGATTTTATTATTCCTTTTTCTGTGAATATGGTAAACTAAGTTTATGATTTTTGAATGTTAAACCACGCCTGCACACCTAGACTAAACTGCACTCAGTTTACTGTATCCCTGGATTTGATTTCCTAATACTTCATTAAGAATTTTAAAATAATGTTTATGAGAAAGGTTTGCAATTTTTTTCTCAGAAAGTCAGAGTTTCAAAGTCAAATCTCTGCTGTTCTCATTTTTTTAAAAATCTGTGAAACTTTGATTTTGTTTCTGCCGTCTTGAAGAATTATATAAGACAAGTGTTATTTTTCCTTAAGTGTTTGGAGGAATTCATTGATAAGCTCTCTGGGCCTGGGATTTTCTTTGGGGAAAGGTTTTTAAATTATAGGTTCAAGTTTTTCATACATCAGGATTATTCATATTTTTGATTTCTTCTATCAGCTTTGGTAAGTTGTGTTTTTCAAATAATTTGTCCATTTCATCCAAATTTTCAAATTTATCTGCAGGGTTGTTTTTAGAATACCTTTATTGTGCAATCTATAGTGATACCCTCTTTCCTACTTCTATTGTTGCGAATTTGTGTTTCGTCTACTTTTTAAATATCAGTCTTGTTAGGGTTTTGTCAGTTTTGCTAATCTTTTGGAAGAACAAACTTTTGAGTTTGTTGATTTTCTCTATTATATGTTTGATTTTTATTCCCTTGGTTTCAGCTTTTATCTTTATCATTTATTTCCTTAGGTTTGGTTGCTGCTCTTTGTTCTAGCTTTTTGATTGTTGATTTTTAGACTTTTTAGACCTTTATATATGCATTTAAAACTACATATTTCCTTTTAAGAATCATTTTACCTTTTTCCCATAAGTTTTGAAAGGTATTTTTAATTATTCAGTTTAAAATATTGTCTAGTTTTTTCTTTATCTTATGGATTATTTCAACTGTATCATTTAATTTTTAGACAGTTGGGTTTTTTCCTATTTTTATTTTTGACCTCTAGCTTAATTGCAGGGTGATCAGAGAAGATATTCTCCTTTTTTTAGTTTAGCTCCTGGGTGGCTCAGTTGGTTAAGCCTCCAACTCTTGATTTTGGCTCAGGCCATGATCTCAGCGTCCTGGGATCAAGACCTGCATCAGGCTCCGAACTCAGTGGGGAGTCTACTTGAGATTCTCTTTCTCCCTCTGCCCCTGCCCCCCACTCTCATGCTCTCTCGCTCAAATAAATAAATAAATCTTTAAAATAAAATAAAATGAATTCCAGTTAATTGACATAGTGTAATATTAGTTTCAGGAGTAGAATTTAGTGATTTATCACTTACATATAATACTCTGTGCTCATCACAAGTTCCCCCTTTAATACCCACACCCATTTAGCCAATTCCCCGCCCACCACCCTCCATCAACCCTCAGTTTGTTCTCTATAGTTAAGAGTTTGTTTATGGTTTGCCTCTCTTTTCTTTCGCCTATGTTCATTGGTTTTTTTCTTAAATTCCCCCCTGTGAGTGAAATCATATGGTATTTGTCTTACTCTGGATGACTTATTTTGCTTAGCACAATACACTCCAGCTACATTCCTGTTGTTGCAAATACAAGATTTCATTCTTTTTGGGAGCATTGTGTGTGTGTGTGTATATATATATATATATATATATATATATATATATATATATACCACCTTTTCTTTATCCTTTCATCAGCTGATGGACATTTGGGCTCTTTCCATAATTTGGCTCTTGTTGGTAATGCTGCTATAAACATTGGGGTGTGTGTATCCCCTTGAATCAATATTTTTGTATACTTTGGGTAACTACCTAGTAGTGCAATTGCTGGATCATAGGGTAGTTCTATTTTTAACTTTTTGAGGAAACTCCACACTGTTTTCCACAGTGGCTGCACCAGTTTGCATTCCCACCAACAGTGCAAGACAGTTCCCCCTTCTCTACATCCTCACCAATATCTGTTGTTTCATGTGTTATTAATTTTAGCCATTCTGACCAAATGTGAAGTGGTATCTCATTGTAGTTTTGATTTGTATTTCCCTGATGATGAGTGATGTTGAGCATCTTTCCATGTGTCTTGCCATCTGTTCATGTCTTCTGCCCATTTCTTAACTGGATTATTTGTTTTTTGGGTGTTGAGTTTGATAAATTCTCTATAGATTTTAGAAACTAACCCTTTATCAGATATGCCATTAGCAAATATCTTCTTCCATTCCAATGGTTGCCTTTTACTTTTGTTGATTGTTTCCTTAGCTGTGCAGAAGATTTTCATCTTAATGAAGTCCCAATAGTTCATTTTTACTTTTGTTTCCCTTACCTCTAGAGACGTATCTAGTAAGAAGTTGCTAGGGCCGATGTTGAAGAGGTTGCTGCCTGTGTTCTCCTCTAGGATTTTGATGGTTTCCTCTCTCGCATTTAGGTCTTTCATCTATTTTGAATTTATTTTTGTGTATGGTGTAAGAAAGTAGTCCAGTTTCATTCTTTTGCATGTTGCTGTCCAGTTTTTCCAACACCATTTGTTGGAGCGACTGTCTTTTTTCCATTGGATATTCTTTCCTGCTTTGTCAAAAATTAGTTGACCATGTAGTTGTGGGTCCATCTCTGGGTTTTCTATTCCATTCCGCTGATCTATGTGTCTGTTTTTGCACCAGAACCATACTGTCTTGATGACTATAGATTTGAAATATAACCTGAAGTCTGGAATTGTGATGCCTCCAGTTTTGTCTTTCTTTTTTAAGATTGCTTTGGCTATTCAGGGTCTTTTGTGGTTCCATACAAATTTTAGGATTGTTTGTTTTAACTCTGAAAAATGCTGGTAATATTTTGATAGGGATTGCTTTAAATGTGGGGATTGCTTTGGGTAGCATAGACATTTTAGCAATATTTGTTTTTCCAATCCGTGAGCATGAAATGTTTTTCTATTTCTTTGTGTCCACTTCTTTCTTTCTTTTCTGAGTGTTTTATAGTTTTCAGAGTACAGCTCTTTCACCTCTTTGGTTAGGTTTATTCTCAGGTATCTTATGGTTTTGGGTGTAATTGTAAATAGGATTGATTCCTTGATTTCTCCTGCTGCTTCATTATTGGTGTATAGAAATGCAACAGATTTCCGTATGTTAACTTTGCATCCTGTGATTTTACTGAATTCATTTATCAGTTCTAGCAATTTTTTTGGTGGAGTCTTTCAGGTTTCCTACATAGAGTATCATGTTGTCTGCGAATAGTGAAAGTTTCACTTCTTCCTTGCCAATTTGGATGCCTTTCATTTCTTTTTGTTGTCTGATTGCTGAGGGTAGGACTTCCACTACTATGTTAAATAACAGTGGTGAGAGTGGCCATCTCTGTTTTGTTCTTGACCATGGAGGATAAGCCCTCAGTTTTTCCTCATTGAGGATGATAATTAGCTGTGGGTCTTTCGTATATGGCATTTATGATGTTGGGACATGTTCCCTCTATCCCTACTTTGTTGAGGGTTTTTATCAAGAAAGGAAGCTACATCTTGTCAAATACTTTTTCTGCATCTATTGAGAGGATCATATAGTTCTTATCCTTTCTTTTATTAATGTGGTATATCATGTTGATTGATTTGTGAATACTGAAACCTCACTTGCAGCCTAGGAATAAATCCCAGTTGATCATGGTGAATGATTATTTTAGTGTACTGTTGGATTCAATTTGCTAGTATATTGTTGAGAATTTTTACATCCATATTCACCAGGGATATTGGCCCGTAATTTTCTTTTTTAGTGGGGTCTTTTTCTGGTTTTAGAATCAGGTTAATGCTGGTCTCATAGAATGAGTTTGGAAGTTTTCCTTCCATTTCTATTTTTTTGGAACAGTTTGAGAAGAGTAGGTATTAACTCTTCTTTAAATGTTTGGTAGAATTCCCATGGGAAGCCATCTGGTCCTGGATTTTTGTTTGTTGGGAGATTTCTGATTACTGATTCAATTTCTTTGCTGGTTATTGGTTTGTTCAAGTTTTCTATTTCTTCCAGTTTCAGTTTTGTTAGTTGATATGTTTCTTTTCTTTTTTTAAAGATTTTATTTATTTATTCATGAGAGACAGAGGCAGAGGGAGAAGCAGGCTCCCAAGGAGCAGAGAGCCCGATGCGGGACTCGATCCCAGGACCCTGGGATCATGACCTGAGTCGAAGGCAGGCGCTTAACCATCTGAGTCACCCAGGCACCCAGTTGATATGTTTCTAGGAATTTATCCCTTTCTTCCAGATTGCCCAAATTTGTTGGCATATAAGTTTTCATAATATTCTCTTATAATTATTTATATTCTGTGGATCATAAAGTGGTTATGATCTCTCCACTTTAGTTTATGATTTTATTTATTCAGGTCCTTTCTCTTTTGTTTTTGATAAGTCAGGCTAGGAGTTTATCAATTTTATTAATTCTTTCAAAGAACCAGCTCTTGGCTTCATTGATCTCTTCTACTGTTTTGTTGTTGTTGCTTCTATATCATTTATCTCTGCTCTAATCTTTATTATTTCCCCTTTTCTGCTGGCTTTAGGCTTCATTTGTTGTTCTTTGTCTAGCTCATTTAGGTGTAAGGTTAGGTTGCTTATTTAAGATTTTTCTTGCTTCTTGAGGTAGACCTGTATTGCTATATACTTCCCTCTTAGGACTGCTTTTGCTGCATCCCAAAGGTTAGACTATTGTGTTTTCATTATCATTTGTTTCCATTTATTTTTTTTATTTCTTATTTAATTTCCTGGTTGACCCATTCATTCTTTAGTAGGGATGTTCTTAAACCTCCATGTATTCGTGGTCTTTCCAAATGTTTTCTTGTGTTTGACTTCAAGTTTCATAGTGTTGTAGTTGGAAAATATGCATGATATGACCTCAGTGTTTTTGCACTTGTTGAGGCCTGATTTGTGACCTAGTATGTGATTTATTCTGGAAAATGTCCCAGGTGCCCTTGAAAAGGATGTGTATTCTGCTGCTTTAGGATGAAATGTTCTGAATATATCTGTTAAGTCCATCTGGTCCAGTATATCATTCAAAGCCATTGTTTCCTTGTTGATTTTCTGCTTAGATGATCTGTCCATTACTATAAGTGGGGTGTTAAATTCCCCTACTATTATTGTATTATTATCAATCAGTTCCTTTATGTTTGTTATGAATTGTTTTATATATTTGGGTCCTCCAAGTTGGAGCCATAAATATTTACAATTGTTAGATCCTTGTTGGAAAGTCCCTTTTATTATGATATAGTGCCCTTCTTCATCGCTTGTTAACAGTCTTTGGTTTAAAATCTAGTTTGTCTGGTATAAGAATGGCTATTCCGGCTTTCTTTAGACATCCGTTTACGTGATAGATGGTTCTCCATCCCCTCACTTTCAATCTGTAGGTGTCTTTAGGTCTAAAATGAGTCTCTTATAGCAGTATATAGCTGGGTCTTTGTTTGTTTGTTTGTTTGTTTTAATCCATTCTGACAAACTGTCTTTTGATTGGAGCATTTAGTCCATTTACATTCAGAGTAATTATTGATAAATATGAATTTAGTGCCATTTTATTACTTGTTTTGTCATTGTTTCTGAAGGTTTTCTCTGTTCCTTTCTAGTCTGTCACTTTTGGTTTTTCTTTCCCACTCCCGAAGAATCCCCTTTAATATTTCTTGCAGGGCTGGTTCGGTGTTTATGAACTCCTTTAGTTTCTGTCTAGGAAACTCTTTATCTCTCCTCTTCTGAATGATATCCTTGCTGGATAGAGTATTCTTGGCTGCATATTTTTCCCATTCAGCACATTGAATATATCCTGCCATTCCTTTCTGGCTTGCCAAGTTTCTGTGGAGAGATCTCCTATTTGTCTTCCCTTGTAAGTTTCTCTTGCTTCTTTTAGAACTTTTTGTTTTATCTCTATATTTTGCAAATTTAACTATGATATGTCTTGGTGTTGGCCTGCTTTTATTGATTTTGATGGGAGTGCTCTGTGCCTCCTGGATTTGGATATCTGTTTCCTTCCCCACATTAGGGTAGGTTTTAGCTATTATTTCCTCAAATAAACCTTCTGTCCCTTTTCCCTCTCTCCTTCTTCTGGGACTCTTATGATACCATTGTTATTATGCTTTCGGAGTCACTGAGTTCCCTAAGTCTACATTCATGATCTAATATTTTTCTTTCCCTTCTCTTTTCTGCTTCATTCTTTTCCATAATTTTATATTTTATATCACTTATTCGTTTCTCTGATTCTTCCATCCTTGTGGTCATTACATCCAATCAGTTTTGAATCTTGGTTATAGCATTTTTTGTTTTGGCCTGACTAGTTTTTAGGTCTTTTATCTCTGTGGTAAGGGATTCCCTGGTGTCTTCTATGCTTTTCTTAGCCAGCTAGTATCTTTATGATTGTTGCTTTGAATTCTGGATCAGGCATATTACTCTTATCTGTTTCAACTAGATCCCTCATCATGACCTTTTCTTGTTTTCTTTTGGGATGAATTCCTCTGTCTTGGCATTTTGTCTAGGTCTCTGTCTTCTTCTGTGTGTTAGGAAAGTCTGTTATGTTTCTTGCTCCTGAGAGTAATAGCTTTATAAAGAGGTCATATATTGTCCAGGGCCTGGCACTTTAGGAAGTGTCTCTGGTGTGTGCTGTGTGCTGTCAGCTGCTGTGTTTTGGCTGCTCCATCCCTCAGGTCAGTCCTCTGCAGAGTTTCTCCTTGCCGGCAGTGGGGAGTGTTTGAGCATTAACGAGAGTGTGGAGAGTTTTAACTAGGTATGCTGTGGTCTGCTTGTTAAAAGAGACTTGCTGCTATTTCCACTACAGCTGAAGCTTTGCAGAACTCTATGGTCAGTAGTTGTGGTGTATGTGGGGGGAGGGGGTGCGAATTAGTGCTGCTCTTCTCAGGGAGGAGCCCACTGCTCTGGTTCTAAGGCCCACTTGCCCAAGAAAAGCAGCACCTGCAGAGTGCAGGGGATTGGGGCTTATTGTAAGCAGTTTAGGCCTCTACTGTTGGTGCTGTGCTGTTTACTGAAGTTAGTTCATGCTGAGGGGTGGGGGAGAGAAATGACCCCAGCCACCTCCCTTGTCACCAGAGAGCAGAGTTTGCCCCCAGTGCTGTCCGAGAAGCCCTTCCAGAAGAGCAAATAACCTCCCCTCATGTGTCACAAGCAGCCTTCAGATCCTTGCCTTCACTCTGTCTGTATTCAGCCATCTGCCCACTGGCAGTGCAGTGTACCTTTGTTCTACCCCAGGCAGGCAGGCAGGCTGAGTTTGTTGGTATTTTTCTTTTTAAGATTTATTTATTTATTTTAGAAAGAGAGAGAGTGAGCAAGCTCAAGTGGGGGGAGGGGTAGAGGGAGTGGTAGAGGAAAAGCAGGCTCCATGCTGAGTGCAGAGCCAGATGCAGGGCTCAACCTCATGAGCCTGAGCTCATGACCCAGCTGAAACCAAGAGTTAGGTGCTCAACTGACTGAGCCACCCAGGCACCCCCACCAACCGGCTGAATTTAAAACTCCAATCTTTAGGGACCTGGCATGGCACAGACTTGTGCTGGTCCTGTAGGGGAGGATCTTGATGCACTGGGACTGATGCAGGTTTGTTCCAGAAGGACAGTTGCACACAAGCACGGGGCATGGTGTTTGGAGTAAGGCACAGCAAATAGCCAGCGTCTAGATTGGCCACTCTCAGCAGGGGTGTCTGCACCTATGCTAAGGGGTGGGGAAATATAATGGCACCTGCCAATTCTTTTGTCCTCAGAGAGGCAATGCCACCTCTCCCAGATGTGCTCCAAGAAGGGGGGACTGTCTCTCCCAGTTTGTTCCAGGGGATCCTCAGATCATGCCATCTGCTCCCGGGCTATGTGCTTTCCTTCTCCACGGGAGCACTGGAGTGACCTTAGGGCTCCACTCCAGCCATGCTATGGACCTTTAAAACTCTAGTCTTTGAGCCCTGCTGTTGTAAAATCTCATGACAATGAGCCCCTCTCTTTTTCCCAATGGCTTTAGTGAAGTGTTTTCCTTGTGCAATCCCTTGTGTGCTCTTCTCTCTCTCTCTCTCTCTCTCTCCCTTTTTCTCCGTGACCAGGGCTCCCTCACCTCTGCAGCACCTGTGATCCATTTCTCCCCCAAATCACATCTCCCCACCTCCTACCTTCCATGATGTGGCCTCTTCTCTCCCTGTAGTTGTGCAGTTTGTTCTGTCAGTTCTCAGATTGATTTCTTGGGTATTCAGAATGATTTGATATTTATCTAGCTGTGTTTAAGGGTCAAGGCAAGCCTAGGGTCCTCCCATTACTCCACCATCTTAGTTTTTCCTACTCAGGGAAGATATTCTGAAAGATTCCAATATTTGAAATTGTTGAAACTTTCTTTATATTAACTGTATTGATTTTAATAAGTGTTTCATGTACACTTGAAATAAATATGAATTGGTCATTAGTAGGTGCAATTTTATATGCGTGGCAATTCAATCAGGTTTGCAAACTTGTGCTGTTAATATCTTCCATATTCTTACTGGTTTTTTTACTTTTGGCTTATTCCACCAGCTATTGAGAAAGATATATTAATGCCCTTCATTATGATTATTGATTTGTATATAGTTCCTTTTTCTGTTCGTTTTTTGTTTAAATTATTTCAAAGCAATGCTATTGGGTGCATAGAGATTTAGGATTGTAGTATCTTCCTATTGGATCGACCCATTTATAATTACAAACCATCTCTCTTTATCTCTGACAATATTTCTTGAATTAAAATGCACATTTCCTGATATTGGTAGAGCTGTCCAAGCTTTTTCATTGTAGTTAGTGGTTGCACGGTTTATTTATCTTTTCTTATACATTAAACATTTCTTGATCATTAGGTTTAAAGCATATAGTTGGGTTTTTTTTTCATCTAGTCTAACAATCATAGTCTTTTACTTCAAATTTATTTCACTTATATGCAATGTAATCACCGATCCAATTGGATTTCTAGACACCATCTTATTTTAAATTTTCTATTAGGCTCTTCTCTTTTATGTTCCTTTTTTCCTTTTATGTTCCTTGTTTCTTTCTCTTTTGCCTCTTTTCAATTATTCAAAAAATTCTTATTATTTAATGTCCTCATTCTAATAACTTGGCAAATTATACATTAGTTAGTTTTTCATTCTGATAGTAGTTATCCTGGAGCTTACAACATATATCCTTGATTTATTCAAGAACTATACAAGTTATTATTTTTACCACTCCTATGATATTAGACCCTTAAACCTTTTAAACTATTTACCCCTCCTGACTTTTATGTTCTTCTTGTTTTGTGTTTTAGTTCTACATAGATTTTATACTACAAAGGAAATTATAGCTATTGTTTTGTACAGTCAATAGTAATTTATAAATATCCATATCCTTACCCTTTCCAATGTTTTTTATTCCTTCCTGCACTTTTTCAGAAAATAAACTTGCAACACAACTACTACATAAGTTAAGTACACTTGTCTAAATATATTTGAGATGGAATTTTGATTAAATAGTCACCAAAAATAGATTGTAAGTTTGAGTAAGACAACCTCACTATCGAGTTCAGACAGTAATATTGATTTTTCAATAAACTAATGAATTTAGTCAAATTCAAACAGTTACTGAATAGGATTTTGCAGTTTTCAAAGACCATTAACATTCTCAGTTCTCAATTGATCCCACTAGTAAGTTGGTGGATATGCCAAAAAGACAAAGACGTACAGATCATGGGGAGAAAGGGACTTGTCTGCATTTACACACCTTACATTGAGTTCAAGTCCCCTGATACCTAGTTCTGTCCTTCATCTGTATCAGTTAAAAATACCTAAAACAACTCACATGTCTATGAAGATAAATGTGTCTATAGAAAGTACATCCCTCAACATACACAGTTTAATTACAACTTCTTAAATGATCACCCTCTTCCTTCTATTTATAGTTCTTTGTCAGTAGATTTTAAGACATCAAAACACACATTAATATATGCCTTGGGTAAACATAATAAGTTTCCTTACAACTGGAAGCTCACATTAAAGCCATGCATTTATGGAGAAGGGAAAGTGAGGCTGATAATATTATGTTTGTTTTAGTCTTTCTGCTTAGTTTTTCTTTCCAGGCACTGGACTGAACTTAGTTTTCAGAGCCAGAAATGACTATTGTTTGTGTATCTAAATTTATTAATACTCTGCTTTTGGAAATTTTTAGGTCCAGTAGATTCCAAGAGTATTTTGGAACTTCTCACTGGTGAAATCTAGATTGTATTCTTTGGAAAGCCCAACAAACACATATCCCAAAAACCCATTAATAAAATAAACTTTCAGAGTATCCGAGACTCTTCTTCTCGCCTATCACAGGCAGAGTAGGTGCTTGCTACGATTAATCAATTGAATGAATGAATAAATGAATTAAAAGTACATAAGTATCTAGCTTTCAGTTACCCAAAGATTCTCTTAACCCTGTTCACGGTGATGGCTGTATCTCCACGAGAGGAGCAGTTAACTTTCTGTTAAATTTGTAGTAGAGGGAGAAAAAGTACAGAGAATCAGAAGTCAAATTTCTATCCATGCTGCAAACACTATCCAACTTGGTTTTGTGTCATAACCAACAGGGTCCTGCCCTCCCCAAATAAGGCTTGCCCACTGTCATGATGTCAGGAGAAAACATTGGGTTTGGGGTAGTAGTTGACATGGGTTGGGACATTTGTGCTGCCTCCCCAGTTCCTATCTCGGAATTCCTGCTCTTCCGTCTCTGCTGTGAAGGCCAGGCCTAAGTGGTTGTGACCCCCACCCATGGCCACCTCACCCCATTCTAAATAGACCAGGAAGACCCATAGACAACAATGATCAGACTCTCTCAAGCATTTGAGCCAAATCACAGAAACTACACTCAGTCATTTTGAACTTTCTCTGAGAGCTCACATTCAGCACGACTGAGGTTGATATCAGGGCACAGCAAAGTCGAGGACAACAAAAGTCACATGAGAGTAAAATTATAAATAATCAAAGGAAGCCTAGTATATAGAAAGAAGATATCAGATGTGCTTTAAAAAGCAAGAAAAGTCAAACAAGAAAGAGTCAATAAACAGGAGAGAAAGAAGGAATTGAGTCAGAGAACAGAGACAGACTGACTTGAATTTCAGCTTAAGTCACTGTGAAGTCCACCTTGGACTTTGTTTCCTGCTTCTGTGTGTCTGTAAGATTGCTGTCTTTATCTTTACAGTTAACTCCTCTTTTTAAATTTGAGTTCATCTGAATGAGAGTTGATGCCTAGCAACTGACAATCTCTTGACTAATGGGTTTGCCTTCTCCCCCTGGCACCCAGTGCTTTGGTGCGGCTCTTCTCTTTTCTGTAAGGAAAGAGAGTGACGTGAAAAACTTCCAACACTATCCAATGCTTAGTTTATTGCCTTTTCCAGTAATATTTTAGAAAAGCACTGCCCTGAGAAGATAGCAAGGAATAACAATTCACGATACCATTTTTGGCACCGGTTGGAATATATTTTGGGAGGAGTCTTCCCAGAACACCATCTCTTAGCTCAGTAGCCAGTCACTGACTCTGACACATAAACCTTTTCCTCCCCCCCTGCCTCTACACACACACACACACACACACACACACACACACACACCATATTAACTCTTCTACATTTTAGTGCCTTGAAAATCAAGGTTAGGTCTCCACCATCTGTGCACACTCAGCATTTTAGAACAGTGTCTAACAATTATAGCATTCACTTGAACAGATACACATTATGTATGTAATTTGAGCAAATATCCTTTCTCCACCTCTCATGAATATTTTAAGAATATCAGGGCCTGATATTCAGATATCACCTTTTCAGAAACTTTTCCTCTCCTTCTTGCCACTCCTTCTGGACTTCCATGTGTCCTTGGATCTCTGTGAGCTCTGCTAATTGTTGGAAGAGCATGAGGAAGACAGGAAAGCAGTACTAGCCTTTACCTAGACCAGAAATGAAGACTTGGAAGTGGCCCAATAATAATTATAGCTATGATTAAAAGAGCCGATATAGGCAATTGAAAGGGGTTTTCTGGGCACCTGGGTGGCTTAGTTGGTTAAGCGACTGCCTTCGGCTCAGGTCATGATCCTGGAGTCCCGGGATCGAGTCCCGCATCAGGCTCCCCGCTCAGCGGGGAGTCTGCTTCTCCCTCTGACCCTCTTCCCTCTCGTGCTCTCTATCTCTCATTCTCTCTCTCAAATAAATAAATAAAATCTTTAGAAAAAAAAAAAAAGAAAGGGGTTTTCTGAGTCCTCACAGCCTCCCATTCCATCTGGGCACTCCTGACATTGGCCTGCAAATCTGAAAGCTCACCTCCAGTACATGCCAGTCATAAAGCTGACTTTCTGAAGAAGACACAGGAGACATGTAGCCCTTTTGCATCAATGCAGGTATAAGAATATAAACCAAACAGCTCCAAAGAGCTACACTGTGCATCATTTAACCATTTCCTTGGAAAAGTGGCCATTCACACTGATTTGATCTAATGCCAATGAGGGAATATTAATAGAAACTCTTGAATCCTGGACTATTCATAACTACCGTTTTAGAAAATTATTTTCGTGCATATAGGACTGCATTATCTGACAAACTATCGTGAACATTGTATTTCCTTTTTCTGTGTCATTAAAGGCAAGAGTAATATTCAGAACACTCAAAAGTTGTATACGAAAATAAAAGAAAATTATGTTTTGAGAGTGTTTGGTTATTTAGCATAGCATATACTTGTCTTTTCTAGTACAACAGTATAACTTATTTCCTTAAACATTCCAACTTCTATAGAATGAATCATTGTTAGTACAGAAACCAGCTGAATCATCCATCCACCCACCAATATACTTGTTTTTCTTCTTCTATATATTTATCAGTATATGAAAAAAGATGTTAAGAATGTTTTCACTTAAAGTCCTCCCCTTTGGTTGTTTTGTTTGATTCACAAATATTATGGTAGAGCTGTCATTAACTTTGTGTTGGTTCAGATCCCTGTTTATAATACTGAGTCAGATATCTGAGTGACGCACTATCCTCCAGTGCATATCTCAAATTTGTTGCCTTCCATGTAAGACGTCAACAGAGTCCAGAAAGGACATGATAGAAAAGAAATCTTTTCTGGTCCCAAGAAAGACCAATCAGACTTTGGATTCGTGTGGTAAATCCATATGAGTTGACTTCAAAAGTTTTGATCATCTTGTTTCAACAAATCTGAAGAATCTAGTTTTATATTTACAATCATCCCATTGTAAATATAATCTTCTAGAATACTGAGTTCATTTTAATATATTAATTTGGTGAACACATCTTTTATTATATGTCCCAGATGGCGTCAAGAAAAAGGAATGTAGGTAGAAAGAAACAAAATATTATTTGGAATTGAACTATGATTTTAGGAGAGAAAACATTAGCCCAGGACTCAAAAGAACTGAACGTTAGTCACTGTGGCATTACCAGTGAGTTGAATGGCTCTGTAGTTTATTTGGCTTTCTTGTAACTCGGTTTCCGCTTTAGGAAGTGAGATTCTTACCCTGGCTGAAATATTCCAAGACTCACTGATCCTTTCCTTATTATTTATCTTTTGAAACTTGTGGTGCTAAATCCTCTTAATTATTATGCATTTAACAACCTACTGTTCAGTAGCCATCATATATTAACTGCAATAATTATTAGTAGCCACCTTAATATTTCCCATTCTAACTATAATAGTGGAGAAACCTGTTCAAGATTTGGGTTTACGATGCATTTTTACTAGGGGAAGAACTCAGAGAAATAATTTGTCATAGAAATAATATTGTCATAGTTTCTATCTGAACCACTATGCTATTGACTCCCAGGCAAGTCTCAAGAAACTAAATTGCTCTTACCAAATTATCTTTTTAAAATATCTGTGTTGGGGCGCCTGGGTGGCTCAGATGGCTAAGTGTCTGCTTTCGGCTCGGGTCATGATCTCGGGGTCCTGGGATTGAGCCCCGCAGTGGGCTCTCTGCTTGGTGGGGAGCCTGCTTCTCCCTCTCCCTCTACTGTTCCCCCTGCTTGTGCTCCCTCGCTCTCTCTGTCAAATAAATAAATAAAATCTTAAAAAAATAATAAAATAAAATAAAATATCTGTGTTATAAACTCACAGCCCTACCTGCTCTGCTCATTCAAATATGTGGTCTACCAAATCATATTTTAGCATCATTAACTTTTAAAAAAAATTTCTTTGAAAAAATTTTAAAGTTTTTATTTCAATTCCAGTATAGTTAACATACAGTGTTATATTAGTTTCAGGTGTACAATGGTGATTCAACACTTCCATAACATCACCCTGTGCTCATCGCAAGTGCCCTCCTCCATCCCCATCCCCTATTAGCCGCATCCCTCTGCCCACCTCCCCTCTGGTAACCACTGGTTTATTCTCTATAGTCAGTCTGTTTCTTGGTTTGCCCTCTCTCTCTCTTTTCTCCCCTTTGCTCATTTGTTTTGTTTCTTAAATTTCATATATGTGTGAAATCATATGGTATTTGTCTTCCTCTGCCTTAACATCATTAAATTTTAAGTACTAGAAGTCACTTCAATGCTTGGAAAAGTCTGGGGAGCAGATTACATGTGGAGATTTTCAGATAGAATGTAGCGGAGAATATAAGTAGATGAAAGGTTTTGATATGCTTTATCATTTTTGGTACAGCTCCACATCATAACTTTACTTGTAACAATCATAATAATTGTGCAAAGATAATAAATTCTATATTACCACTTCCCCCACCCCCAGGACTGCATCAAGACAATTTCCCAATCAACGCACTGCCTGTGAGGAGTCAGGGGAAGATTCTAGGTTTCCTGTTAGGGCCAATGCATCCTAGGAGTATCTTGAACCATAAAATTGGCATTATTGTCATACGACTCAAGCTAGAGAACCTTAAGTGTTAATTCCAGCCCTGAGAGTCACTTGCTTGTCAGCTCAGGGCAGTTCTTAACTTCGGAGCCCTGGTGTGTGAAATGGAAATAGCACCTACTTTGTATCGTTGATGTGAGGCTTAGCAGGGACGTATTAGACTCCCCGTGCTTGACAGAAATAAGTGTTCGAAGCCTAACTGACAATACAATATTATTACCGATGTAAGTAATTAAGGGAGTTTCTTCCCTTTCCCTTTAGCAATTTCTGCATCTGTGACAAAGGTGACAGTCGCTATGGCAAAGGGAAATGGAAAATGTTCGTGAGGCAAGCATCCTTTGTAAAGCCCCATTAGCTTCAAAGGCCTTCCGTTCCTGTCCTGTCCGCTCCGGGATGTCCTAGTAAGGTTACAGATATAGTTTGACACACACTCAGTGGAGTATCTAAATAGGAAATGTACCGAAGCAAATCAAGAACAGAGTTTAAAAAAAAAAAAATCAAAGCACTAAGCAAACATTCTGAATTTTTGGCAGAGGAATCGGACTGCCTGGATCCCCATGACTCTTTGAGTTATTAATAGTGACTCATTTTGCCATATTTTTGGCAGTTATATATTTATATATCATGCAGCGTGCGTGAGGCTTTGGGGGCTCGATGGCCTTTTGAAAAATGCGGTACTCCGGACTGGAGCGGGGCAAGGAGGATGCCACGGGGGCCTCCGAGCGGCAGCCCAGCGCACCACGCTCCTTAGCGGCGAAGGAAAAGCCAGGGGGCTGAGTGGCGCCCGGACCACCGCTCCCATCTGCTGCGCCAGAAGCCACGATGAAGTCATGAGTTGCACAACTGTAGTAATTCGCAGCTATTTATGACCATTTTCATAGCGAGGCTCTAGATTAGAAGGCTGTGTTTACGTGCCGAGCCGCAGAATGGTTCCAGGAATCACTCCCACGGTAACTTTTGGTCAAACGAATCAACCAAGTAATGAAAAAACCAACCAGTTGGTCCTGAAGCTGTGATGAACAGGATGAACAGGTTCCCCCCCCCCCCCCCCCCGCGCCAGCCTCCCCTTTCCTGATGCCCTTCTGCATCTGAGACTGAAGGACTCCCGCCCCGCCACCCCCACACCATGCCCACAGCCTCCCCTCCCCGCCCCCCTGGAAGCCGCAGCCCTGCGACCCTCTCCATCCACACTCTGAACCCTAAGCCTCAGGAGGGCCAGAGGAGCTTTAGAGACGCCGGAAGAGCACCTGTGAACACAATTAAGGCAACGTGTTTATTTTTAGCCCATGTTTATTTTCTCATTGCCATTGCTCCATTAGGTGACTTAATCAGTTAGTGACCCTGAT
This sequence comes from Callorhinus ursinus, assembly GCF_003265705.2. NCBI lineage: Eukaryota > Metazoa > Chordata > Mammalia > Carnivora > Otariidae > Callorhinus > Callorhinus ursinus. The sequence continues at coordinate 7,327,914 of NW_027397106.1, read as the reverse complement.
AGTTCTTTCGCATCAGGATCAGTAAAACACTTCCCATTTGTCTCTTTAAACTGACTCCAGGTTTTCGTTAATTATCACTTCCTGACAGCCTGAAGGTCAAACCGTTTCCTTTTGTTTCACACGGCAGTTAATCCCCTCATTAAGGGTGATGGAAAGTGAATAATTAAACTTATGCCATTTCCATAGTTCAGGTAATGAGAAGCCCTAAGATCCCAGAGGTACCTAATGACAAGTCAGGACTCCTGCGAACATGGGAGTTCTCTTTTCTGGTCTCATGGCAAAGAAGGTTCAGCACAGGCCCTTGCCCTAAATTCAAGCAAAACAAAACGGGCCTGAAAACAGTTGCTAGCTCCCCTTTGCCGCTCACTGGCTGTGTGGTGGGGGGAAAGGCAGCCAACCTTTTGACATGAAAGATTTTCTCAACTGTAAAATGGACATGATAATAACCAATTTAGAGGATTGCTGTAAGCACTGAATGCACACGTGAATGAAAAGTACTTACAAGAGTGCCTGCCACACAGGAAGGGCTCAGTAAATGCTAATCAGTCATAAGGTCGATTTCATTATCACCCTGGGGACATCATCTTCTGCATGCTGCGGGTATCCGGCTTCAGCCTGATGTTCATCCGCTTGCAGAGTCCCTGCTCACGACTAGGTCGAGGTCCCTTTGACTCACTGGGAACCAAGATTCAAGTTAAATTATGTTAGGCCTTGGAGAAAAATCCGGGTAGCCGTGCCTTGGGGCCTTAGGGAGCTCAAGTTTATCCATCCTCTTCTAATTACTCTAAAAAGATTTTCTGAAGGATGGAGGTGGTAGAAGTTAGGACACAACAGATGAGACCCAGAAGACCACACCTGGGGAGGGAAGGTGTCCCTGGCCTACCCTTGGGTTCTCCATCTCTCAGGATGCTGGGTCCCAGTCCCTGTTCTGCTGAGACTAGTCGGAGGGCCACCTTTGGACTTTGACTCTTGTCCCACCTGACTGTGTTGTAGGGGGACCTTGAGCTTGTGCTGAGTGAAAGTAGGCTCAGCCCTGCTAAGGACATCCCAGCTCCATGAAAGAATACCTCCCAGTATCATCTGGTCATGTCTTGCTGTGCCAGGCAGTGGACCCTACAAAGTAGGGACGGCCTCCTTCAAGATGCAGAGTTCGGGGAAAGCTCTATAGAGGAAGGGACATCTCGGCTGGGTTTTAAAAGATCAGTAAGATTCAGATTGCCAGAGAGAAGGAGAGAAGGTGTTCCAATTCAGTGAGGAGAAAGAGCAAAGTGGGACAGGTCCGAGATGTGCCTAGGATAGGGAATCTTCCGGGAGACTATACGTAGACTGTGTAAGGGAGTAATGGTAGCTGAGCTGCTCAGATAGATGCACACCAGCCAGAACAGTCTAAGGGTTGGGTTAAGGCCTTAGACTATCCTACCCCCAATATAAACTTCAGAGGACAGAAGCAGCCTTTCAGGGGGAAGAAAGTTTGCAGTGCTGTGCCTGTGGAATCCGTGGGAATAGATTGGGTCAGAGGGGCCTAGGGCCCGAGGTGACGGGGACCTGGGAATGAAAAAGGACCATGCAGTGCGCTGGGCTGGTGATCTGCTTACAAGCACTGATTGATTATATGCAAAGGGGGTGGAGACCGTTGCTCAGAACTGAATCTTAAAAATTTATTTTGTCAATGCTCTACCCCAAACTCATTCAGTACAGGCACACCTCAAAGATATTGTGGGTTTGGTTCTAGACTACTGCCATAAAGTGAATTTTCTAGTTTCCCAGTGCACATAAAAGTAATGTTTACACTATACTGTAGTCTGTTAAGTGTGCAATAGCATTATGTCTAAAAAAACAATGTACACACCTTAGTTAAAAATATTTCATTGCTAAAGTAACACCATAACAAATATTATAATACTGAAAAAGTTTAAAATATTGCAAGAATTGCTGAAATGTGACACAGAGACATGAAGTGAGCAGTATTTTTCCACTAGTTGGAAAAATAGTGCCAGTAGACCTGCCACAGACCTTTAATCTGTAAAAAACACAATTATCTGCCAAGCTCAGTAAAGTGAAGCGCAATAAAATGAGGCATATGCCTATAAATCCTGATTGGATTTTTCGTAGAGAAAACATTTTGCCCCTTTTAAAGTAGTTCCAGTATGAAGCAGATTAAACCTGCTTCTGGAAGAATTGAAGTCACAGGGGAAGTAGGTGGGGCTCAAATGAGCTACGGTGAGAAAGCGCTGGTGACTTCGGGAGGAACAGAGTACAATTTCATTCCCTCATTACTACTAGGAAATGCTTTCTGTTCCTTCCTATTAAGAGTAGAAAAATATCCTAAAAATGATGCAGTCAGCAAGTTTTATCATTTTTTTAAGTTTATTTTTAATTGGAAAGTTGATATGGAAAGTCAGAAAATTAAATCTGGAAGAGAACTTAGATATTTTCACCCTTTTACAGAAAGGGAAACAGGACAAGAGAGTAAACAACCCTCTGAGGGCCACCCACCCACCAGTGTGTACCAGACCCATTGCTAGAAGGTAGCTGCTTTGACACCTGGTCTGGTGCTCTTTCTGCTTTGCCATGAGAATCCCTAAGGGCCATTCTATTGCTTATGGAGAATTGGTGCTTTCCATTTTCTTTCTAGCGTCAGGAACTGCTTTACTGCATACATCTCTCACAATTCTCCATACTGCATATTTTTTTCCTGTTTTTGAAATTAAATAATTAACTGTGAGGTACTCTTTGGGCTGAAGATAGCTTACCCCAGGGGACAAGTGGTGTAGAGGGAAGGAGAGTGGATATATATGGGAGAGTACTCTGGCCAGCCCACTCAACTGGTATTCAAGGTAAGGCAAATTCACAAAGCCTCAGCACACTGCTGCCTCTGAACTCACATGTGCCCACACTGTCAACCCAGGCCCCCAAGCCGGGGAGCCCCCAAGCCAGGGAGCCTCCTGCCAGGGAGTCACAGGAATCACTTGCTGCCTCCTCCCCTCTGTGCAAGTCTCTTCTTTGTTCTCAAAGAAGGCCTAAGATGATTCTAGTAGCAATTCCAACAGAGGGGACACCACAAAGCAATTCTCCAACCCCAGCTCGGTATCCTACAACTCAACGCCCACAGGGTAAGGGTTCAATCCTACAAGACTGCCTCCCAGCCTCCACTCCAGAAGCCAATCCCAAGTCCAGGCTGTCACCTGGGCTTCTGACCCACTGCTGTGGATTAGAGGTTCCAACGACCCTCTCCTTGAGTTGATGAATTTGCTAGAGCTTGTCACAATACTCAGAGAAGCATTTTACTTACTAGATTATCAGTTTATTATAAAATGATAGAACTCAGAAATGGCCAGATGGAAGAGATGCATGGGACAAGGTGTGGGGAAAGGGTGCAGAGCTTCTGTGCCCACTCCGAGCGCACCACTCTCCCTGAATCTCTGTGTGTTCACCCACCTGGAAGCTCTCTGAACCCCTGCTATTGGGATTTTATGGAGGTTTCCTCACATAGGCAGAATCAGTTATGAACTCCATTTCCAGTCCCTCTTTTCTCCCTAGAAAAGTGGGGGTGGGGCTGAACATTCCAAGCTTCTAATCATTCCTCGGTCTTTCTGGTGACCACCCCCCATCCAGCCCACCCAGAGTTGCCTCAGTAAAACAAAAGATGTCCCTGGTGCTCTTACCACTTAGGAATCAAGAGGGGCTTTGGGAGTCCCTGATAAGGGACTGGGGACCAAGATCAAATATATCTTTCTGATTTATACATCACGGGGCCCCTCCCCCTGACCTCACAGAAGTCTTGGCTTCCCCGGGGGCACCCATCAGCCTCAATTCCCTGTTCTCCACTTTTCCTAGACAAAGTTTAAAGGAAAAGTAAATTCATTCTGTCAGAGCATGCCCCTTCTCTTTTCCCTCCAACCTTTCCCATTGCTCCAGCCCAGCCTCTCAGCTGAAATTGTGCTTCTCCACCGCAGGCGTATCCACAGCAGAGCCTTGGTTCTTCTGCCTCCCCTCCAGGGCACCTTCCTCCCCAGACCTGTTTCTCTCTGCAGATTAAGAACCCACGCTGGGGAGGGGGTTCCCCAGGAAACTCCACGGCTGACTGCTGCTGATTCTTTCTCCCAGGGGCTCAGTGACCCGGCCCAGGCTCAGGCACAAGAAGTCCTGGTCACCGGAAGCTGCAGGCTTAATTAACAGAAACTCAAACAGTTGTATGTTATTAAAGTGTACATAGGGCAAGAACACGTGCAATTGAGAGTCTTTGAAAGGCCATAATTTTTAGCGCAACCCAGAGAAGTACTCAAGTAGTGTGTTTTATTAGGGCATTATTCCATTAAACACAGATGAAGGGAGAGATCTATCTGGAATATCTGGGTTGATGATTCTTCCCTTTTTAAAATTGGGACAAATAGGGGCGCCTGGGTGGCTCAATCATTAAGCATCTGCCTTCAGCTCAGGTCATGATCCCAGGGTCCTGGGATGGAGCCCAGCGTCGGGCTCCCTGCTCGGCCGGAATCCTGCTTCTCCCTCTGCTTGGGTTCCTTCTCTCACTTTGTCTTTCTCTGTCAAATAAATAAAATCATAAATAAACAAAATCTTTAACAATGAATCGTAGGTCACTAGATCAAAAACTAATGATGTATTTCTCTTCTCCTGCTGGGTTTAGGCTTTATTTGCTGTTCTTTCTCCAGCTCCCATAGGTGTAGGGTTAGGTTGTGTATTTGAGACCTTTCTTGTTACTTGAGAAAGGCATGTATTGCTATATACGTTCCTCTTAGGAGTGCCTTTGCTGCATGCGGAACTCTCCTACACTGTTGGTGGGAATGGAAGCTGTTGCAGCCACTCTGGAAAACAGTATGGAGGTTCCTCAAAAAGTTGAAAATAGAGCTACCACACGACCCAGCAATTGCACTACAGGGTATTTACCCCAAAGACACAAATATAGGGATCCGAAGGGGTACGTGCACCCCGATGTTTATAGCAGCAATGCCCACAATAAACAAACTATGGAAAGAGCCAAGATGTCCATCGACAGATGAATGGATAAAGAAGATGTGGTATATATATACAATGGAATATTACGCAGCCAACAAAAGGAATGAAATCTTGCCATTTGCAACCACATGGATGAAACTGGAGGGTATTATGCTGAGCGAAATAAGTCAATCAGAGAAAGACATGTATCATATGACCTCACTGATATGAGGAATTCTTAATCTCAGGAAACAAACTGAGGGTTGCTGGAGTGGTGGGGGGTGGGAGGGATGGGGTGGCTGGGTGATAGGCATTGGGGAGGGTATGTGCTATGGTGAGCGCTGTGAATTGTGCAAGACTTTTGAACCACAGACCTATACCACTGAAACAAATAATACATTATATGTTAAAAAAAAAAAAAAGAAGAAGAAGATAGCAGGAAGGGAAAAATGAAGAGGGGGCAATCAGAGGGGGAGACGATTGGACCATGAGACTATGGACTCTGAGAGACTGTGGACTCTGAGAAACAAACGGAGGGTTCTAGAGGGGAGGGGGTGGGGGGATGGTTTAGCCTGGTGATGGGTATTAAAGAGGGCACGTACTGCGTGGAGCACTGGGTGTTATACACAAACAATGAATCATGGAACACTACATCAAAAACTAAGGATGTAATGTATGGTGATTAACATAACATAATAAAAAATGTGCAAAAAAAAGTAAGCACAACATGTTCTTTAAATAAAATATTTTGAATAAAAACCTAATGATGTATTGTATGGTGACTAACATAACATAATAAAATAAAATAAAATTTTAAAAATTTTAAAAAAATAAAATAAAATTGGGGCAAATAGAAATATAGAGACAGGAAGTAAGTTTCTTAAGCTCAGTTCTATACTCAGGTAATATAAATGCCAACTTTTATGGTAAACCTTAAAATTTTTAGAATTGGCTGAAACTTGGAACCTTTTTCTTGTTCTTTTTTGAACCTCTTTCTTTTATAACCATCTTAAGTTTTTTTGATGTTTAGCTCCTCAGACACTATTTTTTGGTATGTCCGTGTCTCTGTTCTGTGGATTCCCTGCCAGGTGAGGCTGGTTGGGTCTTCTATTTCTAGGCAGTCATCTCATTTCCTCCTTCTTTCTGTCAGTGTATCTTAACTTATGATTCTTTAACTTTGGAATCATCCAGTGCTGACTTAGATTGAATCTAGCATGAAGGTTGAGCTGATTCTTCATTCAATCTTTCAAGGGGGGTCGTTTATTCAGCCATGCCAGGAATGTTCTAGGTGCTGAGGAAATACTGGTGAATAAAAGTACTTGTGATCCCTGCCCTCATGGAGTTTACACTCCAGCTGAGCAGACAAGCAAGAATCAAATGATCATACTACAAGGAAATAATTAAAATTGTGATAAATGGCATCAAGGAAAAATATGGATAAAAAATTAAAACCCAATTTCCAATGGTTGCGATCTTATCAATTGGAATTCTCCCTGTGGAAACCTATTACAACTATTAAACAAAATGACAATGAGAGTTAAATAAAATAAATGTAGGTTTTATGAACACTGTTTCGTTGTGTAGAACTGTAAGAGTCACTTTTCATTTTCTGCCCAGCACTCCTTTCTCTTTCTCATAATAAAGTCCATTCACGTTATCAAAGATGGCCACATGATCCAAAAGACCACTACTTGAATCTTTCTTTGGGATTTTTTTTAAGTGGACCTGCTGGAAAGGTTTTTCCCTTGTTGGTGGTGGTGTGGAGGAGATGTGATCTTGGGCTGCTGTTGTCCGTTCCCATTCTCCTCTCCCCCCAAACTCTTCCATAGTACCTGTGAACTTAGAGTGAAGCCAGTACACAGAGAGAGGCAGAGATCAGAGACAAAGAGAACCCTGCATGGGAGTTCCTAACTTCAGACATACCAAAGTCCAGTCTTCTATGACTTTTTCCATGGTTCAGATACAGCAGATTTTCAACTCTTATTTCCAGCTCAAGTGAGTTTGAGTCGATGTCTGTTGCTAATGATGAGTCCATATTAACACAGAAAGCAAGCATTTAATGTTGCAAATATTTCTTAGGATGGATTATTACATGTGGCTGGGCTGTCTGGGCATATCTTCAAATGAGTCCACTGAAGTTCTAATTTTCTTGTTTAATCTCCTTGAAGCAAATTTTCTTTATACAAAGTACCCTAATTCTTTGTTCAGAATCAGTGGGATGAGCAGGATGGTGTCAGTCTTGATAGTCCTCATTGTTGATTCATACTCATGAAAGATTTCTAAAGTTCGGATTGGTGAATACCTGTGCCAGGGGTTGCAATTCAAAGGAGTCACCATGCCTCATCCATATGAAGAGACTGGAAATCTTGATAGGGACAGTCGTGCCCGCATCCATGGACCATGATCTTGCTTTTCCAGACAGGTCTATGGGACAGGACAGCACATACTCTGCTATAGAAAGAAGGAGGCTGTTCTCTCTTCGTCCCAAAGGGACACAGGGAGAGAACACAAAGGTGGCAGCCCTCAGGGCTCAAATTTAAGAGGGTAAATCGAGGTAAACTTGTTAAGGTTTTGGCCATTTTCCCAGAAGAAGAATGAATCAAAGAGCACTATGGAGGTCCATGGCCTGGCCCCCTGACATCAGCTTGAGCAGAGACCAGGTTCCAGCAGGTGGCAGCAGTGAGAACAGTGGCCTCTTTATCCAATGACTGTGTGGTGGAGGGGGCACAGGGACTGACGTGCCCGTTGGCAGTGACCATGGCAGGGAGGGAGCCAGTCTCTGCAATGAATGCAGTGCCTGAGGGAGGAAAGGAAGCAGAGCCTAAGGCTTAAGGCTTAAGCACTGGAGTTACCAACCTGGAGGTAGCACCCCAGAGGTTAGCTAGCTCTGCAAGGATTTGGTCAGAGGCAGTGTCCTCTGGAAGAAGAAATTGGTGGAAAGGTGTATTTTCATACTGCCCAAATTTACACCCAGGTGACACTCCTGAGCCAGAAAAGTAGGGCCTTTCCTGCCAATTACAAGCTGGGTATCCTCATGAAAGACATTTAAGCTTTCTAAATCTCTGTTTTCTCGTATGTAATTATGAATAAAAATAATAATTACCTTATAGGACTATTGGGGGACAAAAATGACAAGATGACAAAATGCAGCGCTCTGCCTGATACCAGCAAGCACTAAGGAAATGGTAGGGAGATACACATCCAGCCACTGAGCTGGTAAGAAGCTTACTCTCCAGGGGTATACTTGCAGACTTGCACAATGATGAGGCATTCCAGACGCAGTGGGGTGAGTGAGCATTGCTTTTTCCAGCTGAGAACACCGAGATTCACCGTTGGGTGGGCCCAGAGTAAGAACAAGAGGCAAGTGGGAAAGAGAGTAGCCCAAACACTGCTGAGCTTCTCCGGAGTTGATTCTGGAACAGCTCAGATATACAAAGCAAGGATTAGTGTGTCTGATGGGGCAGGTCAACAATCTCAGTGGAAGATAAAATAATGGGTTTGGTGAGGAACAATAGATCCTTCCCAATGACTTCCTCTCCTAGGACCCTATGTACTCTGCACATTCTTGTTATTCAGGCTCTGTCTGGAAGCAACACATTTCCCAAATATGCACTGGATTACCCTTTTCCCCACATCTTTGCCCAGTCTGGATGTTATCAATTTTTTTGCTTTTTCCTAATCTGATAAATAAACCACGTTTAAATTCCATTTTCCTGGGACACCTGGGTGGCTCAGTTAGTGGTACATTTGGTTAAGCATCTGACTTCAGCTCAGGTCATGATCCCAGGGTCCTGGGATTGAGTCTTGTGACGGGCTCCCTACTCAGCCAGGAGCCTGCTTCTCCTTCTGCCTGCCACTTCCCCTGCTTGTGCTCTCTCTCTCTCTCTCTCTCTGACAATTAAGTAAATAAAATCTTTAACAAAAAATAAAATAAAATAAATAAATTCCATTTTCCTGACCACAGTGAGACTGAGCATCTTTTCACATGTTTATTGGCCATTTGCACTTCCTCTTGGGTTTCTATTATTTGACTTTTACAGCAGAATGGAATCGTCTTTAGAATCAGTCCTGTTATTTCATTTCTGTTTTCTTCTCTTCTTTAAACTTCATGGCCCTGATTAATCTATTTAATTTTAGAAGTGTATAATATCTCAAGGCATACACAGATGATGTTTGTCTTCCTTTGTCAGATTTCTGATAATAGGTAGAATTTTTTCATCTTTTGGATTCATTGCAATTCAGGTATAAAAATGAAAACTAATATAAAGTTTCCAACGTGGATTTGATCTCATTCTGAATCTTTCTATGTAGAATAAAAATTACCTACTTAATAGTATTTTACTTATTTTTTTGTGTGTGTGTGTGTTTTCTAAAGAACAGAATACTGGGAAAGACATTTTCAAGAGGTGTAGAGTACTAGATTTGGGATTTTAAAGTCCCTCTGCATTCTTATACCAATTTCCATGTCACTTTTGGCCCATCATTCCCCTTTTCTCTCTCTAAATGGGAGTAAGGAGGGGGGATTAAGCTGTTTCAGTGATTCTTAACCTTAGCTACACATTAGAATTGCCTGAAAAAAAAATTTAAAAACTGATGCCCATCCTCAGCCCAGTTAAATCAGAATACCTGGGAGTGGCATCTATGCATAAGTACTTTTTTTTTTTTTAAAGAGCCCTAGTGATTTTGATGTGCATTCAAGAATGAGGATCACTAAATTTGATCTTTAATACCACTTCTGGCAAACATCTCTAAGACTCTGAAATCCACTGAGATTTGGGTAGTGTATCAATCCCTTCAGTGATTTTTAAGTTCATAAAATAGAGAATGCAGCGGAGTTTAGAACTGGCTTACATAGATGGCCTGGAGGATGTTTGCTCATGGCTGAAATCATTCATGAATCCTCTTACTTTTTCCACTCCTTCCATGGTGTTCGTGTCTCTAAATGAAAAGCATCATGGGCTTTTGTTGAGCAAAGTAGATGAACATAATAATTCTGTTCATAGCAGCTTTATTCACAATAGCTAAAATGTGGAAGCAACCCATTAACAATGGATAAGCAAGACATGGCCTAGATGTAAAAGGAAGGAAATTCTGACACATGCTACCACGTGGGTGAACCTTGAGGGTATTATGCTGTGTGACATAAGCCAGTCACAAAAAGTCAGATACTGTATTAGTCCACTTATATGAGTCAAAGTCATAGAGACAGAAAGTAGAATTGCCAGGGGCTGGGGTGGGGAGGGGGGGTTGGGGAATAATTGTTTAATGTGTATAGAGTTTCAGTTTTATAAGATGAAAACAGTTATGGAGATGGATGGTAAGGATGTTTGCACCTTATGGATATGTTTAATGCCTTTCAACTATACACTGAGAAATGCTAACGATGGTAAATTTTATGTATATGTGTGTTTGACCACAATAACAACATTTTTTTTCCAAAGCAAATGAACAAAGGTGAGAGGGATAAAGGAATGAACAGTCTGTCACCATAAATAACCAATCTAGAGAAGAGCCAACAATTACCTCTTCTGTCCTTACTCTGAGTTTAAAAACAAAAACAATGGATTTAAAGTGTGTAAAGGAAGTTTTGCAAACTTGGTTGTCAATGAAGAGAAAAGCACAATGGTCGCAATGAGACCCACTTCCATAAACAATTTTCTTTCAATCAATAGCCATTCAACCAATCAATTAAGTATAAATTGCAAGCCTATTCCACCCAGGAAGGGTTTGGTAAATTTGTAATTGACAAGGACAATGTGTCCAGTATAGGGTCAGGTCCAACTTTACTAACAAAATATGATAACTCTGCTGCACAAGGCACTTAAAATACTACTGGGGAGACAAAACCGTTAAGACACAAAGTTACTCCATAACACCCTTTTTTTTAAATCTCATGGCATAGACCACAAGTACAAGAGAAGCAGCATCACCTTGAACTTAAGAGAGAAATGTTTGGGAGCCCTCTCTGTCACCAATTGGGGGCATAATCAGTGAAAGCATATGAGCCTCCCTCAGAAGGTGTTTTGATCATAAAACATGAGCTTCATAGATCAAACTAGCATTTTCAAGTAATTATTGATCAGGCCCTTCTCTGCTGAGTCAATAACTGACACATAACACAGTTTGGCCCAATGTTAAGTTCGATTTCCCAGGCTACAGATAGGAGGAAACATGAGGTCAGAGCACCAAAGGTTTGAGCTCTTCAATTCAAAAACCATATGCAGCATGAAAGAATGTGCTGGTGTTCTTTGAAGTTTGACTTATATAACTTCAAATTTTAAAGAGAAATACATTTCTCCTCCGCTGAATTCGGTTGCTTTAGAAGCAGTCTGATTTTTTTTTTAAATTAATTTTTGGTGAAATGAAAGAATCCGTTTGACATTTGGATTGTCTCAATCAGCCCAGGGACACTGCAGTCCTCATATTCTGAACCAGAAGGACACAAAGATGAAGATGGCATCACCCAGCCCCAGAAGAGCTCATGCTCTGGGGGGGGGGACCAACACCGACATGAAAGAGTCTTGTGGATAACAGCCTTTAAAATGCTCCTAAATGCATCTGCTCTCATTTTATGAGAAGAAAAACATCTCCATGGTTTTCACTGACCCTCAGGAAAAAAAAAACATAGATGCCTATTAGATTTTTATGTATATGTTTATTTTACATATTTTTTAATTGTGGTAAAATACACATAGTATAAAATTTACCATCTTCACAATTTTTTAGGTGTAGAGTTTCATGGCATTAAGTACACCCACGTTTGCACAACCATCCCCACCATCCATCCACAGAACTCTTTTTGCAAAACTGAAACTCTGTCCCCATTAAGTAACTCCCCTCCCCTAGCCTCTGGCAATCACCCTTCTACTTTCTGTCTCTATGCATTTGACTACTCTGAAGACTTGTCCTGTACGTGAAATCATCCAGGATTTGCTCTTTCATGATGGACTTATTTCACTCAGCACAATGCCCTCAAGGAAGACCATTTTTTTAAGGAGCTAATACTTTCAAACATCTCATAAACAGCCAACCACACTTGCTCTAGCTGAGGTGTCCCAGTTTATTTACAGATCCTATTAGAAAGTCCCTTTTCTATCTAGGCAGTAAAGATTGCTGAGATGTCGCACCCAGAGTTCAGGGAAATCAGTGTCACTCATGAATTGTCAGGCCCAATCCCAGGCTCCCTGAGCTCTCCAAATCACCAGCCCGGCTTTTAATAACTGTTGGTGGAGGTAGGGGAGCTCTTCCACCAGAGGGAGAGAGAAGGCTGTGGCCTGATTCAGAGCCACCATGCCAGCCCCCGGCCCACACGGCTCTGCGCTTGATTACGGGTGTGTATGAACCATCTGGTATGTGGGTTTAGCGGTAAGAATGAGAGGATCAGGCTCTCCATTATCACATGGTGGTATTATTTTATTTAACACTTGTTATATAGCCAACACTGCACCCAGCACAGCATAAACCTGGAATTGTTCAATTCTGTCCCTGTCTATTATACAAGGGACAATTCTGCCAAATTTGCTTCGGGGGATGGATTCCTCCAGTCCACTGAAAAGTAGCCTGATCTCCTAATGGCTTTCAAATACAGAATCTTGATTGTTTAAACTCTAAGAGCTGTGCTGTAGAATTTTTTTTTTAAGTGAGTGCTATTCCAATGAGAGTCTCTAGGCACACTTCACCATACTTCATTAGGTTTCCGTCTCGGAGGAAAATATATCTGTCCATATTCTGTGAAGTTAGTGCAGAAAATGAAGCAAGCGTTTCCACCCACTCTATCCCTCGCTGTTTCTATTTAACACAACAGTGATTTTAGCTGAAGATTTGCAATTTTAATCACAATCTATGTATTTGACCTCAGCAAATAGAAATTCGTGTTTTCTTCATAGGAAAGCTACTTCCAAGATATATTATTTTACCATCGTGCCTTCTGGTGTAAATTTTTAATGAAAACTTTGTAAAGTCACGTTATTTGTAAATGCTGTAACAGACATAATACTTGCCTTTCTCTTATGCCCTTTAAAAGACTCCCCATTATCCCCTGGGCTCCAGGGAGTGTTGGGATATTCAAGTGCTTCCTCCCTTCCACCTGGACACTAAGGGTCCATTTCTACAGCAAAGAACCTCATTCTGCAGCGGGGATCTTGAGCATGCAAGAGATTGTTGTTGGCCTGCCCCCAGCACATCCTAATGCCTTGCTGGGTGCAAAGCCAAATGGAAATTCCTTTCCCTTCCTCTTAATTAATATTCTCCCACTCTTGGTGGGTTTGTCTTTGGAGTCTACTGCCTATGAGAGCTTGCTATTTATTTATTTATTTAGAGCTTGCTTTCTTTAAAATCACATACAGTCCCCTCCCAATTACATAGGATATCTTATGCATTCCATAATTAAATGCTGGGGTACAGGGCTAGGTCTCTGGGATGTATTAAGAGGAAGTAGAGAGAGTCCTTGTCCTGAAGAGTAAGGAGGGGATTTATACTCGATTACTGTAATACAAACTAGATATAATGCATGATAGAAGAGAAGGCTATGGGAATTCAGAAAATGGGCAAATCTGTGAATTTAGGAGTCACAGACAAGGAGTAAAAATAACCAACTTTTCTTGAACACATACTATGTATCAGGCAATGTGTTGGGTGGCTTACCTATATTATCCAGTTCAAACCTCACAACCTTGATATAGTTAGGCATCTTACACCCAACTTAGAAATGAGGACACTGAGGTTTGTCCAAGTGTGATTGTTTGCTCGGCTTTTATGCTTTTTACTGCACTATTTCATCTGGCAACTTCCTGCTTCCTGTCCATCATTGATCCTGAGTCTCACTCCTAAAAAAGGAGGGAAAGATGGGGAGGCTTCAGAAAATCAGCTTTTCCCAGATTTGAACTGCCTTCTAGTTTGCATCAGAAATTTGTGGGACATGTATGCAGAGAAACACATGTGCCCAACGGGTGGCCAAAAATGTGATTTTATTTTTTTTAAGAACATGGTTTTGAGAATCATATTTTTATCTAGAGAAACATATTGGTAAAGCCCTTTGTATGCTTGCATCATTCTCTCTTCTTCCATTCAGAGGGGAAAATACTAAGTTTGGGACTTGGGTAATTCACTAAAGACTTGCTGAGAATAGGAAGAGATACAAAGCCAAAGTAAACAGAGGGGCGCACATGTAGAGAGAGCAACTATCAAAATTGAGACTCGGCCCACCTTCTTGAGCACCCACTATGCACTGCTACATTAGAGGCGTATTTTTTACCATTTTACCTTCTTAGCAAACCTGGGAGTTGGATGCTGAACTTCCCCAGCTGACACATGAGGAAATGAGACCCAGATAGGTAGTAAGTGATAGAGCTTCTATTCAAACTCAGGTCCTTGGCCTCCAAGTGTAGCTTATGACTTACAACAGACATGTTGGAGATCTGGGCAGAGGCTTTTTAGCTAATGATGATCTGGCCTGTCAAAGCTGGAAATGCAGCTATCTCCCCACTCCGCTTTGTCTCCCTAGCACACTGGGCAGGAGACAGAAGGCATTGCCCTGGGACCAGATCTCTGTCTGGCTCAGAGCACATATACACACACCTCGATTCTAACTCAAAATTAGGTTGCCCTGGGTTAGCGGAGGCTGTCTCCCTGATACTCCTCCTGCCACTTGACCTGTAAAGCTTTCCCCCACTCAAAAAAAAAAAAAGGCAAATACTCCTATCTCAGAAGCCTTAAGGTTGCTGCCATTAAGCCCTCCAGCTAGAGCAGGAGTGGAGGCCACTATTACCAGGGACTGTCAGCAAGAGGGAGGCCTCAGGGTAAGCCTTTAAGAACTAGAGGATGCCAGCATCTGGCTTCCTATGGTGATCATCCTACTCCAAGGCACAGCAGGTTTTTAAGAGGTTTTACTTCCGTGTTTCCTGCCATCTATTAAGCGAGGTTTAACCACATGGTCTGGAGATTCAAGTGGGAAGAGTTTTGGGAAGTTAGACTATGTGCAAATTAAGACTATAACTTTTGTCTAATTTACTCCAAAGTTGCTATCTTTTCAAAAATAATTAAGAACACATATAGCAAATTAAATCAATTCTAGTCCAATTCACTGTGGTCTGAATATAACGTGCTGTTACCAGTTTATCTAGGTATATAAAGGGGTTTATATATCAAAGCCGGTCACATAGGTTATCAATGAATGTTTGTAAAAATGAATGGATGGTGGTTTTAGGACCTTGCCAAAACCAAGGGTGACAGCCTTCTCTGCATTAGGCCTAATTAGGAATTTTTATAAGAACGATGGAGGAAATTTCAGGTACAAGAGCCAGAGAAGAGTTAAAAGCTTCTTCCGGTGCTCCCTCGGTCTCTGCCAAAATCAGTAGTAAGCCACATGTGAGTGGGATCCTTCCTGGATTCTGGCCTCTGCTGGTGGTTTCTTTACCCTTCACCTCTCTGCTCCTCTTCCAATGTCTATGACAGTCTGGACTTCTTTTTAAGGAGGCAAACACGGAAGGTTTGTCTTAAAGCCATAGCCATAGTCACAAGGTCCAACTGGAAACTCTTCCCAAAAAGGAAGAGTTTGCCAAATGACCTTTTCGTGGGCAGAATTCTCTTACCTCATTGGAGATGGACTCAATGAGTAGGTCCTTTTCTTGGACACTGAGAGAGTTTTCACAAGAATTTTAAAGACATCACAAGTCCTATCTGTTGCAGTAAGTGTTAATGTCCTCTGGAAATGTGTTAGTGCAATATTAGTGCAATTACAGTGGTCCCACTTGTTAAGATAATCACTCACTGGGTCATCTGTGTTAGGAGAGTTGGGCATATAAAGGGGAATTTGACCAAGAGTCTCTCAAAACAATTGATAAACAGATCGATTAACAGGTGAATGAATTAAGCAGTTAAGTAAGGTGTATAGGATGGCTTTATTCAACTGGCCAGCAGTTTTGCTCCTCTTTTGACAAATCTTGGCTGGGAATTTTAAATTTTTAATATTTTAAAGAATTTTTCAATGACTTTTTAGGTCCCAGAGTTTTGATTATTAATCTTCTTTGATTTGCATTAGTTCAAGTACATTGTTGTAGTTCCAGAAATAGTTTATTTTTTTTAAGATTAAAATTCTTTTTCTTAGCCTTGATTAGTTTTCTTTAAAAATATTCAAGCATGGGGTTCTTTTGTTTCAACCACGCATCAGCTCATATGGCACATTTAAGTTCTCAACCTCAGTGTATACACAGCATTTCTATAATTGAATCAGCTTTCCTGTATTGGTATTTAAATAGTGTAATGTACTTTTAAACTTTTTCAAAGGCAGGGCCATCTGATGCCTACAAACAAGCAAACAAGAAGAAAAAGTTGTTTGTCTGCTTTCTCCCTTAAAAAAAAAAACTTCTTCTCCTTCTTTCCCCCTCCTCCTTTTCTTCCTCTTCTCCTTCTTCTTCTAGAAGTGTTTTCAGCTAAAAAATACTCTGTTCCTTTGCTGTTAAAAAAACGTGGTGTGGGGAGGGGGCACCTGGGTGGCTCAGTCGGTTAAGCGTGAGGCTCTTGTTTTCAGCTCATGTCCTGATCATGGGGTCCTGGGATCAAGCCCCACATTGGGCTCTGCACGCAGTGCGGGGTCTACTTGAGATTGTCTCTCTCTGTCACTCCCTCTCTCTAAAATAAATAAATAAATACATACATAAATAAATTTTTTAAAAATGTGGTATGGGTTGCATCTCCTTGTTCATCTTAGAGATCAGGTTTTGTGCTCATCCGATGTGCAACCATCCACTCTCTACATGATGGGATGAAGAGAACAGATGGGAGGCAGCCTTTCGGATTTACACCTCTTACATCTTCATATCCTCCTTTCATGTGTAACTACAATGAAAAACAATTGCATACAACAATGTGAACTGCTAGCTAGATTCTGATCCTGAAAAATTGTCTAGATTGGGTTTTTGGCATCTAAGAGCATTTATCGGTCAGCCTGGACTGCCGTAGGAAAAATACCAGAGACAGTGTGGCTTGAGCCACAGAAATGTACTTCTCACGGTTCCAGAGGCTAGGAAGTCTATCTCATTGCTGATCAGTCCAGTTTCTGACAAGAACTCCCTTCCAGGCTTGTCGACAGCTGCCTCCTTGCTGTGTCCTTACATGGTAGAAAGAGAGACAGAGAGAGTTCTCATGTCTATTCCTCTTCTTACAAGAGCACCAGGCCTATGGGATCAGGGCTCCACCCTGATGGTTTCATTTAACCTTTATCACCTCTTCACAGGCCCTGTCTCCAAACTGGGGGTTAGGGCTGCAAAATATGAATTTGAGGGAGACACATTTCAGTGCATAGCAGAACACTGGAACTTTCGTTCAATATCAATAAAACCATGTTCCTTTAAAGTAACACACTAGAAATCTATATTAATCAGACTAATCAAAAATTCAAATATACAAAGTATACAGAACAGGAAAATATTCCCAAATTAGCGGTGCCTGGGTGGCTCAGTTGGTTAAGTGGCTGCCTTCGGCTCAGGTCGTGATCCCGGGGTCCTGGGATTGAGTCCCGCATTGGGCTCCTTGCTCAGCAGGGAGACTGCTTCTCCCCTGCCTACTGTTCCCCTTGCTTGTGCTTGCTCTCTGTCTCTCTCTTTCGCTCTCTCTGTGCCAAATAAATAAATAAAATCTTTAAAAAAAAGAAAGAAAATATTCCCAAATCAATCATTCCATGATTTCTATTAGTTTATTTCATGTTTTGTTTCAAAATATGATAGCTATTTTCTCAATATGTCTCTATTTTAAAATGATCTTTACTAATAAGATTTTTTTTCTGGGGTCCACATGGGGCCAAGTATCCAGAAGACAAATACAAAATTCTGTCATCTAAATATTTGCTGACACACCGTCTGTGTGATGGGTCTTGGCTACAAGAGAGATGTTGATAAACTCTGTCCACACCAATAATTGTTTATTCCCTTTCAAGAGGTTCACAGTCTGTCAAACTATCTGAATTATTTCTAGTCTGCAAATAAATGTAATGGAGCAAATGCTTTTTAGGTCACACTTTGGGAGAAGGTGGCACCTTTATTATGAAAACAGTCAAGGTCTGATTTTTAGTCTGTAAAAACAATACAACAAAATAGATTGGTCTAGACAATGTCTAAACTTTTTTTCCTCATCCAAAACTGTAGAATTTATTGTATTTTGAGATTTTGATTTTCAAAAAACACAATCAGATGAGAAAATGTGACTTATTTTTGTCATGCAAATTTCATCCTAAACATGATAGATAGCATGCAACTTTATAGCAATTCACTACTGGTAAAGGATAAGGTTCCAAAAAGTGGTTGGATCATTTGAGCCCAATTATTTGCCAAGCTAAATATTAGTTAATTATTATTGGAGTTGCAAGGTCCTAGATTATGTCAACCGTGAATGTTTGTAAAATACTATTCTGTGCAAAACAGCAGTACTGGCATGGGAATAAAGATAGATGTATAGAATACAGATATATAAGATAGAATTGAGAGTCTAGAAAAATCAATATGTCTATAGTCAACTTTTTTTTTCTTTTTTTTTTTTTTTGAGAAGTGTGCCAAGGCCATTCAAAGAGAAAGAACAATCTTTTCAACAAATGGTACTGGGACAGCTGGATAGCCACGTGAAAAAGAAGGAAGTTGGACCCTTACCTCACACCATATACAAAAATTCAAGTTGGATCAAACTATAAAACTCCCAGAAGAAAACTTAGGGTTAAATTTTCATGACCTCACATTTGGCAGAGGATTCTTAAAGCAATAAAAGCACAAGCAAAAAAAAAAAAAGAGAGAGAGAGAGAAAGAAAAAATAGATAAATTGGATTTCATTGAAACTAAAAACTTTTGTGCATCAAAGGACACCATCAAGAAACTGGAAAAACAACCCACAGAATGGGAGAAAATATTTGCAAGGGGACTTGTGTCCAGAATTTATAAAGAACTCTTACAACTCACTGATCAAAAAGACAACTCAATTATAAATGGGCAAAGGATCTGAAAAGACATTTCTCCAATGAAGATAGAGAAATGGCCAATAAGCACATGAAGAGATGCTCAATATTATTAGTCAGTCATGAAGGAAATGCAAATCAAAACCACAATGAGATACTAGAATCACTAGAATGGTTAGAGTAAATGTGTCAGATAATGTGTTAGCAAGGACATGGAGAAATCAAAACCCCCGCATACTTCTAATGGCAATTTGTAACGGTACAGCCACTTTTGAAAACAGTCTGGCAGTTTCTCAAGCATTTACACATAGAGTTATCATATGGCCCACTAATTTTACTCCTGGGTGGATACCCAGGAAGAATGAAAACATATGTCCACACAAAAGCTTGTATGTGAATGTTTCTAGCAGCATTATTCAGAATAGCCAAAAGGTGGAAACAACCCAAATGTTTATCAACTGATGAATGAACAAACAAAAAGGGGTGTATATACATACAGTGGATTATAATGCAGCTATAAAAAAGAAATGGAGCACTGGTACATGCACAACATGGATGAATCTTGCAAACATTATGCTACGTGAAAGACAACATATTATATGATTCCATTTATATGAGATGTTCATACTGGGCAAACTTACAAAGACAGAAAATAGATTAATAGTCCCTTAGGGCTGGAGAAAATGGGAACATGGTTTCTTTTTGAAACTAAAGAATACAAGGTTTCTTTTTGAGGTAATGAAATGTTCTAAGACAGTGGTGATGTGAAATACTGAATCCATCCAATTGTACATTTTAAGTGAAGAAGTTGTATGTTTTGTGAATTATATCTCTATAAAGCTATGGGAAAAGTCAATGAAAACTTTATTCTTTATACACTGGGAAAGAATTCATTGTGCTGGTACATTGTGGGGGATGGTTTATGGATGAGGCTTTGACCAAAGGCAGAGGCCTCTACATAGTTTCCTCAATTTTCTTTCACGGCTACAAATTTATGTCACTAATGGGTGGATGCTCATTGCCATGTAAGATAAAAACCTGCTCTAAAACCACTGACTCTTTAGGAACAAAACCACTTCCAGATTTTATAAAATTTAAAGTAAATTGAAGCCCATAGTAAATTGAGTTGTTTAATTACTAAAAACTATTGGAGGTTTTTTTTTTTAAGGAAAACTTCCTTTGTAATTTTTCCTCAGTATGCAAGAATAAGAATGCCTGTTTGAGATGTGCTAATATGCTTTCTAATAAAACAATAATTTAATCTAATTAAATGGCCAAGAGAAAATTTTGGATGAGTAAACTAACCTGCCTGAGGAAGGCATGGGGGCAGTAGAGAAGTGATTAAAAGTACCATGGACTTGGGCTTCTGTCCTGGCTCTGTCAAAGCAAGCTGTAAAAAGATGTCAATTTCCCTTTCTTGGCTTCTAAAATGGGTATAATTATAGTTCAGTCTCCGTGAAGTTATAAACACATTAATTGGAATAATAAAATGGATACAGATTTTATATGGTGCTCACACTAAAGGTTTTCATCATTATTATATTCAATTAGGCATTCATCCCTTGGCCTAAAAGTATTCTATTGGAGGAATATATAGAATCTAGTGATTTATTCTGGCCCTCTCTTTTTTTTTTTTTAAAAAGCATCATGGCAGATTTGCCACTGACTTCAGGGTTTATACCACAGAAGATGTGCTTCACTTGTAATTGGAGCCAACATGATGTTTCCCTGAAGATGGGCAGGATGCCAATCACACACACTTGGATCCAGAACTTGGTACTCCACTTTGTCAGGGTGTGACTGACATCATAACTGCTCAAACCATATTTTGTTAAGTGTGAAAAACAAATGCTTCCCTTATGTCCTCAGTAATAGAAAGTCATTATACATCTTGAAGCTGCTTCATCTTTTTGTCAAGATATAGAGTATGGAAAACTAGATTGATGGTGGCTTTCTCCTTCCAACCTCTGCTCTCAACATCTACCATTCTTCTTTAGAAAGGGTGAACATTTTCCTCAAGGCACTGAGCAGCTTCACTGTAGGCTGTAGTTAAGTCCGTCGAATGTGGAAAATGAGGAATTGGAGATGGGGGCACAATTCTTGGGACCTGGATGGCAAGTGATTTACAAGTTTATCTTGCTTTCATTTGTAGAGCCTGGCTGTACAGTGCAAATCTTGTCAAAAACCTGTTCGATGATTCAAGATTTATTAAGGGCAATGTAATGTCCTGTGCATTTTTGAGAAGTCACAAAAAAAATTAGTCAGTGACCTCCTGGAGATTATAACTCCCTAAATCAAGCCCAAATATCACATGCCCATTTTCTCATCAGAGTGGAAAACACCTGAGCTTCGTGGTAAGCATACCATAATATGGGAAGCAGAATGCAGAAAATAAGCCAATTAGATGAGAATGAAGAATTTAACATCTGCTGATTGAGAAATCCTACTTCCTAGGATAATTGCACAGTTATGTCGTAGCCTAGAGTGTTTGACCAAATATGTGGCTTGTAAGTTTTTCACAAAATCAGGTGTTCCCTTTGATAGCAGTCACATTAAAGAGATCCATATTCAGCGACAATCAGTGGTGAAAAAAACCTTTGCTACAACTTCTAGGTAAAAAAGATGCTTTCATATTTCTGAACACTAAAAATTATTGTATAAGGTATAACAGCATTACTTGAGTTCTGAAAAGGCCCCTTCTCAACAGTATATAAACACAGCCTCATATATATCCAAGTCTGCCCAAGCAGAGGTCAGATAGAGGTGATTAATTTTTCATGACATCAGTTATCTGGGGAGAACAGAAATTGCAAAAACATTGCC
The DNA here is from genome assembly GCF_003265705.2 of Callorhinus ursinus. NCBI lineage: Eukaryota > Metazoa > Chordata > Mammalia > Carnivora > Otariidae > Callorhinus > Callorhinus ursinus. The sequence continues at coordinate 7,306,199 of NW_027397106.1, read as the reverse complement.
TTTTAAAGATCCTATTTGATCTATGGTTAAGATATATACTTTCATTAAAATCAACAAAATGATGTACCAAAATTCTATTGCGTTTACCAGGATATAAAAAAGTTTTAGTAGCGGTTTCTTTTCCCCTTCCTTAATAGATTTTATATTCAAGTCAAAGATGGGTGGATCTAAGACAACAAGAACAAAAGTTGAATACAGATGTTAAAATGCCTGTTCTTGTGAGGCAGCCAGGGCATCACGGATGTTAAAGTGACATTTTTTTTCCTGCTTTGTTTCTATTTTCTTTTAATTTACAAAATCAGATCGTTCTAATCTAGAATTTTGAATTCTCTCTATTCTTAATATTTGCATTGTGATGCGACCTTTTCTCCATGTTGTTAAGCACCTTCTGATGATATTTTAGTGACTGCATGATAATTATATTTTATGTATGCATCATTATTTATTTAGCCATTTCCCTAACAAAATGTTAGACATTTTGTGGTCTCCATTTTGGGCTACTATAAATAATAGTTCAGTGAACATCTTTATGCATATATATTTTAACAATGTTACTGATGTATAATTGACATAGATTAAACTGTAAGTAAAGTGTAGAACCTAGTAAGTTTCCATATGTGTATAGACTCGTAAGTTTCCACATGTGTATAGACTCATAAAGCTATCACTACAATCAAAAATCTTTCTCAGATTCTTTAAACTCTCTTTAATTGCTCTTTACCCCCATCCTCAGAAAATCACTGATCTGCTTTCTGCCACTGTGTATTAGTTGGTATTTTCCAGAATCCTGTACAAAGGAATGATAAAGTATGTACTTCTTTTGTCTGGCTTTTTTCACTCAACATAATTATTTTGAGATTGATTCGTGTTGTTTTATGTTTTGAGAGTTCATTCCTTTTATTGCTGAGTACTCTTCCATTGTATGGATATACCACGATGTGTTTATCCACTCATCTGTTAATGAACATTTGGGTTGTTTCCAATTTTTGGCTATTACCAATAGGGTTCTTATAAACATTTATGTACACATCTTTGTGTAGACATATGCTTTTATTTCTGTTGGGTGGAAGACTGGAAGTGGAATGGCTGGGTTGTGTGGTAGGTGTATATTTACCGTTTTCAGAATTCCAACAACAGGGTGTGATGACAATTCCAGTTGTTCCAATGTTTACTGATTCTTATTATAGTAAGTCTTTCATTTTAGATATTCTGAATAGGGTGGGATATCTAGATATTCTAAGTAGATATTTTAATAGGATATGGTGATATTACATTGTAATTTTAATTTGCATTTTGCTAATGGTTAATGATGTTAAGCCACTTTTTACATCCTTATTTGCTATCTGTATAACATCTTTGGTGATGTGTCTGTCCAAATCTTTTTCCCATTTTTTATTGCATTATTTGTTTTCTTATTATTAAGTTTTGAAAGTTCTTTATATATTCGGGATACAGGTCCTTTATCAGATGAACCATTTGCAAACATTTTTCTCCCAGTCCGTCATTTGACTTCTCAATCAAACAAAACAAAACAGTGTCTTTTAAATAGCAGGTATTCTTGATTTTAGTAAAGTCTCACTCAGGTTTTATTGTATTGATCTTATTTCTGGTATTGCACTTGAGAAATCTTTGCCTAACTTAAGGTCATAAAGAATTTCTTCTATGTTATCCAATTTTATAATTTTAGATCTTACATTTAGATCAATGATCCATTTTGTGTTAATTTTTGTACACTGGGCAAAGTATGGAATGAAGAGAGTTTTTTGTTCGTTTTCTTTGTATATGGATTGTAAGTTGTTCTATTTTCATTTGTTGAAAAGACTATCCTTCCTCTAGTAAATTGCACTTTGTACTTTTGTCAAAAATCAATTGACCATATGTGTGTAGGTCTGGACTTTCTGGACTTGCTATTCTGTTCCATTGATCTATTTGTCTATTATGATAACAACATCATGCTGCTTTGATTACTGTAGCTTTATAATATGTCATACTATCAGGTTGTGTTAGCCCTCCACTTTTATTCGTTTTCTAAGTTGTTTCAGCTCTTCTAGGTCCTTTCATTTCCTTATGAAGTTCAGAGTCAACTTGTCAATTTTGATCAAAAAAATCCTGCTTGGACTTGGATTGGGATTACGTTGAATCTATAGATGAATTTGAGGATAATTTATGTCTTACTAATATTGGGTCTTCTGATCCATAAATATAGTATATCTCTCAATTTATTTAGGTCTTTAATTTTTCTCAGCAGTATTTTTCCTTTTTTTCTTTTCTTATTGCTTTGGTTGAATCTCTAGTTCAATGATGAATGAAAGTGGACATCCTTCCTTGTTTTCAGTAATATAAAGAAAACATTCAGTCATCTTTCATCATTAGGTATGATGTTAGCTGTAAGCTTTTTTTGTAAAAATTGTTTTTTAGGCTGAGAATTTTCCTTTCTATTCCTAGTTTACTGTGAGTTCTTATGAGAAATATATGTTGGATTTGGCAAAATGCCAAATACAAATGGATTTTGCCAAATGTATCTACTGAGATGATCAATGTTCCACTTTAATCTCTTAATATGGGTGGATTATACTTATTGCTTTTCTAATGTTAAAGCAACCTTGCATTCCTGGGACAAATCCTATTTGCCATGATGTATTATCCTATTTATGTAATGTTGGATTCAATTCACTAAACTTCTATCAAGAATTTTTGCAGTAAGGGGGGGCGTTTGGTTGGCTCAGTCAGTTAACCTCTGACTCTTGGTTTTGGCTTGGGTCATGATCTCAGGGTGATGAGAATGAACCCTGCATCAGCCTCTGTGCTCAGTATGGAGTCTGCTTGAGATTTTCTCCTTCTCCTTCTGCCCCTACCCCTGACCTCTCTCCCTCAGATAAATAAAATCTTAAAAAAAAAAAAAAAAAAGAATTTTTGCACTAAGGTTCATGAGGGATATTGGTGTATAGATTTCTTATCTTATAATGTCTTTTCTTTTGGTATTGGGGTAGTGTGGGCCTGCTAGACTGAGTTGGGAAGTATTTGTTCCTCTGCAATTTTCTTGAAGAATTTTTGTAAAGTTGGTATTATTTCTTCCTCAAATATCTGCTAAGAATCACTAGAGAAGTCATCTGAGCCTGAAGTTTTCTTCGGGGGAAAGCTTTAATTTCAAATTCAATTTCTTTAATAGATATTGAATTATTTAGGTTATTTATTTTCTGTAAAATGGGCTTTCATAGTTTATGCCTTTCAGAGAATTTCATCTAAGTTGTCAAATTTATTGGCATAAATTTTTTAAAAGCAATATTCCCTTATTATCCTTTTTATTATCTGTTGAGTCTATAGTGTTATTACCTCTCTCATTCCTGATGTTGTTTATTGTTTAACTTGTTTATTCTTCTCTCCCTCTCTTTCTCTCTCTTTTTTCCCTGATCAGTCTGGCTGGAGTTTTGTTTTTTTTTTAATTAATTGTATTGATTTCCTCAAAGAACTAGTATTTTGTTTCATTCATTTTATGTTGCTTTTCTGTTTTCTCTTTCACTGATTCTCACTCTGATCTTAATTATTTCATTTCTCCTGTTTACTTTGGATTTTATTTGCTCTTTATTTTCTAATACTTAAAATGGGAGCTGAAGTCAATGATTTCAGAAACTTCTTTTTGAATATAAGCATTTTTGTGCTAGAAACTACCCTTTGATAATTCTGTCAGCTGAATCCCACTATATCCCACAAGTTTTGATATGTTTTGATTGCATTTGCTTTCAGTGCAAAATATTTTCTCATTTCCCTTTAATTAATTTATTACTCAGGGGCTATTTAGAAGTGTGTTATTTTGTTTCCAGATATTTGACAACTCTCTAGTTATCTGTCTGTTATTGATTTCTAATTTAATTAATTAACTGTGGCAAGAGAACGTACTTTGCATGACTTAAATCCTTTTAAATGTATTTAATCATATTTTATGGTTCAGAATATTGTCTGTCTTGGTAAATGTTTCATGTATACCTGAAAAGAAATATGTATTCTTCTGTTGTTGGGTGAAGTGTTCTGTAAGTTAACCATTAGATCAAATGGGCTGATAGTGATGTCCAAGTCATTGATGTATGAAAGAGTATTTCATTAATAAAAAACCTGAAAACAGTTCTTAGAAATGTTGATCTGCCAATTTAGATCTTGAAATGAGATGTTCAAATTGTTGGCTGATTATACCAGTTGATGGTTTCAGTCAGATCAACCTGTGAAATGTTATGGTGGTACGAACACCATGGCCCAATTGCTGATGATACAGTAATTTAGTGATTTTGGAGAAAAAAAAGTTTTTAGTTGCAGAGACTTTCCTCAAATAAAATTTTACCAGGAACTTCAATACATACATCAGATAAAAGTGGAGCTTTTCAGCTTTTATGTGGACTTCAATTACTCAGCCTCACTCTGAGCCTTACTCTCCTTCCCCCAGAGTCAACCACTGAGATAGCCCAGCTGAAGCTTTCAGATACCATGGCAAGTATTGAAAACCATAGATCTACCCAAATACTCTGCTAAATAAGAAAAATAATTCCACTCAAAACACCTACTGAAGCAAGGTAAATAGACTTCAACTCTTGCATCAATAATATCGATTGATAAACTACCTAGTGGATTACTTGAAAAAGTTTCTGAAATTGATTCCTGTCTCAACAGTAAAATAAAGGGTCATGTTCAATTATTGATGTCTGCCAGGGGTGCAGGTGTGGAACTGGAAGAGCACATGCCTTGCATTTGATATTCTGGGTCCTGAGGTATAGACATGTCTGGTGTCTAAACCTGGTTGCACATATGATCTCCTGAGTTAAATTATAGGTTTTTTAAAGTAGGAAAACTACCCAATGGCGTTAGTCAAGATCTTTCAAATTGAAATCTGCAGAACGTGCTTAGGTAACCTTGTGCGATAGAGATTTCTATAAGGATACACAGGAAAGTGAGGAACTGCGGGAAGCCATCCCAGAATTTCCTTCATGGCAGGTCAGTGGTCCCAACCATCTGGCAAGGGAACCGAAGCAGGGACAGCTCCTTCCTTCCCCAGTGCTCTGCCTCATTATGACCCACCTGCTCTCTTCTTTTCTTCCACTTCTCCTGCCATAACTAACTCCAATTCACGTTGTCTCAAGTCTTCTGCTTTCTGTCTTCTTTCTGTATATTTCCCTACTACATTCCTCTCTGTACAACCCAAGTTCAAATTTCCCACAGATAGTGATAGGTTAACGAGTGACCCTCCAGAATGCAGTGTCCCTTTGGGCAGAATTCTTATGCCAGGTCACTGGGCAGCCCATAGATAAGTGTCCTTACATCAGGTGCCCATCCCTAGTCCAATCACCTGTGGCTAAGGTCACAGAATCACAAGGTACAAACGATGGAGAAGGGACCATGTGTCTGGCAGGAACTCTGAAGAATCCCAGCAGAGGGCAGCGTACCTGGCAGGCACAGAACAAAACCTATCCATGACAGCCAACTCCAACAGAATTGTGTACATGGACTGACCTGCCTGGTGCTGGATGACGAACACATTTCCTTATGATGGGCTGCAGCAGTGGTTTTCAGACTATGCCAGGCAGGAAATCTTGAGTTCTGCCCACAGGAGACACTTAGGAGGTAGGACTCTGAGCGCCCTCTGCCCATTTTCAACCAGAGCAGTTTCATATGATTCACTATTACATATTGGATTTTCAAATAAAACTTCATGGGCGCCTGGGTGGCTCAGTTGGTTAAGCCACTGCCTTCGGCTCAGGTCATGATCCTGGAGTCCCGGGATCGAGTCCCGCATCGGGCTCCCTGCTCGGCAGGGAGTCTGCTTCTCCCTCTGACCCTCTCCCCTCTCATGTGCTCTCTCTCTCTCTCTCATTCTTTCTCTCAAATAAATAAATAAAATCTTTAAAAAAAAAAAAAAAACAAATAAAACTTCATTTGAAGATAAGATTCTACTACTCACAAACAGTGGATGGAGAGCCAACAAGGTATAGGAGCAGAAAAACTTTTGTTTGGATAATTTTTTTTTTAAGTAGTGAAAATTATATTTTTAAAGAACAGAGTTAATAAGATATACACTGAAATACAAGATATCACAATGTATTTTACTCAGTTTTCTGTAAAATGCTTTTGGGAAGGGTAAATAGGAAAACAGAATAAGGTTACTTAACATTATGTTTCTTATCCCAATTGTTTTTATGTTTTGGGTGTTATGGAAATTGCTTAATCATAACTGTAAATATATATTTGATGAGTAGGATAAAAATGTTGATGGCAATGAGCAGATTGCACATTCAAAAAGTTAAAATAACATATTATTACAACTATTTTACTTGATTTTGTTTACAGTTACAGGACTGCCATCTCAGGGTAAAAGTTTATGTTAATTGTTAGTTACATTAACAGTTAACTATAATGAACTGGGATATAGCACAGCAACCATACACATTACTTATATGTTAGATCAAGGCATACATTATATTTTATTATAACAATCATATTTGTTATGCTCAGTCTTTAACATAGAATGATCATCTGCTAAGAACATTTTTTAAAACCTGAAGGCATCCTGATGGTATTTATAAATATGAATTACTTTTCTTTTTTTTTTTAAGATTATATCTGTTCATTTGACAGAGAGAGAGACAGGAGAGAGGGAACACAAGCAGGGGGAGTGGGAGAGGGAGAAGCAGGCTTCCCACTGAGGGGAAGCCTGATGCGGGGCTCGATCCCAGGACCCTGGGATCATGACCTGAGCTGAAGGCAGACGCTTAACGACTGAGCCACCCAGGCGCCCATGAATTACTTTTCTAATTGAGGAACCATATTCTTACTCTAGGACTGGGGACGTCCCAACCCCTGTCAATTACTTAAAACATGACTCATCCAGCAAAACTGTCAAGCCACTGTGACTTAATGACACGGCAGATAAAAGTATCTGAAACTCTCATCCAAACATTCCACTCCTTAGGTTGAGCAAAAATACCCCCGATGGGTCCTTCTCTTCAGAATGCTCCCCAAATGACCTCTTTAGCAAACACAAGGCAATAGCCTTCCTTTGCCTCCTCTCAGACTCCAAATCAGCGTCTGATTTAAGCAGAAAATTATTCAACTAGTCATCTTTCCTAGACACTTGTTAGAGTAAACGTGTAAAAAGTTGCAGCTCCTCATCTGGGAGAACACTCAGAGGTCCTCATTGTTGTTCTATGTCTCCCCAGTCCTGGCGGGGATTATGCCAGCAGATTCTCACTATTGGTACTACTGAGAGCAGAAGGGAAAAGGAAGGGAGGTTGGAGGGAGCAACAGGAGCATGGATCATTTCCAGTTTTGTTTTGTTTTGTTTTAAGATTTATTTGTTTATTTATTTGACAGAGAGAGAAAGAGAGCACAAGCAGGGGGAGTGGCGGGGAGAGGGAGAAGGAGGCTCCCACTGAGCAAAGAGCCCGACTTGGGGCTCCATCCCGGGACTCCGGGATCGTGATCTGAGCTGAAGACAGACACGCAACCGACTGAGCTCCCCAGGTGCCCCTCATTTCCAGTGTTATCCAACATCCTGATTGTGTTGACTCTGTTGTCAGGTTTTGCTTCATGTTTACATAAAAAATGAGGAGGTCAGAGTGAAAGCAGGTGTCTTGGACTTTACATGGAAAGTCATTTGCATCAAGGACAACTAACAACAGTGGAAACATGGCAATTTTTCCAATGCCTTTGTTTTTTTAATAAAACAATAACTGGCTGCCAGTACTCATATAAATAAATAGTAAATCACGCCTTCCCTTCTCATGAACTCTCTTATTTGCCAATGAGCTTCTTCTAACCAAGTCAGTTAAGATGGAGCCTTGATGTATTTAAGTGGCTATGCATAAACATAGTTATGGGGCAAAAAAATAACCATGCCATAAACACATTGCAATAATTAATTTTTATTCCTGTGTGTACTTAATCCTGTAGTCTGGACCTTTGATACAGTTTATTCAAAATAAAAATAAAGCCCTAATATAATCTTAGTAAGACCATTTCCTCTGAAATAAATGTCCCTGTGTAAATGTCCTAAAGCTATGGAGGCATTAAATGGCTTACAGTTGGATTTATGGTTCAAACTTGAAAGCCCTCTTTCTATTATCCAGGAAATGGTACATCACACCCAGCATGGCCCATATGAAATCGTGAGGCTAAGGGGCAGCTTCTGAGGCTAGGTTAGCCATTGTACTGTACCGTGAGTCAAATTTCAGATGGCTCTAACTATATTCTTAAACCTACCCAAGACCTAAGAAACTGTGCTGTCAGTTAGGAGGGAGATTGAAGGGGACATAGCACACAACTCAGCCCAAATGCATCACTGTTCCTGGAATAAAACCCAAATCATGACCTTCTGAGGCTGGCAAGTACCATCTTCCTAATGCTGAATAACAGGTATCCCTACCGAAGGAGAACGGACACACAGCTAGTACACAATCAATGTGGGCGGAATTTAGAAGTTTAGCTCTTTTTGAGAGAGGGAGGCAAACCACAGGAGACTCTTAACTATAGAGAACAAACTGAAGGTTGATGGAGGGAGGTGGGGGGAGCTAAATGGGGGATGGGGATGAAGGAGTGCACCTGTTGTGATGAGCACTGGATGTTGTAGGTAAGTGATGAATCACTGAATTCCACTCAATATTCCACTATATGTCAACTAACTAGAATTTAAACAAAAACTTAAAATAATAAAAATAAATAAATAGCTGATGGGGATTAAGGAATGCACTTGTGATGAGCACCGGGTAATGTATGGAAGTGTTGAATCACTATATTGTACACCTGAAACTAACACTGTATGTCAACTAACTAGAATTTAAATAAAAATACACAAAAAAGAAAAAAGTTAGCTCTTTTTCGTAAAGATTATCATTAGAAATATAGTACATTCAGGGGCAAATAATAAAAGAAATAGGACACTATGGTAATTTGTAACACTGATGGGTAGAGAATGGTGCAATACACTATTCTACTTTCATAGATGTTTAAAATGTTTCCTTTTGGAGCTTAAAATGCAGTTTAAAAAGTAACTCCACCCTCTTTCCTATAAAGGAGACTCTAGAGAATATTTTCTTTATATATAGTCCCACAAAATAATACAAAGTTAATTTAAATCACTGAAACACAAACTTTACTTGCTGACTGTTTTTGCATGTTTATAAATCTACACAAGTTTTAGAATTTAATCCTTGAAAAGCCAAATCAAATAAAGCAACGTAATATAAGCACATTTTCCAAGTACCTCAAAGTCCATGATTCCAGTAGCAGAGGTTACACTAAGACAAGAAAGAAGGCTCTATCCCAGGGCGCCAGGGTGGCTCAGTCGGTTAAGCATCTGCCTTTGGCTTGGGTCATGATCTCAAGGTCCTGGCATCGAGCCCCGCATCAGGCTCCCTGCTCACTGGGGAGTCTGCTTCTTCCTCTCCTTCTGCTCCTCACCCCTGCTCGGTGCGTGCTCTCTCTTGCACTCTCACTCTGTCTCTCTCTCTCTCTCTCAAATAAATAAATCTTAAAAAAAAAAAGAAGAAGAACTCTATCACTGTCCTAAAAATATTTGCTCTGATGGATGCCCTGATGTGACACCCCTTGTATGGGGCCCTAAGAAAAGAGAAATGAAATAGGTAGATAATTGGACCAAAAGTAGTTATGTGATTTCCAATTCAATAATAATGGCTTAGGTTGAATTATAGGAGTGGACTCGTTGGGGTGGGGTATATCATGCCGGTGAAATCTGGAAGATCGTTGTGGAGCTTCTGGGGTCCAGACCCAATCACCTGATATTCGCTGAGACCTGTTATTAAAGATAAACAAAGCCAGGCAGTAGTTAAAGCTGTGAGGGTAGATTTTATGCAGTCACAAACTATTGCAATAGGAAAAAGAACCCAACGTGAACTGAACTCAATGCAGCCAAAAGGCAGAAGGCTTTGTAAAGACCAGAGTGTGCTAAGGAAAGGACCCTGAAGGGTGTTAAGGGGGATTGGTCCATGTGACTAGATCATCTGGATTTGTTAATTAGTGCTTAGCGGAAGAGAAGCAAACGTCTCCTATCTTTATGACCCACGGGAAGCATCGGTGCAGGTTAGAGCAAGACAGCCCCCAACGTAGGCCCTGACCCTCCCACGGAATCTGTTAGCAGAGTCATCTCCCTGAGTGTTCACATTCCAAAGACTCTCAGGTCCCTGGGAAAACAGTTTGGGTGGTAGAATTATCTCTCAAAGGGCAGAGAAAAAACTGACAATTGCAAGCTTTCTAAAGAATTTACCTGAAGATGGATTTCAGGGGCCGATCTGCTTATCACCGGGTTTTGGCCTGGGACAAATAGTAAATTCTCTGGGAAGCACTGAGCTTTTTCAGGGAGGTCCTTTAAGAGGGGCTGGAGTAAACCTAGGAGAGTGGCCTTGAGCTGTTAGAAACTGTGCTAGAGTTGAGTCAAGCAGATGGGAACGGACGAAATCATTTGTGCTGAGAGTCTGCAGTTTTTATAGGCCGAAGTTGAGATCAGGCTGAGAAGGTTCAGAAGAGCCTGACTACAGCTCGGTCAAGGAGAAAGCCTTTGTCATGGCTCAGACTTTGCACTAATATGATCCTGTTGCATATTAAATACATCCCTGCTCCTTGAAAACCAATATCATGGTACAAGCATAAGATGCCTCACAGCAGGTGCATTACTTGCCAGGGCAAGAGAAAGAAAGGAAGTCCTAGTGGTGAGTTTTAAGATAAAATTTCCAGGGGGCGCCTGGGTGGCTCAGTCAGTTAAGGGTCTGCCTTCAGCTCAAGTTCATGATCCCAGTGTCCTGGGATTGAGTCCCACATCAGGCTCCCTGCTCAGTGAGGAGTCTGCTTCTCCCCCTCCCTCTACCCTTGCTCCTGTGCTCGCTCTCTCTCTCTCTCTCTCTCTCTCGTGTGTGCACTCCCTCTAATAATAAAGAAATACAATCTTTAAAAAAAAAGGTACAATTGCCAGTGACCAAGATCCCTGATTGCTTCCTGATGTGAGTTGTCATTCGAGATGTGAGAGCATCCACAGATGCTCAAGGACGTAATCCATGGCAAGATGGTCGTTTTACGCCACAGGGGAGAATCAGGAGGAGATGTAGAAAACGCAAGGCCTTTATCAGATTAGGACAGGAGATAACTGTGAATTTACTTTGTAGAAAGGACTGTTTACGTATTTATTTTCCTTATCAACACAAAACCCCTTTCTTTGTTCTTCTCTTCCTTTTTATTTTTTTCCACTTTACTGAAATGGAGAGAAGACATTCCTTATTAACACTTAAACAGAAAATAATATATGTATCTGGTTAGAAAATAGAAATTCAAACAAGGCAAACACACAAAATGAAATGACAAGCCACATCCCCTCACATGAATTGGCTCCTTCTTGTCTAGGATTTCACGTCAGAGGGAATTGCTATTCAATAGTGTTCTGTGATTCACTCATGACACAGAGGAACTTGTATATACATCTATGAATGTGCATGTGTTCATGTGTATTTTTCCTACTTATTTTTCTTCTCTTTTTAATCTGTTGAATAGGGCACCATATTATATACCTCTTTACTTGTTTTTTTTACTTATTACCAAATATTGAAAAACATTCCACATATAGATCTACATTATCTTTTATGTACCAGTATTTGTATCTATAGACTTTCTTTCTTTTATTTTGCCAATTTCCTACTGATAGGAATTGATTATTCATAGTTTCTTGCCATTACAGATAATAATGTAATAATGAAATTTGATATCCCTAGAATCTAGGTGAACTTCCATCAATATATCTGTATAGCAAGATCCATGTGATGGGATTGTTCCTTCAAAGGACATATGCAATTAAAATTTTTATAGATAATAACAAACTGCCTTCCAGAAGGGTATTCAAATTTACACTTCCATCAGTAGGATACAAGAGGCTTTATTCCCCCAAACCTTCACCAGGAGTAAGTACCATCTAACTTCCTGCCCCCCCTCCATGTAATAGGTATTTCATTGTTTTGCTATTCATTTCTTTTATTATAAGCATCTTTCCTATATTTATTGGCCATTTGTATTTTTGTACGATAAGGTTCATGATCATATCTTATACCCATTTTTCTATTGGCTTGCTCACCTTTTAATTTATTTGAATGAGCTCTTTGTAAATCAAGAAAACTAGCCTGTCCATCTGTCAAAGTCTTCTAATGGTAAAAATAAATTATCTTCCTTCATCTTAGCAGATGGAATTATTAAGCCCTCTTATAAAAAGAATTTCAGTCTGATACCATTTAAAAATGAGATATTGGAGGTGACAAAAACCAAACTATCACTTATTTCAAAGGATAAGTGAAGAGTACTCAAGGGAAATTTGATCAATAAGAGTTGGGAAAGCAACCAAATATCCATGCTTTATAATCTGCAGAAAACTTGTGCACCAGAACTTCAAAAAGCTGACTCTTTCGTGTAGTTCTTCAATACCTTTCAGAATCCTGAATCTTTCCAATTTTAAGTGATGCTGCTGACAAATGTTAGGTCTTATTCTGAACACCTCAACATCACTGCAAAATAGTGGTAAGCAAATCCTTAAACTAAAATGATATCAACTTATACTCGAAGATAAGGCATAGTACGGCAAGAGAATTATGTTGTCGAGTAGCCATTATGATTAGAGTCGGGGGACTGGTCTGTCACTTTCTTGTCATGTAACCTTAGGTAACTCCGTCTGGTTCTCTGTGTCTTAGTTTTCTCATCTATAACATTAAGATAATAACTTTTTTACCTATCAAATAGTTGTTTTGCAAATTAAAAGATCGCATGGTAAAACATTTCTGCAAGCCACGTAGCACTCTCAATTACTTTAATTGTTGGAAAGTAAGTAATATATCTATAAATCACATTCAGCAATGTCTCATTGCCTTCCTGATTGTCCTCCAGCTTGTGGAAGATTGTGGTACTGATCACAAAACCTAATATAAAATTTTCCCATAATGTAGGTATAAAACGAGCCTTAAGTTAATTTTATTTTTTTCATATTTAAACAATGGCATATTTTGATTAAATGTGCACATTATAATTTCTTATTTGATCATGTTTAATGTATGTCTTCAAATACAGGAATGATGAGAATCAGAATCATCAACAAATCCAAAGCAGTCCTTTGCAAAGATGATTTATCTGTTACAGGAAATAAAATATTTAAGGTATAGGGCGCCTGGGTGGCTCAGTTGGTTAAGCGACTGCCTTCGGCTCAGGTCATGATCCTGGGGTCCCGGGATCGAGTCCCGCATCGGGCTCCCTGCTCAGCGGGGAGTCTGCTTCTCCCTCTGACCCTCTTCCCTCTCGTGCTCTCTCTCATTCTCTCTCTCTCTCTCTAATAAATAAATAAAATCTTTAAAAAAAATAAAATAAAATAAAAAAATAAAATATTTAAGGTATATAAAGTAAGACTCGCAAGAATGCTATTAGAAAGATTTCTATATAAGAAGCATTTCTAAAATGTTCTTATTCTAATTTCTAAACATTTAGGGAAAACTTTTTTGTCTTTCAAAAAAGGTATCTTTTTAATGCTTAAAACTATGAGGATTATGTTGTCCTAAAATCTACATTGTACCCAGAGATGTTAATATGGAAGCTGAGAGGTTTGGGCCACTTTAGGGATTTGAAACTTTATTCAGAAACACTCAACCTTGTCATTGAAGAGGGCTTTATTATTAAGTGCAAATGGCCTATTTTGTGGAAATTGCCAGTGAACGGTGTGATGATCTGAGAAGCAGCCCTCATTCTGGAGGTTCGAGCAGCATACAAGCCCAGGCTACCATTTGCAAGAGAATTCTTTCCTTAAAATGATGATGAGTTGAGTTAATTGTACCAGACAAGGCAGACGGGACATTTCATTAATATTTAGGGACTCCTCCCCAAGTATGCCTGCTCTTTCACCACACACACACACACACACACACACACACACACACACACACACGTGCATGCTCCCACACACTTAGATGTTCCCATTTGGTGCCTGCCTCCTAGATAGAACCTCAAGCATGAGATAAAAGGAGTCTCTGAGCTCTGGGCAGGTCATTTTCTCAGGAGCCATTGCCTCTTGACCTCTCTGCTTGTTCAGATCTGGTCTATCTTTCTTAGCCTTTGTATTACTGGGTCTCATCTCATTATGGCACCAGTATGACTGTTATTGGTCCAAAATGGGTCTAGATTGGGACATTCCTAGATGAGTAGTCAGATTTTGTGGTTACCTTGTGCAAGACCATGTTTGAATCCCCAGCTTTCAGGAGCCTGGCTCCCACTTTCAGATGGTTAATTGTTTTCTCCGAAGCTTCTGTGTGTTCCTGGATTTCAAGTCAGCTCTAGTCACTATCGGTAACTGACATTAACTACAGTAGCTAAACTCTGTGATGGTTCATTATGTTTTGAATGGATTCAGTCCAGATTTCACCATTATCTTAGCTGCAATTATTGCTACAGTGGAAGTCATTATGCCATCTAAGGGTGTTTTACACTTGCCTTGAACCTAGAGTCAGAAACTGTGCTTCCTTTTCAAGTCCAAAGGAACCCTTTGCTTAACATTCTGCACTCATATAAGTTAGCCTGCCCCCTGGTTACCAACTTCAATGAACAGATGTTTTAACATCTGGAGAACTTCCAACAGGCTCTATCTCCATGTGCCTTTGGGATATGTTTCTCAACTATTCCTGGCTATTTCTTACTTCTGGCTTTTTTCCCCCCTTCCTGCTTTTTTGTTTTATTTATTTTTATTTTTATTTATTTATTTATTTATTTATTTATTTATTTATTTATTTATTTTTAAAGATTTTATTTATTTATTTGACAGAGAGAGACACAGCAAGAGAGGGAACACAAGCAGAGGGAGTGTGAGAGGGAGAAGCAGGCTTCCCGCAGAGCAGGGAGCCTGATGCAGGGCTCTATCCCAGGACCCTGGAATCATGACCTGAGCCAAAGGCAGATGCTTAATGACTGAGCCACCCAGGCGCCCTATGTTTAGTTTTATTTTTAAGCATGAATTACTCCCTAACATTCGCTATACATTTACTTGTTTATTACCTGTCTCCCTAAATAGAATGTAAGTCTCCTTGCCCTCTGTGTGCCCCTCCAATACCTCACACTGGGCCAGTATCTGGCACATAGGAGCTGACGAAACATTTGCTGAATGGATGAATGAATGATTTGTGTAACCTTGGACAAGTTACTTCTTTTGAGGTTCCCACGTTGTTCTCTGCAAGATGAGACCATCAGACTAGATTAGATGATTTCTAAGGACCTCTCGCAACTCGTGGTTGGGACTGCGAATACAAATAACTAAGGCCTGTTTGGAGAGTGATGGGAAGGGGCAGACACACAGATGGTGAGTGATTTTTGTGCTTCCCTGAGTAGAGGGGTCAGGGAAGGACTTTCTGAAGAAAGCCAAGTCATGCGCATATCCAGGAGAGGAGAAAGTCTGTAGAGGGGACTGCAGATGCAAAGACAGGAGTGTGTTTGGAGTGGTCAAGAAACCGTTCGGGAGGTGGGTGTATCTGAAGTATAGTAAACAAGGAAGAGAAGGTTGGAAGTTAGGTGAGAAGGTAGCCAGTGGCCAGGTCATGTTGGGGGTGAGGGGGGAAGGGGCTCTATTGTGCTTGGTGTGAGAGGGCATGTCCATGGGGTATAGTGTACGCAGTGTGTGTGTAGTAAAGTCTTGTGTTTGTGTGATGTGTGTGTATGGTGTGCATAAATGTGTGGTGTGGTGTGATGTGTGTTTATGTATGTCTGCTTGATGTAAGAGGTGTGTGTATGCGCATGCGCGCACACGCTACAGTGTGTGACAACGGTGTGGTGTGCATGTGTAGTGGATTTATTTGTGCTTGGTGGAAAGGAAATGTGTGTGTGTGATGTGGTATGTGTGGTGAGTGTGTGATACACCGTGCATGGTGTCTGGAGTGTAGCGCGTGTACGGTGTGGTGTATGTATCGTGTGTAGGGTGTGCAGATGTGTTTGGTGTGAGAGGGGGGTCATTGTGGGGTGGTATGTGTGTATGTGGTGGTGTGTGTGTGTGTATTGAAGTTACTATTACAGTGACAACAAAAGCTTGTCAAAACTCATGCTGCCGGCGTGTTTCAAAACCTCAGCTTGAAAAGAAGAGAAATATTTCATTTCTGAGTGTTGCCTTCGGAACAAGCTCGCGGGATTAAAGACCACCTTGCATAGGTTACTGCATACTAAGAAGGAATCTTGCTTATCAGATGATCCAGATTTTCAATAATCCACTGATGCTTTCTGAGAAAGAACAGTGTTTTGCTTCTGCTACATCATCATGATCTTTGAAATCTAATACCTTGTAACATTGTAAATATATAATGCAGCAAAGCACACGTTACAAAACAAATCCATAATACATCTCAAGAAAGTACAGAGTCTTAAGATTCATTTGTTTATACGTCTGTTTCAAATGTGAGTTTGAAAGCCCAAGGATTCTTGACCTATATTATCTAGTCTCTTATGCCCCTGGCATCTTGGGCTGCCAAGAAAAGTGTATCAAAGTGTCAGGGAGAGCAAAATATGTTGTCACTTTCAACTCTGTTTTATGTATGAATATCTGTACCCAAAACCTCTCCTCATTTAATCAGTGAAATGAAATGATATACTGTTTCCGTCTTGACCCACATAGAAAACACAACCAAGACTGATGTACTAAAGATGTGCTTCACGATCAAGCTTTCAGTTATCCCAGAAGACAGTGGAAAATGCTTCACACGTTTGACAGATGACATAACAGATTTCTCCCCTAGGCATGACTGTGGCAGTTGTGTGCCAAAAGGAAAATCTATCCAAAACACAACTGGGTAAACTGGGAAAGGGAGCAAGAGCGGTGAATCCCCTCTTCTTGTGAGAGTTGTTGAGTGGTGTGCCCCTAAGTGTCCCAAGACATGTTTACTTGTTGAATATCCCGACCCAGAACGAAGGAGACTTGTCTTAGGTAAGACAGGTGTATTTCCTCTAGTGGTCTCAGTCTACGGATCGTTTCTAGGTTGTTACTGGTACTTTCAAATGAAAGACTACACATCTCTAAGGTGTTTTATGTTTAAGAGACTGAATTCACTAGAGGTCCTTGAAAGGACAGAACTGCATTGTAAAATAGTTGATTGCTTGAGCTCTTCAACCAGACGGTCATGGTTTGAGTTCTAGTTTTGCTCTTTACTAGTTATTGAACTGTGGAAAGTTTGTTTGATTTCCTCCTCACAAAGTTTCTATTGAAGATAGAACATGAGGCTGATTCTAGAGAGAGGATTAAATGAGCCAGTACATGTTAAAGTCCCTGGCACAAATTCAGCCCTCAGTGTTAGCCAATAAATATTCCGCTTCTGTGTCAAGTGTTCAAAATATACGCAACATCTGATCATTAAAAATCCATACAACTTTCAAAGCGTTGTCACATGCATTATCTGACGTGCTCCCCACAATGACCCATTATAGTAGACAGAGCAGATATTGTCCCACTTGGCAAAAGAGGACAGATTAGAGATCTATGACTTCCCCAAGATCTCCCCAGTGCCATGTCATGGAACCGGGATGCGAAGCCAAGTCTTCAGTGTCCCAGAGCTCCTTCCAGGGGATCAGTTGACCCAGTCAAATATTGAGTTGATATGTGACTCTAGAAAGAATATAAGAGATTCCAACGGAAGTTCTAGGTTTCTGTGTAGTGGGAGCATCGGGGATCCCCAAGACCACTCTCAGGCTCAATGATTCTCTAGAAGGACTCACAGAACTCAGAAAAGCTGGTAAATGTATGGTGATGGTTTTTACAGCCAAGAGTACAGATTAAAATCAGTAAAGGCAAAGATGCCCAGAGCAGGAGAAACCAGGCCTAAGCTTTCAGTTGTCTATTCCCAGACAGTTGTACAGACTGTGCTTAATGCTTCCAGCAACAAGATGTGATGACACGTACAGAGTATTATTGCCAACCAGGCACACACCTGAGCCTCCGTGTCCGGGGCTGTTAATGGGGGTCAGTCCCATAGGCATGGAACATCCGAGTGACTGACCTTAACTACTCAGTCTCCAAGTCTCCACGGGTCAGATGGATATAGTGTGGTCCAGCGCCCCAGGCAGATGGAACAGAAGTTCACCATAAATCACACTGTTAGCATAGATGATCTGGCTTGGAACAAAGAATCAATTACACGAAGACACTCTCACCAGGAAGGATATTCCAAGGGCCTAGAAGTTATCTGCCAGAATTTAGTTAAGGCCAGTCCTTTCTTTAGGATGTGCAAGGTTTGAGCACTTTGAGTCTCCTGAGCTAATCCTATAAAGGATTACACAGCAGAGGGATAGTGTCTGGGCATCCTGAAGATACCAGAGCACAGCAGGAGGTTACTCAGAGGCAGACCCAGCCCAAAGGTGAGCCTAAGAACCAATTTCTAAGTTTGGTCCAAGCATCAGTCCTGCAAGCCAATGGGCATTTTCAGCTATTGTGGTGGGCTACCAGAACCTGGAAAAGCTGTCTTTCAATCTAGCTATGATGGGAGCCCCTGTCTCTCTTTGGGGCCTATTGGCATTCTGGGAGTATCCCACTCTGCACTCTGGGAGACCTCCCACACGGTGAGAAGGAGAGAGGCCTACTGTTACTCCATAACCAGCCCTGAAGTAAGGGCTTTATGGCAGGCACATTCAAAGTTTCATTAGAAGAGTAAGAAAGTGATGGGGTGCCTGAGTGGCTCAGTCATTAAGTGTCTGCCTTCAGCTCAGGTCATGATCCCAGGGTCCTGGGATTGAGCCCTGCATCGGGCTCCCTGCTCTGCAGGAAGCCTGCTTCTCCCTCTCCCACTCCCCCTGCTTGTGTTCCCTCTCTCTCTCTGTGTCAAATAAATAAATAAAATATTTTTAAAAAGAAGAAGAGTAAGAAAATGAAACAAGAACAACTCGGGCAACAGAAAACTCAACTCAGAATGGCTGAAACAGCTAAGGGATTTCTTAGCTCACATAACAAGGAGTTCGGAGGTAGTGCAGCTTCGGGATTGTTGAACTCAGCACCGTGACATCATCAAGAACCCAAGTTCTATCTTCTGCTCTTCCATTCCCATCATGTTGGTTAGCTTCCTCACGGCTAAAAAAATGGCTGTAGCAGTCCAGGTATCGCATCTTTGCAGTCCATTATCCAAACTCAAAAATGGGACTTTGCCTTGTGTCTCTTTTAAAGAGCTATGAAACCTTTCCCAGAAGCCTCGGCCACCAGCTTCCTTGATGACCCTTGGCCAAAACTGCTTCTTCTTAAGCCAATCACTATCAGGGAATGAGATTTTCTCCATTAGCTTGGTGTAATCAACCTTCCACAGCTGGGACTGGGAGTGGGACCAGCATTCCCTAAAGCCCATGGTTCCTTGGAAAAGTGTGGACCCTAGGAAAAAACTCAGGGTCTGTTGGAAGAGAGTGAGTTGGGGATTGCTATTGGATAGGCAACCAAAATTGTCTCCTGCAGCAAACTGCCAGGTAGATTAGCATAGCAGAGGCGATTCTCCACAGCTTCTGAAACTTACAGTCTTCATGGGGGAATCCCAGGGGTCATTTGTATTGCCTCTGTTTCTTGGAGTTAAATGATTCTTAGGAGAAAAGTCCAAAGGCCTAAAGAGCCATGTCTGATGCTCATATAAGCTTTATCTTTCGACTTTTTGTCCAGGTGTTCTCTGTGAAGGAGAGCCCTGGACTTTAGGAAGGAAGCATACCCTTCATCTCACCAATGTCTTCATCATTAAATCAGATGCAGCCACCCCAGTGGCTCCGATGCTGGTGCTTCTGACTAGAGTCCCTTAAGTCTCAGGCAGGTCTCCATCACCAGAGGGTCCACAGAGGTTTTCAACATTTGTCAACCTTCAGTGTCTTTCCTAATCCCATGAGATTTTACAAAATTAAGACTTCCTATACTCTTTTTCTTTTCCCCTTGCTCATTTCATTTTCCACTGCCCACGTACCCTCCGGTTTGGTAACATTCCATCAGGAAACGGGATGGCTGAGAGCCTTCCCCAGTGAACCTCAGTGTAGGATTCCATTAATCTAACAATCCCTTTGGCTAGTCCCAGTCTTTTCAATTTACAGAAATAAATCTGTGCTCTCAACTGGTGGGAACAACTTTCCAGCTATTATTTCTCAGGTGAAAAACCATTCAATTGCTTTCATAATTTGGTGTTTTGTATTTGGCTTCCAAACACCATATCCTAGAGCTGATAATACAGTTCACTTACCTTAAGTGCTTCCCCTCCAGAGCTATCCACCCACCCTCCTTATTGTGTTTAAAGGCAGGAGGAGACAGCAACATCCTGACCCTCTATTAGAGCTCAATCCCTTTTTCTTCTCACTTCTGTCTCCCTTTGTCAAGTTCCCTAAGAACCAGCTCAATAATGGCCTTGCACTTTTGGTGATCTGTTATTTTTTCCTTATTCTGCCTCTTCCCATTAAATGATTTGGGATAACGGTCTTTTTATAGGTTGGTTTACCCAATAGTAGATGGCCTGTCTGTAGGTGAAAATATGCTTCACAATCCTTTTTTCAGACAGATGCCTTAAAAGTTGATTCTGGAGCCTGTCAACAGGAAGGATTCCCGAGGAGGATGAGGAGTGAGGGAGGGTATCAGAATAATCACAATAACCCTTTGATGGGGACTCACACTTTAACAGATGAGCTTGTTGGCAGAGCTTTGGCTTCTTTTTCCAATTATAAAAACAATACATGTTCCTTGTCAAGAATTTAGGAGAAAAAAAAACATATTTCCTTTCTATGGACAGCCCCTATCAGAGGAGATGAGGAGGAGTATATTGCAGGCAAGCATTCTGATGAACAAGACTGAATCACATACTCTACTTGCACAATTGCTGTAAGACACATTCAAGGCAGAAATACAGATTGTCCGTCCTTATGCTGGCGATTTGTTAGCAAATGAACACTGATCACTGACATCTGAAACATCTAAGATACTTTCTTAAAGAAATATGAAGCAGGTTAGTTCAGCAACATTCAACAACAAATACATTTCAGTTCCTACCAAGTTCCGGGTACTGTCCTAGGTTGGGGAACGTGGCAGTGAGCAGAACAAAGCACTCATGGAGCTTACATTTTTGTAATACTGCATGTAATGCAATGTAAGGTGATAAACGAAATGAACTTAAAGAAGTATTTGATTATTGAACTGGTAAATTTGTTTTTCACAGAGGTATGTGTTAGTAACTCTGAAACTACTTTATGTGCATTATAGGCTTGTGCAAATAAATAAATGAATTGTGGATAATAAGAGCCAAGTATCTTAAATAAAGAGAAGATATAAATAAGGACAAAAGGGAGACTACAAGCAACCTTGTGTTTGATGGGAATCAGAGAAGTGAATGTGAGTCATGGTTTTAAGTAGATAGACAGAGATGTGTGTGCGTGTGTGTACATTCAGATGTTTCCTAGCTCTTTCATTGAAAGGGGCTGGCAATGATGACACCCCAGTAATGGTGAGCACACCTGGCACCCACCACATCTTGGTTTCTAAACATCATTCTTCAATCAAAGGAACCAGGGCTCCTTGGAGAAATAGCTGATTCCAGGACTGGAAAGGGAAAGTCCAAGGATAAGCCTGGACTCAGTAGAATTCCAATTAATGAATGCTGAAGGAATGACAGAAAAATGATTCTTTGGTAAACATCACAGTAATAATTGTCACAGGCTAGCAAGATTGCCAAAATTAGTGGACAAACTATGATGAAAAATAGGATATTTGCATAGTCTCAAAGTATCTCTCCACAAGATACTCATTAGTTACAATGAGAAAAAAAAACATAACTTTACAGTGGAGAGTCCTGGCAGACACCACCTTCACCAAATGATCAAAGTCAGCATCACCAATGAGAAGACCTACTGACCTTGTGCACCCCTGATAGGCTGCCTCGAGAAGGGCTCAATATCACTTCTTTAACCTTCTTGCCAAAAATGCATAAGCTCTGCATAGTCACGAGAAAACAGCAAACCAATTCAAACCGAAGGACTCTTTTAAAAGAGCAAGGCATGGAAAATAAGGAACTGTTTCAGATTGGAGGAAACGTTAAAAACTTGAAAACTACATGCAATGGGGGATGTGGATTGAATTTTGGACCAGAAAGAACTATTGACGAAAACTGAATAAGGTCTGCAGGTTAGTTACTAGTAGTATATAGATCTTCCAAAATAGCACTATGCTACCAGTTAGTCAAAGTTATTAAGAAAATGACTATTACATGGAAGACAATAATCACATGTATTCATTTTAGGAAAAGGAAAAAAAATGCTTAGAATTCAGAAATCAGAGTTACAGCTGAATTATATATGTTAAGGTTATGTGAAATGCTCCAATCAATTTGATACAGAAATTCAAAATGATTCAAGTTCCATTCATCTCAAATCAGGCAACTTTCTCTCCCAATTCAACTCCTTCAAGTATGAAGGACAAGGAACCATTAGATCCAAACCAAAGAAAAGAAAAGCCATCTATGCTGAAAGAGGAACAAAATTAGAACTCCATAATGGAACTTTGAACCCTTGGATTGCCTTTAGCTAAAATTTTTCCAACTACTTTTAAGCATCCAGTTTTACCCTTTCCTCTGAATGATGACATGCATGATACGTATGTCTCTGAATAAGGAGGAAAAAGAACTATTCTTTGTTTCCTTTGTCCTGTTTCCTTCTCTGTGAGTTGATCTTTTTATTCGAGTTCATTCCCATGAGAAAATGAACCCTGCATTGCTCTAGGCAAGACCACAGTCTAATAATCCGTTCTTGACTTTGATACTCTTTTGGTATATGTTTCAGTATGTTTGTTTTAATATACTGTTCAATAAGTTTGTTTAATGGGGTGGGCATACTATACTGTATTCCACTAGGTCACATTACTGGGCTGTCGCTGGGAGACAATTCTCCAGGGTCTCTGGCATTTCCGCACCTCTTGTAGGCAAGGTGCTCTCTTTCTTCCAAACTATCTGACCTGGAAACCTGTCACCTCCTAGCCGCCAATGAAACTGTGGCTGACAAACTTGTTAGCATGCAAGGAGAGCAAAATCTCACATCCTTGACAGTTTTTGACAGTCGTTTGAACTTGCTAACCACAAGTACTAATTTAGGCATGAGAGTTTAGGATCGGTGGTCAGTCCCAGAACCGCACTACAGGACATGCCAGTAAGCACCCCAAAAATACTCACTTGAGACAGGCTTAGCACCTGGAGGGAGTTTTGTTTCGTTTGTTTATTTGTGTGTTTTTAATGATTTCTCCTAGAAGTCAGTGTCTCGTTTGGCAGGAAGAGTGCCCACCTGTGTTTCCTTCAGCCCGCCACCAGGTAGAGAAAGCTGTTTTCAAAAACCGGAGTTAGCTGGTATCATGGTTCTAATTCATGCCAATGACATTTTAGCCCCCTGATAGGTCGGTTCGCTAAGCACGTGCCTCCTAACCTGCTCCATAATCTGGTTCTTTTCTTACAAGAGCAAGTGCGTGCATGCGTGTGTGCGTGTCTCTGTGTGTGTGTTTGCATGAGCATCTTCCTGCTTTCTCCCCCAGCAGTAAGCCTTGCTGCTGTGATCAACATGTTTCTACAAGCCCAGAAAATTACATTCGTTACATTCCTGGTTCCATTTTAGAAACGGCTCTGAAAATCTCGAAACCTCTTTTGTTTTGTTTCCCTTTACAGCAGCACGTGCGGTGGGGAGGACAGTGGAGGAGACAGGGAAAGGTGGCAGCAGATGGTACAGATCACATAGGAGACTGAGTAGATGGATGACTTTGACGTGTCTTTTCTTTGGAACGGATGTGTTGCCAGGTTGCAACAGCTCAGGAAGATGAGATGAGTACTTGCCGCGAATCTTATCTTTGCTGTCAGAGATTTACTGAACAGGAGTAGTGTTTGGCTCTTTCTTTTATCTGTTGGCCGGTAACCAAACAAAAATGCTCCATATGCTGGAAGGGACTACCCTATTTCGTTCAGTGCAAGATTTCACCCACTGTGAGATGCTCCATTATTTTCTGATCTAGTAAGGAAGAAAAATCATTGCCAATTAACTCTGACACATTGCCTATTATAAGACACATCCCAATTTCGGAGATGTTACAACAGGACAAACCGTGTGTGGCTCAGGATGAATGACATATGGTACCAGGGGTGCAGACGGTTTGCCTAGGCCACTTCAGGGTTTTTTTATTGTCTGACTTAGCCTGAGAGTTTGGGTCCCTGAATAAAGAATAACAGCTAGGACTTTTTAAACACCAACCTGTGCCTGTCCCATTTACGTTCATCCTCTAGACTGGAGGGGGATGAGTCCCATTTTACAAAGCAGGAAACTGAGGGTGAAGGGGAAGCTGCCAGAAGGGGGGGGATCCAGATTCCAACCCAGCCCAGTCTCCTCTCCACATGGAGAAGCCTTCGGTTCCTCTGAAGAACTGTCACGTTGGAGAAGCAGCGCGACTGGAGAGCGGCTGTGAGAAGGGTACCGAATCTAAATATTTGCGGATCTGTTTTAGAAACAAGTCCCACCCGCCACGCAGTTGTCACACAGGAATAATTGTGAGACGGCGCTCCTCTCTTTAAGCTCGAGTTAAAAGTGTAAGGAGGGGCGAGGGGGTGGCGTTCACCCCGCGGCAGCCATTACTAGTGATATAATGGGGCTGATGCTTCTGGAAGCTACAGAGTTGCAGCGTCATTGTTTACCTCCTGTCAAGTCTTTATTCCCACGGAGAAAGCCCTTGCAGAACTCTGCCTCCATCCACCAGGCTTTTGGCCTTTTCAAGAGGCTGAGAGGTTAAAGCCTTTGAATTCTTAACGCATATGCCTAAAGTATTTCTAGTACATTATTTAAAATATACCTTTCTCCCTCCCTCCCTCCCTCTCTCTCTCTTTTAGCTGTGATTTGAAGAAGTCTTCACCACACAGAATTTTAACTGATGGCAAAAATATAAAGCCTTGAGGTAATGTTTTATCACTGTTTATTACTGTAGCCAAAGAAGAGGCCTTGACAAGTGTTAGCTGCTGCTGGGTTGCCATGGCACTAATCAGTCAAGCAGGGATGGGATTTTTAAAGCCTGCTTAACCCTTTTTCTTACCCATGAGTGCAACCCTGAATGAAAGACTTGCATTTTGTGCAGTACTCTTGAGTGAAGCAAATCTGCCCCTTTGTAAGGAAGCCTCAGCCTAGCTGTCTGGGTTGTCGTGGCCCCTCTGCCCCTGGCCCCAGCCACATGCTCTGCTCCAGCCTCATGGGCCACCATCCCTCGGGCCTCTGAGCACAGACATGCATGGCTTCCTCTGCCCGGAACACCCTTTTGCACCTGTCCTGGCACCAACTCCCATTCACGTTCTATTCTGTGAAGGTAGCACCTCCTCCAGGTAGCCTTCCCCATCCCCTCCTCCGCGCGCTCTGGGTTAGAAACGCGTCCTAGGTGCTCCAAGAACACTCTGTATTTACCTCCATCTTGGCACACATCACCGTGAGTATCATTGTTTAAGACAGTCTTGGTGAAAGGTGTCTAGAGCGGGCGTGGCTGTGTTCAAAGCTCTCCTTCGCTACTTACAGCTTGTGACCTTGGCCAAGTCACTTGACCTCTCTAAGCCTCAGCCTCCCTCTATGTGAAGGGAGAATAATATTAAGGTTTACTTCACAGAATAATTGTGGGGGTTACATGAGGTAATCTAAACAAAATGCCTAGCACAAGGGAAATTTCAATAATCAGTAGAGTAAAAATTTGTCTCCTCCATGTAAGCTCCATGAGGGTAGGGACTATGTCTTTTATTTTTTGATTATTCAGGACCTAACATAGTGCACATTTCCTAAAAGTCTAACACACGATGGCCAAGGCATGGGTTTCTCTACATAAATGAATTTTTCAGATAGCTACAGTTTACCCCTGAACACACACAAAGAAAATCCTTTCTTGTTTCTGCTTATTAAATTAATTCGCATATATTGGTGAAAATTGTGAAAACACAGCATGGCAAGAAACAAAATGAAAACCATCTGTGATCCTACCATTCACTGTTAATATGTTAGTGTACATCCTTTCACACACGCATGCATTCTTTTTAATGCACATGTATACATTTATATTACACTGACATATTCTAATTTAATTTTCAAAACATTTGCTGACTATTTCTTTATTGACGAACAATGTTTCATAGAGTCAGTACTGCAGTGAACATCCTTGCGTCATATGTCTTCGCAAACATACGGCATTGCTCTTAAAATGTTTTTCTTGAACTGGTTGTGCCTTCCCGCAGTTTATAAGCATATCCATATCACTCTGCCCTTATCAGCACTGGCTTTATCTTAAAAAAAATCTTTGCCAATTTGATAGACAAAAAATAATATCTCATTTTCCCCCTCCTTCTGTAAATTGATCACACAGACCCTCACTTAGACCTTCTGATGACTCAGTGTGGTCATTTTGAGCATCAAGTACTCATCCCTCTGAATCTCCTTGCAATTCCCAGGGGCTAATGAGGTGTGTGAAGCTCTTTGTCCCTACACTGAATGGCCCCAGATGGTTGGGCTTTTCTTCTTTGATTTTAGTTTCTTCCTACACTGTAACCACCATATGTGACTTCTGGCTGCTTCCAACAGAACATTGACTCTTCTAATTCTCTATTTTTGATTCATTGTGTTTAACAAGCATTCACTGGATGCCTACAGGGTATGAGGTTTTTGGAAAGACTTTGAAGGAGAAAGGAATACAAATAGTAACCAAATATATGAAGGACCTACCCTGAAAGAGGAAATAGAGTCAAAAATCATTATACAATGGAGTCAACTGGAGATAGACTGAGTCCTTAAAATTAGGACTGCGGACAAAGAAGAAGATTCCAAAGTGGGGTCCCGTATTTCTTAAAGCATGCTTTCAAATTCTACCCCAGGAAACTAGCACTGAGTAAAACCCTTTTAACCTTTGGCATAGAAACTAGATAAAATTATTTAAATCCTGTGTGAAATGAGATTAAGTAAACTTAATTTGGGGCTCTGGGTGCCTCTTCTGCCATAACAGCTCTAAACCTTCTGGCTCTGATTACAGGAGTTTCAGCGGCTCTTCAGAGAACATTCTTGCTTCTTTCTTTGGTCTCAGCTGTTTCTTAGGGAAGAGATTTGGTGCCAGGATATTCCAGTTAAATGCTTCTGGGTAATAGTGAGAAATAGTGAAAAAGGATGATGTTAATAATGTGGCTTCTTTGTAACTGAACAATCTGAGATTCTTTCCTTTTATCCTCTCTTTGAAAAAGATGCTAATACAGGAGTGATACAACCGGTTGAAATGTAAATATTACTCAGTATCTAAGATATTTTATTTACATGTGGCCAAAATACACATTTTGAAAACTTCACCTAACATATCTTTCCTGATGTGTACTAAATATTGGACTATCGGTTTGCAAATTCCTAACTAGAATTGTTTTGTTCAGTTTTCACCCAGATCTACTGGCATCACCTAAGCCCAAATGTGATCTGTAATAAGATGACTTTTCTTTTTTTTTTCCTGTTGGACCTTCAGCATACAGCATAGAACCAACCTCACCAGGGGAATATCTGACTTAGTGAAACATTTACTCCATTTCCCTATAGCATATTATCCCATATAATGCTTCTTGTGATTGCAAAGATAAAACAATTTTACAACCAATAATGAACGAATGATGGGCAATTTCTTCTAGAATTCCTTTTCATCTTTGTCAGCTTTATGAAGGTTTTCACATTTTCACATATATATTTCCAAAGAGTGTATGTGTATTGGGAAAATGTCCTGATAACTAATCTGACACATCTTCTTTTAACAACTCCAGAGAGAACATAGATCATTTATTGCTAGTTTTTTCAATAATTTTTCTACAATGAAAGGATTTATGAGGTTAAAAATTTCCATCCTGTATGTACTTGTTCGAGTGCCTATTTATAAGCTTATATGACTAACTCTTTGATTTTCTAGCACCACTTAAAGTTGGTGGGCAAAGCTGACTTATTTGAGTTATGCCCCCATAAAACCTTGCTTCTTAAAAAAAAAAAAAAAAGTTCCAGATAGCTGATTCAGGGCTATCCTTTATATATAGATTATGCTGTTACCTAGCAATGCCTTCAGGGACTACTGAGGCATAATATTTGATTGGTCCTCTACTCAGTTAAAAAGTTCAATGTGTAATATTAATTTGACTTTTTATTAGTAAACAAAATTATAAATTCAGTGACAAAGAGAAATCCTATGGTAACAGTGTAGCACAATGTCTTTAGGTTACATCCAAAAACTGTCCTTTACTGTCATCATAAACAATTTCTTCTAGCCTCCCCACCACACACACACACACACACACACACACACACACACACACACACACACAGAGATCTTAACCAACACTAGCAAGGCTTCTAACCAGTCAAAGCCACATCTGTGGGACAGCCCAGCCCCATTAAGTTCCTACCTGGGAAAACCTAAAGTTGACAAAATAATTTACTGTTTGTTCCAGCCAACACCTGAAGACAGGACCTCTATTCCCCAGCGTCTGTGGGACAGCAGAAGCCCAGCTTCCGAAACAGCCAATTAACAAACCCCCATGGCCTAAGCATGTTGACCTACCCACCCCCCCAACCTGCTTTTTGTAATTTTCCACCTCTCTGACTCCCACTCAGTCTCCACACCTCTACACAGGTCAGCGTTGAGCTCAGTTCTACATTCAAGCTTTTTCTCTACTGCAGTAGTTGCTCAAGAAAGTCTGATTTTACTGGCTTTACCTAGCGTCCAGCTTTTTAAAACAAAAACAAAAACACATCCCACTGAAAACTCAAACTAAACCAATTAAAATATGGACATGTAGAGACTTTCAGGTCACCTCAAAAACATGTCAATAGCAGTAGTCTATGAATTAACCATAGTAAAATGGCAACTGGCCAGAGTTATGAAAACAGGTGATTTACAATCCATTCGAAGAAGAGGATTTAAAATAACGTTCTGCTCATCTCAATCATTCCTCCCATAAAATGAAAGAATCCAAGAGGGAGGTCTTTTGACAAACAAGTAACTACTCAAGATGAACTACAGTCAAGCTTCAGAACATCACCCTTATCCAAACGGTTCATTTTTCTGTTGGTGATGAGTTTTATTGCTGGTGGGCATTCCAGGAGTGTTCGTGCTGGATTTCCTCACTCGCCAACCGGGGACATGAGGTGGAACTCCAGTGGACATTGTAGCTGGTTTCTAACGGTCACTCCTCAGATGATTCATCAAAGCCAACCATGCCACTTACCTGTGATTGGGCTGAGATGTCAGGTGGGATTTGCTGGAGTTGTCTGGGGAAAGAGCAAGTTGTCTCTGCATCCTGAACATGGACAAGGATGAAGTTAGTGCCATAAATAGAGGGCAGAAATAGAAGGAAGCTGGATTCCAGATAATATTGTTGAGCCCCTGAATCAACCGCCCCTCCAGCCTGCATCGACTAAGAGTAATATAAGAGAAGGCACTTATTGTTTATGACATTTGGGGTTTGTATTCTGTTACTGGCAACCAGAGGCATCTTAATCGAGACAGGAATCTGCATAGTGTTTTATAAGGTTCTCTCTCCACCAGCAGTAGCAGAGCCCACAAGAGGGAGGCAGCGCTCTCCAAGGAAGAGAGAGGGGCCTTCCAGCTCAAGGGAGCCCCCCAGGGGCAAAACTGTCGGTTTGATCTGAGCAGGGGAAGGTAGGTCTCCTAAAACTCAGCCTGACCAGTTCCCAGGGGACACAGAATGTTTGATAAGGGAAAGTGGTTAGGGAGGGGGCAAGGAGAAATCATTTTGAAATCAGCAAGTCTGTGAAAGCAGCTAAATGTGTATGTGTGTTGGGGTTGGGGGATGAGGCAGGGACGGGTGAGCTAGAGGGGAAGATGAACATTAAAGAGAGGAAAGATGATGAAAACAATGATGTGAGAGGATACTGAAGGTTTCTTTTCCTTTTTTCTGAAAAAGTATGTTACATTTGGATCACCTGGTTTATTTGTTTATTTTTAAAGATTAGCTAGAACTTCATTCTGAATCCATCTGGTCCTGGTGACTTTTTCAAATAATAAGTCTTTTTTTTTTTAAGATTTTATTTATTTATTTGAGAGAGAGAGAATGAGAGACAGAGAGCACAAGAGGGAAGAGGGTCAGAGGGAGAAGCAGACTCCCCGCTGAGCAGGGAGCCCGATGTGGGACTCGATCCCGGGACTCCAGGATCATGACCTGAGCCGAAGGCAGTCGCTTAACCAACTGAGCCACCCAGGTGCCCGTCAAATCGTAAGTCTTTTAAACAGAGCACCGGAAGCTATCTCCATCCTGATGGTGTCCTTGGCTGCAAACGCCACTGGCCTTTTCAGCACCGGGATGGAACAGACTCAGCTCATTTATTCAGCTCTCCTAAAAACCCAAGGAGACCAGTAGGCATCCTAA
This sequence comes from Callorhinus ursinus, assembly GCF_003265705.2. Taxonomy (NCBI): domain Eukaryota; kingdom Metazoa; phylum Chordata; class Mammalia; order Carnivora; family Otariidae; genus Callorhinus; species Callorhinus ursinus. Next base: position 7,275,783 of record NW_027397106.1, on the reverse strand, counting down.
GAGCACCTACCTGTGCTAGTGCCATTTCCCTCCCTTCAAAGGTCCTCTAGGTCATTTGATACTAGTCCTAGGGCTCTTTGCAGCAGGCTCCAGGCTCTGATTCAGTCTAGAGGGCAGAAGTCCTATGCCAGCTGCCAGATTTCTCCATCCAGCCCAGCTCAGACCAAGGCCATGCTCCCATCCTCCAGGTTCAGCTTGCCTGCTAGCTGTAGGACCCACTCATCTCCAGGGGAGAAGCAGTTGGATTGTTGTGGTGGAGGAGGGACAAAGGACATCAACTTCCAAACTCTTCAAATGTTTAGGAGGAGAAAAACTGGAGCTGGAGGAGTCAGAAGGATCCTCTAGAAGATGAACATAATCAGCCTTGAAGAATGTACAAACCTAGGACAGGAGAAGGGAAAGGTATTCCAGGCCAGTAGGGACATCCTACCTTAAGGAAGGTCATATGGTAGTTAGCTTGGATGAAATTTGGGGCTAATATAAAGCTGCTTGGATAAAATTGGATCCTGATCAAGGAAATCTATAAGTGCTAGATTGAGTTTGATCCTGGGTGTGGTAGACAGCAAGGGAAGTCAGGAAGACCTGGGTATAAATCTTGGTCCTTCATTTGCTGACTTTGTGAACTTGGGAAAATTGCTTAAATTCTCTGACCCTCATGGAGATAACAATACCTTCTTCCAGAGCTCTTGCTAAAAGATCATGTCTGTTAAAGCTAAGGAATGACATATCATCAACTCTCTTTCCTCTTCCGGTGGTACTGAGGAAGGAAGACATGGTCTCCTGAGACCCCAGAGGAAACAGAAATGTTGCTGTGGGGAATGAGGTTGAGGAGGTGTCAAGAGGAAATCAGTTTGAAACAGACAAGACTGGGAAGGTACCAAACTGTACTTGTGTGTTCATTGGGGCCGTTTCTGGGGACACAAGTTGTTGAAAGAGCTAGTGGGGAAGATGGGATGATAGAAGAGGAAAAGGAACTAAGAAAGTGAAGTAAGCGATCTTTAAGATTTCCTATGCATGTGTGACTCTGGGTCAGTCACATAGAAGACAGAGCAAATCGCACGGATCGACACATCAGGCACTCAATTGGATGATTTAAATTATGGCAAATCGTAGTAGAAGAAAAAAACCAGCCATCAGAAGAGTTGTAAATAGAGTTCCCCCAAAGCTAATATATAACTTACAGTACCCTTTGGGAAGTTCGGAATTATATATTATTTTTTTAGCTTTGTACACAAACACATACGTTTTTCTTCCCCTTGAACATGGGGTGGGGGAGGGGAGGGACAAAATGTCCATGATTTTAATTGGTATTTCAGCCATCCTGTTAAAGAAGATTCACAGTTACTAATTTTAGGATGCATGTGATTAATCTCTCAGATACTAGAAGAAAAATATAATGCCCAAATAAGAGACACTATTTTTTATCAGTTGTTTACATATTATTCATCTAAAAGGAACGATTTCAGATCTTAGAAAAATGATCATAAGAACCTCACAAATACTTCTCAGGTTTTTCATATGTTTTGAAACACTGAGGAAACCATCTGCAGGAAATGTGGCAGATGCATTAAAGAGTATTCTTATTGAAACAAATTAAAATAAATATATGTGTGAAAGTGTCTAGCATGATGCCCAGCAAACAAGACAAACTCAATTAATGTTAGGGGAATCCAATTAAGTCCTTTAATCCAAATTTAATCCAAAATACTATCAGACAGCCCTTGGCTTTAGAACAGATTTGGGTCCAAAAATGTGGCTGGAGTAAGCCTCAAGGGTAACCATTGCTAATTCAAAGCTCCCAGAGACAGGCTGAGGATTGACCTTCATTCCCTGTTTCAATATTTAATTTAGTGGGTTACAAGGAGAATATTTCTGTTGCACCTTTAAAAAGTCCATGATTACCTAAAGGCATGGTTGTTTTGGAGGCTGCTGGGATTAAGATGGTGTCTCTGGTGACAGGAGAGGTCAGTGATCCACAAAAGCGGGGGTTCTACACACTCCTTCTCTCTGAAGTCTTGGATGGCTATAAGATGTATTAACTAGAGATAATTTTTTGTGTGTGGACGCACTCCCCTCCTTGAGTTCTCATTATATCCCACACACTTGCAGACATTTTCTCATTTGATCCTCATAACAACCCCCTGAGATAGGTATTATTATCATCTTCATTTTGTATATGGGAGAACACGGTCTGGGGGTAAAACCAGTGTTGTGTGGGTAGATCAGCGGAATTTGAAATTAAATTGACCTCAATTTAAATCTTGGCCCATGACTTCGGCATTTCCTACCCATAATGGGCCTCCATTTGCGAATTCTAGCTTTGGTAGAATAATTCTTAGAAGACTAGAATTAGAAGTTGAGGTTATAATTACCTAACAAATATTTTTTAATAACTGTTAACAGCAAGCTGTGGATATCAAATGCCCATCATGCAATGTTTGGGAATAACTGGCTCAAATTTGTTTTATTCATCAGGTTGTTTGGCATTGTGAAGTCCCAGTTTGAATTCACTCTGCACCACAGCATCAAGCCAGAACCTAAATTTTCAGGAGTTAGGATTCCCTAATTGATTTGGTGACTTTCTCTTTGTTTCTTAACAAGTCCCCTCCCCCACCATCCTCCTCCATAATGTAGGTGTTCTGTATTCTACCTGCCTCCACCTGAAGATATAGGAAGGGAAAACTGAATAAACACATACCGTTATATTATATTTACTCTTTCCAAAGCACTGGTTTCCTTCCTGAAGATCCAAGTTCCCATCTGGTAGCATTTCTTAGTGCAGGTCTTCTGGCAATGAATTCCCTTAATTTCCATTTATCTGAAAAATGTTTTTGTTTCACCTTCATTTTTTAAGTACTTTAATGGAGAAACAGTTTGCCTTCAGTTAAATGCCCAAATTGCAATGTTCAGCTTGATGAATTTTTATGTAGGTCTATACTTATGTAACTACCATCCCAAGAAAGATATAAATATTTCTGCCGCCCCAAAACTTCCCCTGCGCCTTCTCGTTGTCAATTCCCTTCCCTATCCCCCAGCCTTGGTAGTCGCTAATCTGTTGTCAGTCCCTGTGGTTTTGCCTTTTCCAAAATACCGTATATATAAATAGACTCATACAATATGTACCCTTTGGAGTCTGGCTTTTTTTGCTTGGCACAATGTATTTGAGATTCATCCAAGTCACTGCCTGTATCAGTGTTCATTTCTTTTCATGTCTGAGTAGTATTCCATTGTATGGATGGACCACAGTTTATCCATTCACCGCTGAGGAAACCTGGATCGTTTTCAGTTTCTGGCAATTTTGGATAGAGCTGCTGTAACATTAGGAAATACATTTTTCTGTGAATATGATTTTCAATGATCCCAGGTAAATGGATGGAGGAATGCTGAGTCATAAAGTAAGTGTATGTTTAATGTTATAAGAAACTGCCAAACTGTTTTTCAAAGTACTGTACCATTTTATATTTCCACCCAAAGTGTAGGAGTTTTGGGTTCTTGGGGCTTGGTGTTACCAGCTTCATTATGTTTTAGCCACGCTCATTATGGTTTTAATTTGCATTTCCTTGATCAATAACAATGTGGAGCATCTTTTCATGTGATCATTTACTGTCTGTATGTCACCTTCGTTGAAGGGTCTTCAAATCTTTTTTCCATGTTTTTCCCCCCGGGTTGTTTGTTTCCTTATTGCTGAGCTTTCAAAGTTTTTTATCTACTCTAGCTACCAGTCTTTGATTCGATATGTGTTCTGCAAACATTTTCTCTCGTTCTGCAGTTAGTCTTTATTTTCTTAACAGTGTCTTTCAAAGAGAAGCTTTCAGTTGTGATAAAGTCTAATTTATTATTGTCTGTTTTATATAGTTTGTGCTTTGCTATATCTAAGAAATCTTTGACTAACCCAAGGTCACATAGAATTTTTCCTGTATTTTATTCTAGAACTTTTACAGTTCTGCATTATACATTTAGGTCTCTGAGACATTTTGAGTTCCTTTTTGCATATGGTTCAAGGTACCATCGATGTGCTCGCTCTTTTTCTTTTTTGCATATGAATGTCCAGCTGTTCCAACACCATTTTTTTACTTCCTGAGTCCACTGGCTTCATTGATTCTCTGTTAATAGTTTATTTCATCTGTAGTATGTCTTTCAAGAGTCTTATTTCATACTCACTTTGGCTAAGAACTGAGTTTTGAGCTTTAGTAACAAAACGCTTGAAGGATTTAGGAAGGAACAATGAGAGGGAGGCAAGGAAACAAAGAGCAACACAAACAGACCGTCTATTGACAATCTTTGGGCTGCCGGCCCTGGTGTGCCTCGCTGAGAGACACGAACCTTACACACAACCCAGGCTCAAAGAGAGGTCTGAGCCTGGGGTCCTGCCTGGAGAAGGCATAGTCAGGTGCCTGCCTCAGGACCGGGACAACCCCCGCTGCATAAGGCTCTCCTAGGACAAAGGGTGTCAAGAGAGAAAAGAAGGCTCTGAATGGGGGCTAGAGGCTACGAAAGAATCTTTTCAGTTCTACCCAGTTCTACCCAGGTTTGAATCATCGTTTTCAGCGTCAAATACCAAGAACCCCCACACCTGAGTAGGTAATCTCTTGTTCTTGCTAAGACTCACATTAGTAAATGTGAACCAGGCACACGGATGTCCATCTGGCAACCTAGTAAAAACCGTGGGCAGGAAGCTTTCCTCTTACTCCTCTCTCTCCTCCTCCCTCTAGGAGGAAGGCAACAGAAAGGAATAATTAGTCAACCACCCAAATAATTATTTGAGCTTCAGTTACCAATAATTGTGTCATCGGACATGGTGGCTGGCTACAAAATGCAGAGATGTGGCGCATCGGAACTATTCTTGAGATTGTCAAGTGGTTGGTGGACACCCTGCCATTATTATGCTCATCCTTGCAGCGGGAGGTCCCTTTGTTCCCTATTGCTTCCTAGTTATCTTCGCATTCTACAAGAGCAGCACATGAGGTGACTCTGTCTCGTGCACTGTCTTTCTCTCACATTGTTGTTGTCTTAAAGTCACGGAAAGTGCTGGTAAGATGAGATATTTGTATATTTCTAATGTCTGGGTCCTGGCCATCAACATTCTTAATCAAATCAAATTCACGCGTTCTGCTACAATTCACCCATATGGTACAAAGGCCCCAGTCAATCAGTTGGTCTAGTTGCTCTAGACAGACCTAGCTTCAGGTTGAACTGACACCACACCAACCAGTTGGCAGTTGGAAAACAGAGAGGTTTAGTGACCATTACGTATAGAAGAAACTGAGATGACTACTAAAGCAATTCAGTAAGTAGCTGAATTTTCTGTGCTTTCATAAGACTTGACTCCTAGGGTATCCCACGTGGCCCTATTCATGCCCATTTCCCGCATGTGTCACCAGCCCCCTGCGGACTATGTCTAGTTTATCCACACATCATAAATACCTCCCGATCACCCTTGCATCTAGAAGAGTGACTAATTCAATATGTGTTCAATAAATATTTGTTGACTTTGGTTGAAAATTGTTGAATGTGCCGAAGACATAGAAGGCAGTTTATCTTATCTGCGGGTATCACAGATCATGATCAGTTTGGCACTGTTGGTGCCGATGACATAATCAACTGGCTAGAATTCAACCTGATCTCAGCAATTTGGAATGTTAGGCCGCTGAAACCAGAAATTAATAGGAATACGGGCAAAGACCTGTGTAAAATGTATTTGTAACTGGGCTTTCCTAAGTCTAGGACGGATATCTGGTTTGACAGCTTCTGTCTAGGTGAAAAAGATCTAGCAGTTTTCAATGCCACACACTCAAATGCAGGTATGATGTGGCACTTTGCAATGCGAAGGCAATTTAAATGACAAGTACCCAAAGCCTGAGGTGCAGTTCAGGGAAGTAGCACACTCATTGCACGCTGCTAGCCAAGCCACAGGTGGGATGACGCATGAGTTTCCAGCACTACATTCTAAGGGGAGAATAGGCAATTAGAGCATGTTCTGCAAGGTGGGAAAAGATGAGGCTTAACCCATGGTATGTACATGGCTCTGAATAATTTGTGAGTCACTGAGTTCAGGGAGTGAGAGGGGCCCTGTAATTTACAATGTAGCTAGGAAAATGTTTTCTTTCTGGGCTCGGACGGAACTGTCTCTGTGAGCTGATGTTTGCCCTTGGGAGACATGTGGGCATAATCTAGTAGAGCTCTGTTAAGAGCAGGGAATATCGGGAAGTCAAAGAACAAAGTGCACCGAACATCCTGCTTCTGGTACTTCATCTACCCGGTGCCTTCTAATTGCAGGCTTCAGCCCGGATGTTCTCGTGCACAGATGCTGTGGATCCTCCTTGTGCCTCAGCTTTGGGCTCAAACTGCCTGTTCCCCCTGCAACACGAGCAGCCTGGACTGATTCTGCTGGGACTGGCTCCTGACGTGGGGAACCCTTAGAAAATATGGGTTCAGGGACAGGAGCAGCCCTCTCAGGCTTACCTTGGCACACCCTTCTGCTTTGGATGCTCCTTGTGCCCTCTCATCTCTTGAAACCCCACTCTCCCCGGAGCTCGTGTGTGACCCTTGTGTAGTACCATCTTTCTGCCCTCTTCACCCTCTTGCACTGATTCTTAACTCCCTCAGACTTCCACTTCCTCTACGTTCTGGAAGGTTGTTCATCGGCATCCTCTACCCACTGGTCTTGCCATACATCAGACCCGGTTGCTCTCAGCTCCTTCTCTTTTCCAGCATTTACTTTTTCAGAGCCTGCACTAATTTGTATGAATGTTAACAATTTTGTAAGGAGATAGAAAAATAATTTATAGGGGCACCGGGGTGGCTCCGTCAGTTAAGCATCTGCCTTCGGCTCAGGTCATCATCCCAGGGTCCTGTGATCGAGCCCCACAGGGGGCTCCCTGCTCGGCGGGGAGTCTGCTTCTCCCTCTTCCTCTGCCCCTCACCCCCAACCGTGTTCTCTCTCGCTTGCCTGCTCTCCCTCTCTCTCTCAAATAAATAAATCTTTAAAAAAAAAAAAAGAAAAAGAATTGATATATACTTTGCACACCTGAGATTTAATCCTTTTTTTTTTTTTTTAAGTGGCTTCCTATCCTGCCTGTCTCATAGCGTATCGGTTAGGTGCATAATCCCTGGGGTCAGACATGTGCAGGTTCAAATCCTGGGCCTGCCACTAACTTGTCATTAACTTGGGCAAGTTACTCAGTGTTGCTGAGCATTAGTTTCCTCATCTGTAAAATGGGAATTACAGCTACCTAATGCATAGATTAAATGAGATACTATAGGTAAAGTTCTGGCAGAGTATCTGGTACCTAGTAAGCCTAAAGACACTTATTGTTACTTATAACACTTCTAACTATGTGCATTTTTATACTTTATATATAAAACTAGGTAATCTTATATAACTAGATACTATAATACTTAAAATTATTTCACAATATCCCTTGAACATCCCTGCTCAAATTTCTCCTGTATCTTCATGTTTAGTAGAGGGTATTGAGTCACAAATTATGGAAAAATTTAATTGCTAGTTGAGTAGAATATTTACAGTTACCTTATGGTACTAGCTTTATCTCAGAGAACTGATCTTAGAAATTTAATTTTCCTCTTCTTTCTTTCTTTTTTTTTTTTTTTTTTTAATTTTTTTAACATTCCATTATCCTCAAAGCACAGTGGCCAAGTGCCCATAGTATCTGGGCAACAAAACCAAGTCCAATGTAAAAGTATTTATTCATTCTGGAGCTTTCATATTATTTGAGTTAGTAAATCAATATTAACTTGCACAGTATCCTCATATCCATGAATTAAATTAGTTCAAGGCTTTTTTCCAAAGGAGCCAAACCTCATAATTAATTTTATTTGGTCGTTATCCAGAATATCATAATAATTTTTAAATGTCAGGTCAGACATTTCTAATACATAGAAATCCCATTTGGGAGTTCGGACGCCTATCTGTTTGCTCCTTTTAATATTGGTGTGTCCTGGCCGATGATTTTTTAAATAATATTATCGCTCAGTACTTTTTCTTCTTCAAAAGCATCTGGGTTTCAAACTAGCTAAAATCAGGAAAACTTAAGGAAACGAAGTCAAAGCCGTTCACATTGGGATAGCAAGAAATAGCAAGTTGATGCTGAGTAGAGAAGGAAATGGAGGAGCGAAGACAAGTAAGAGAGCATCCCCTGGGCGCAGGCTCAGCGCTCCCAGATGGAGCATCCGCCATGAACTCAGAGAAGCCTCCGAGCAGGGGCAAGAGGTTTAGACTCCATGTTCCTCATGGCTCTGGGGGAGAGGAAAAGGGCTGCTACCAGGTATAAGACACCCAGCGAAAACAAATGTTCATCTGGGAGCATGTGAGGAAACTCTGTGTCCCTAAGAAAAATTTCCACAGAAACCCTTTATATTCAACAGAGGGATGACTGGGCCCTGGGCACTGGCGGTGCCCACCTAAATGATGCTCTGAAGGAAATTATGTTGTGCGCAGAGCCCAAGGGTGTTAGATTTTGTTTCATCACTGCAGAAACAGGAGGAAAAGATCTCCTCCTGTAGGAGAGCCTGTGGCCATCTGACTGCTCAGGGGCACACTTGCTCTGTCTCCTCACTGCATTCCCATCACCCTCACATTAAATTGTCCTGCGCATGTGGAGCTTCTGCTCTGTGACGGAATCTGGCTGGAGCAGGAGTGGTGCCAAAGGTGAGGGCACAGATGAGGACTGTGGCATCTTTACCCCAAATGATGCTTCTTAGCCCAGCCTCAGGGGGCAGGGGGTGGCAACTGGAAATTTAGGGAATGTTTCCAAAAGAACGTTTGAGACTCTGGCCAAGGAATGAGTGCCAGATCCTGACAGAATTGTTTCCATGAGAGAACTGGTAAGATAAAGGACAAAAGCTGAAGGAATACAAAGGACCCTGAATGTAGTCAGGTCTGCTTAAGGACCCATGTGAGCCAGTGTAGCAGGGAAAAAGAGAAATGGCCTTTCTCCCCTCCTCTGCACTAAACCCGGCACCACACTCACAGCCCGGAACATGGTACCTTTGGCATGAATACTGACATCCTTACCTCAGACAGTGGAGGCTGGCCACTGTGGTAGGTTAGTCAAATGGCAGCCAGCAGAAAGACATGGGGGACGCCATGTGGTAACTAACTGTCTGACAGGTCTGTGAGCAAAGGTGAAGCACCTCTTTGGGGAGTCCCCAAAATAAATAGGAACGAGTTGGTAGGGGGTCGGGGGAGATACTAAGTTACTCTTTGAGAAAATGGAGTGGTGCCACAGGAAATTTCATGGCTGGTGAGGCCAGATAACGCTGGGTTTACACGTCCAAATATTAGAAAGGCAACAGTCAAACATCCCATTATAGTTCTTGCCATCATCTCAAAAAATAAAGAGAAGAAGAAAAAAAAAATAGAAAGGAAGGAAGGCACCTCAAATCTACCAGTGTCATGAATTTGGTGTAAGATTGACTCTCTTCCTGCTGAATGATATAAAAATGCATTCTATTTTTCACAAAATGTTTGCAAAAGCCCGCAAAGAAATTGCCTATCATTTTTAATTTTGAAAAGTAAAGAAGGACTAATGATACAAATTTGTATCTAGGTGATACAAATCACAAATGGCAGCACTGCCATAATCTGCTTTATGAAGGGCCCACTCACCTACCATAGAGGCACAACCACAATTTAGACTCTAACAACTAATCTCCATCTCCCACTCTCTGCTTCTGATCTTCTACATCTCTGAAAGGCTCGTGCAGGACCTTCTGTGCCAATGTTACTTAGTCTCAATTAAGAGCAAGAAAATTAATATGGAGTTTAAATTGGGGTGACCTCTTCTCAAAGATGAAATAAGGGACTATCAAAGTTCATCAGAACATCTGGCAATGCTCGCTGAGGGAGAAATGTCCATAAGGTTTAATTATCAAAGGCAAGGTTTGTACTGATTACAATAATTCATAACCTCAGAGTCAGCACTTTTATTCTTAAACTTAAAGCCTCAGTTAATTGAAATTGGTGGCCCATTCTGCTGCACAAATATTTCTGGTTCATCATCCCTTTTTAAAAAAAAAAGTCAGTACTTTGTCAGCATCTTTCTAAATACTTTATGAGTCAACTGTTCTGCTTTAAGAGGCCCAGGTCCTTTCCACATAACTGAAATTGTGTTGATGATTACAAACCTTACAATGCCTCTGCTCCTGCTCCGTAATTCTGAACTCACACTTCTCATTTTTCCAGTACCATTCATTCATCAGTCAATTTGACAAATATTTACTGAATGCCTACGATGTGCCAAGTACTCTTCTAGAGGCTAAGGGTATAACAGAGAACAAAACAGACAAAAATCACCTCCATGGAGATTAACTTCTAGTTACAATGTTCAGTGGATAAGGAATAAGAGGCTGGGCTGATTTAAGTTATACCAGGGCATACCCTGGTACTTGATTTTTGATTAATCACGGAAGTCAACTAGCCTGATGTTATATGAGGCTTTTCCCTGAAATATATACTTCTAATCTATTTAAATATAGTTTCAGGGAGTTGGGCCCTGGCTAGTGAAGGTATCCTCCATTGTATTTCTCTTAATTATGGACAATGAGAGAGAAAAACCCTGGATAGTAGAAAGAACGCTGAATCTCTGACTCCTTTTAAATCTATAACTATTTTTACTCCCTCAGTCTACGCTATCTCCTTTACTGGAAAAAGAAATTTTTTTTAAGTAAAACAACTCCATTTTTTTCAGTGCTGAACAGAGGACAGAACATCATTATCAACCATCACAACCCTTCTGCAATCTTAGTCCTGTCAAGGAACATCCTGTAATTTCCCCTCCACCTCCAAAATCAGAACTGAATCCAAGACCAGTGCAGAACTGGGGGCTAATAATAGTCCACTCCCACTGATAACAGAAAGGCTGAGGTCTTCACAAACCTTTTCAAAGAACAGTTTGATGTAACTTTAAAGTCACAAATGGCTCTGTGTCTCTAAGCCAACATTTTGCAGAGGGCTGAGCTCAGTTAGAAATCTGAAAACTGAAAAGAACCAGTGAAGCCAGAAGCTAGTTCATAAAAGAGCAGCTGAAATGGCCGAAAGCTTGGGAGGCCTCCTGGTGAGGAGATGCTAGAACCGAACATATTGCTCTGAGTCGGCCAGGTAACAGAGAGCACCGAGAGGAATTCGAAGGCGCTTGGCAGTGAGGCACTGCAAGCGATAGACCAAAATGCTGAGAAAGCTAAACTCATAATGATACTACGTTGAGTGCTTGACATGTATTATCTTTTTGAATCCGTCCGATAACTCAGGAGGCAGAGATTGTTGCTATTATTCCCATTGCATGGTTGAGGAGAACTGAGACTTTCCCAACTTGCCCAAGGCCACACAGCTAACATAGAAGAACTAGGATGTGAACCCAAGTTGGCCCCAAAGCCCCCAGACCCTTGTGGCTACACCACATAGCCTTAAGAGCAGAAATAGCCAGCTGTCCGTAAGGTAAAAATAAATGAGGACATATAAACAAACAAGAATTCAATTATCATCACCCCAAAGACTGTAAATGGAACAGAATGTCTTATTGAGATGGCTGGGGTTCAGGTCTGCCAGAAAGCTAAAAGCTATATTAAAACGGCTTTGGGGGGGTGGTCCCCTTTTTTCTGGTAATGATTGAAAGATGGTTTTTACTCATTATACCACTTGGAAAACATAGATGGCATAAGGAAAATTAATATTTTGATTAAATAACATATCTGATATCCTGGGAATGTTAAATACCCAATTAGAGAGTGAACTTTTGTCAATCAGGGAAAACTGAAGTACCTACAATTCAGAGACTCTAACATTATAATGTCAGGTCAGTGTTCATGTCTTAGTGATTCTGTATGGCCAAAGAGGTGGGCAGAATGCACATAGAAAATTTCTGAACTACCTCTGCTCTGTCTGAGGGTGGAATTCCTAAATGTATTTTGCCTTCATGTCTTAGAGAAAAGAGCCTTAAAGAAATTGGTATAAATCTTTCAAGGAATCTAAGATGACAATGTGCTTATATTTCCTGTGATAAAGTTAATTTGTATGTTGGGGACCCACAAAATGAAGGTCACAATAGTGGCCCAGCCCATGTCACAGATCTAAACCTAAATCGGCCTGCACTTATGGGAAACACCTGTCAGGGTAACTGAACGCACACCAATTACAGTCCTCCAATCTAGCTTTTGATAGCTTACCTTACCCTAGAAAATAGGACCTGCTAGCTTTCCAGAGAAATCCCCAACCTCCTGGGCACTTGTAAGAGGTAGGTGTATGCCAGTAAACAACTGAGGGGGAGGGGGCTTGATTCATTATTTGCAGGTTTCCATGATGTAAATACTCCCGCCATGTTGGATTGCAAGCTACCAAGGTGACATCAAGCCACCTCCTAGAAATGTAACCATCTGCTCCCACAAGCCAGTACCAAGGCTCCAGCACATCATTGATTCTAGGCCTTTAAGGCAAGTTCAGCCAACACTCTTCTTGTCATAGACTTTAGGATTTCACAAGCAAAAATAAAAATTTTTGAAAATTAGAGGAAGAACACCTAAAATCTCTTCCTCTCCTTCTTTCTCCTTCTCTCCCTCCTTCCTTTCTTTGCTGAGTGCTAAAAAAAAAAAAAAAAAAAAAAAAAAAAAAAAAAAATCTAAAATCACCAATTTTTAAAAAAAAAAAGGATTTTTTTATAAAAAAAAGTGAAAAAAAAAAAATTTTAAAAAAAAAAATAACCC
>NW_027397106.1:7217202-7262966 GCF_003265705.2 Callorhinus ursinus | reverse complement strand
AAAAAAAAAAAAAAAAAAAAAAAAAAAAAAAAAAAAAAAAAAAATCTGTAATCACCATCATTTCATAAAAGAAAGGATGTTTTAATGACAAAAAGTGAAAGCAACATAATTTTAGAATAAAGAATAGCCTTTAGATTTAGTGAATCTAGATCTATGAAAATGCTGTTACCTTATTTTTCTCATTTTGTTATTATAAACTAGTGGAATCTTGGTCTATCCATTAGGATGTTTTGGCTACAAATGACAAACAAACAAAACAACAACAACAACAACAAACCTGGCGGTGGCTCAAATAGCTTGGGTCATTTTCTTGTATCAAGAGGTCTAACGGTTAGTGGTTGCCAGCAGTTCAGCTGTGCTGTGATGTTGTCAGACTCCGCCTCTTACCCCAGGTCTTCTTTCCACTGTCTTCTTTTTCTCGTGCTTGTAACCTCATATCCATTCGATGGCCTCTGTACTTCCAGGAAGACAAAAGGAAAAGTGCAAAAGGCCTTGCTGGAGGTGGGATTTTGTCCCCCAGAAAGGGATGATGAAGTCCTAACCCTAAGTACCTATAAATGGGACCATATTTGGAAATAGTGTTGGCAAATGTAATTAGTTAAGATGAGGTCAGACTGACTTAGGGTCGGCTCTAATCCGATAACTGATATCCTTCTAAGAAGAGAAAACAGGCAGATACAGAGAGTAAACCCCCGTGAGAAGCTACAGAGGAGACACGGAGGGAAGACTGCCAGGTGAAGGCGGGGGCGGAAGTTGGAGTGATACAGCTGAGAAGCCGAGGAACATCAGGGACTGCGGGCCACCATCAGAGCCAAAGAAAGGCAAAGAATTCCTCTGTAGAGCCTTGGGAGGGAGCAACACCTTGATATCAGACGTATAACCTCCAGAACTGTGAGGGGATCATGTATGTTGTTTTAGGGCCCCCAGTTTGTGGTCTTTTGTTATGGCAACCCTGGGAAACTAGCGCAGGCCCCTCCATCACAAAGCCTTGTCTTGGGAAGTCTCCAAATTTGCCTTTGTAGCCCACTGGTGAGAACTGGGTCAGACAGCCAAACTTAGAAGGATCAATGGCCAAGGGGAGGAGATTTCCATGACCTATTCCGATTCATCCTTGAGCCTAGGTAGGGACTACTCTCCCTGTGATCAAGGGATCTCTCTCCACCATCTGAACACGTTGGAAGAAGGGCAGATGGCTTTGGGGAGGCAATGGGCAGTGACTGTCATACACGAAGATGGACTGTTCTGCTGCTTTGTGGACGACACATTAGCAATGCTACCCTACTGAACAGTGCTTGAGATTCACCCCAAAACAGATCTTCATATTCTCTAGAAGCACTCAGAGGTTTAGGTGAAGGATCTGGGTAGGTGGTTCCAGAGTAAGAAGTTAGAAAGATGAGGGTATCTGAGAGGTGGTGTTCCCAGGGAGAAACTATGTGATCTCATCTAAAACGAAGAGAGAAATTATGGAAGCAGCCCAAATGTTCATCGATAGATGAGTGGATAAAGAAGATGTGGTATGTATGTACAACAGAATATTATTCAGCCATAAAAAGAAATGAAATCTTGCCATTTGCAACGACGTGGATGGAGCTAGAGAGTATAATGCTAAGTGAAATAAGTCAATCAGAGAAAGACAAATACCATATGATTTCACTCATATGAGGAATTTAAGAAATAAAACAAGCGGTCCTAGGGGAGTAAAAGAGAGAGAGAGACAAACCAAGAAACAGACTCTGAACTATAGAGAACAAACTGCTGGTCACCAGAGGGGAGGTGGGTGGGGGATGGAGGAAATAGGGGATGGGGATGAAGGAGGGCACTTGTGATGAGCACTGGGTGATGTATAGAATTGTCGAATCACTATACTGTACGCCTGAAACTAATATAACACTGTATGTTAACTCTCCTGGAATTAAAATGAAAAACCTAATTTTAAAAAGTTTTACTTAGCCAATAATAGCTAAAGTATCATTTCAAATTAAGTACCAAACCTTTGCAAGAAGACTTGCTAAAATGGCGGTGGAGGGTATCAAACTATACATTCAGTATGATCCAACATTCCTTAGCCAAAAATACTGGGAAGAAAATAGCAAAATGTTAATAATGACTATCCCCAGGTAGTGAGATTTGTTTGATCGTTACAGTTTTCTCTTTTATTTTTCTGTCTTTTTCAAATTTTCTACAATGAGCATGGATGATAATGACGATGATATTTAATAGTTATGAAATGAACATGCGCTAAGAACTTTACTTGGATTTTTTTTTTCATTTAGTTTTCACAATTTTTGCAATAGGCACTATTGTTATCCCCATTGCACAGATGAGAAGGTTGAGGTACGGAGCCATCACTAAAGAAAACAAAAGAGAGTGAGAGAGAAAACCGAGAGAGACGATAATGGAATTTAGAGGAAACGTAGTGTCAGGAAACTGGAAATGAGAGGTTGGTGAAATGATCTGGTGCTCATGAAAATCCCCCATCCTTACTCCAAGGTAATTGTCACCCCAGCTTAAATGTAGGCAGCAACATATAGTAAGACATGAGTTTTTAATCTTCACTCAGTAACGGCTTAAACAGTTAAACCCAGCACCAGAGAGTAAATGCATCCATGTTGTTAAACCTATTTTTTTCGTAGCTAAGACAGAGATTAAACGTGCTCATGAATTTAGCTCCGCTGCCCAAGCATCCCATCTGCCAGGCAGCTCCCAGTTGTACACATTCTGGAAGTCCTCTCAAACCTTAAATTCCTTGAATGCCTATCTGGGAACTATAGACATGGTCTGGAGGCCACGTCTTGTAGAGACTGTTACATTCCATTGGCATCTTCCTAGATCACCAGCCAAGCACTATTCGGCCGCATCCTCTACCTGGACCTATCCTTTATCCCACCTGCTCCGTGTATAGGGTTCTAACTGGCCACGTGATCTGCCTTCCTCTTCCGGTTCTGCCTTCCTACACTGGTTCTTTGACCATGACTGCTTTATTCCCACAGTTTCCTCTGCCTGGGAGCACCTCCTCCTCTGTGTCCCCTCTGCTTCTCAGACATACATCTGTCATAGCAGCAAGACCTACTGTGGCTTATTACGTGTCTGTCTCACCTTACTAAGGACTTCGGAGGCAGTCTTAGTGATACCTTAGTGATCTTTGTATTCCCAGCATCTAACACAGTTGGGGGGCTATTAAATATTGGATGGATAAATAAAGGCTAATCCCAAGGGAAGCAGATCATGTTATACATTCCTCAGCTGGAGCTCACGGGGCTTGGCGATGTGCCACACTGAAGCCTGACAGGGACAAGACTTCAGGAAGGGTGACTGACCACAGGTCTTCCTGGTCTGTGGAAAAGCGGGAGATGCACCCTGAGCCCTAGGGCGAACATCCTTTGAAGTAATCTGATTTATTTCTGCAAAATTCAGTGCTTAGGTGTTGTGATCCATTTCTAATGTGCAAATTTGCTTTCCTGAGAAATTGAAAGGAACTTGAGCAACTTCTTAGGTAGTTTCCAGTCCAAACGACTTCTCAGCGTGAAGGCCTTCCTTTTCTGAATGTGCACGTGGACAGGTAGCAGTCGGAACGGAGAGCGGCAGAGCCTTGCCGCTGTGAGCGTGGTGTGGAAACTCTCATCATCCACGTGAACACGTGAAACGTGAGCCGGAGCCACGCGGCTCCGTGGCTGTGACGGGGTGGGCAGGGACTAGAGGGGGCTGGCTGAAAGTGAAGTCCAGAGGCTGTTGGAAACATACTCATTTTACGTATTCTCCCTAAGAACGGACTTGTTGCTGGTAAATGAACTTTTTCCAGCGCGAGTTAGGCAATGGCTGGATTTAGGTGCCAGACTCTTGTTGCTTCTTACTGCGAAATGCCCCCCACGTTGTTTTCCTTTTTCCTTTCTGCCATTTAGGCCCTGTTTCCTTTCTGCCATTTATGAGGTCACTGTGAACTTCCCGCACACCACAAGTGTACGGCGGGGGGGGGGGGAGCACTGCCACCTGTCTCGAGACCTCCTACCGTTCCTCATGATTCACTTCACTGTGCTTTTTCATTTCTTATACTTTGATCATGTTTATCTTCTCTGTTTCCTTCTGCTTTATTGCTCACATTTGTTTCCTACCTGAGTCTGGAAGTGACCTTAAGAAGCCATCTAAGCAGAAGGGAGGCATTGTGTTTTCAGACTTTGAGAAGACCGCCACTGCTCCGTAGGGTGCCTTTTGTGAACCCGAGAAAGGCATTCCTTCTGGACAGATGCAGCCCCACACCAGGGTTCAGGCTTAGTGAGCAGAGAGCAGAGTGATTTCAGGGCCAACTCTAATGCACATTCTAGAGCGACCTGCCCAACCAGAAGGTACGGTCCTGTTTAGAAAAAAAAAAAAAAAAAGAGCCCATAATCTTGCTTAAATAAATGGTTATCGTGATCATTTTTCTCATAATAAAAAGATTCTTCTTTAAAGTCCATTTAATGGATGAGTGGCCTTGAATACACATTTATTTCTTCAATCTTCAGTAATGTAAGGACCTCCTTAAATACGATTCAAGGCTAAACAGTGGCTTTCTGCGGCCATAACATCAAAGGCAAACACCATGGACGAATCTGCTAAGCTGTCTCTTCTCATGCTACAGCACCATCACATATATTGTCTTCGTTTCAGGAAACAACTGATGAGCAGGGACGATGAGCCAGACTTTCAAATCCCATCTTTTTTTCTCTCCAGCTTGGCATTTTCGCTTCAACTAGCCTTATGATGAAATGGGTGTCGAAATTTCCAAACAGAAAGCTCCTGAACATAACTCTCTGCTGCTCCGGGCTTGGGAGCCACAGAAGAGAGCTCTTGGGTTGGCTTCTCTAGCCCCATCTGGCACTTGGCTGGCCCTTCCCTGTGCCCCGCCCCCAATACCCACTTCAAGACAATGTGCTCGGACACCTGCTTGAAGTGCACGGACCAGTTCAATATCGCTGGAGGGAATCTCTGGGTATAAACTCCACACAGAAGAACAACAATAAGACTTCACTCACACAGTATTTTGTTACTTAGAAAATATTTTCCTATGCGTTAGGTTCATGTAATCTTGCATCGGAATTATCATCCAAAAAGCAGAAATGCATAAACTCAGTCTAGGGAAATAGAATTCTCTTTCAAGCTGTCGATCCCAGCCCGTCCTTTTCTATGGTTCAGGTTGGTTCATAAAAGGCATGAGTGACCGCCCGGCCCCAGGGGGCCCCATTTTCTGGGTCTCAGTCTTCAAAATGGGTACAGATCTCACCCCAGTTCCATTTCTTCTGACCCACTTCTTCCTGGCCCTGAACTCCGAGCCTGTGGCCTCCACATCTTTCTTCCTTCCAGCTCCCTGCAGGCTAAGGGTAAAATGCTTTCTCTCAACTCCCTTTGGACTAGAAACCTGGTCTATACCAGTTTCCAAGGGAAACCTTCTTTACCTGCAGCCACCTATATCCTGAGTCTGGGACACATGATTCATTCACACAGAACCTCTATCTTTTTGAAAAGACAGTAATATTAATTAATGCTTCTTCCTGTCTGTATGATAGGCATGGCGCTCTGTGCTTCATGCATTTTCTCCCATTTCATCCTCACAACAAACAGGGATGGGGGCTATTAAGAGTATGCCCCTTTACAAATGAGGAAGCTGAGGCTGAATTTAAGCCACTTTTATCAAATGGACCTAGCTGGCCTCACAGCCATGGGCACTCTCTTTTCAGACTTGTTTCACCTCTTTATATTCTTCATGATTCCATATATTTCATTAAATCCATCTTCAGAGACACACAATTTTTGCTTAAAATCCCTAGGTTCCTCCCAGATTCCATACCCCAGCATTACCATTCAACAATCTACCAGATCTCAGAGGGTTGCCTCCCCCAAATCCTCAGTTTGAGCTTCCTCAGACAATCTAGCATTGCTCACAGCCCAAGGCATTCACTTTACTCTCATCCCAGGCAAAATGGAGGAAGCCACATTTTCATTATAACCCAGAAGAAGAAATATTCACCCCAGGCCTGGGGCTATCCATACAGGACTTGGAAATATGCATCATCTAGTCTTTGCCCTAAGGCGGAGGTTTTCAGCCCTGGATACACATTAGAATCACAGGGAGCGCTCATAAAGCTGGCTGTCTGGGCTTCCAGCCTCAGGGCAACTGCTGAGGGATTTCTCCGGGGTGGGGCCTGGGTGCAAGTGGTTTTCTCCTTTGTTTGTTTTTAGTTTTTTTTTTTTTTTCTTTTTAAAGATTTTATTTATTCATTTCAGACACAGAGATACAGAGAGAGAGAGAGCATGAGCAGAGGGAGAGGCAGAAGCGGGCTCCACGCTGAGCCAGGAGCCTGATGTGGGGCTCGATCCCGGGACCCCAGGATCACGACCTTAGCCGAAGGCAGACGCTCAACTATCTGAGCCACCCAGGCGCGGTGATTCTAATGAGAACCCCTACCTGCCCTTCTCTTTGCCAAGCCATATTCATTGCCATTTTCTACAGCTGACTCAGAATCATCCAGATGCTATTTGGAGCACCTAGCACTTGCCAAACGGATGATTGTGCCTTCTCCATACCTTTTCATTAGCTCCTGACCGACAGAACATCAATTTACTTTGTCTCCTCTGTGTGACTACCTCCAATCTACCCCAAATCACTGTGGAATATCTATACATTGTTCTAGAACTACTGTTTTCTCATTGCATCTAGATTTGCTTTACTTAAACAAACTGATAACTATCTCCAAGATGTAGGCTATGCTTTATCATCTTTGCCTCTTTCCACAGTGCTGCAAATAGCTTCTAAACCACCATGGACAGTAAATGGATGCTGATTATAAGAAAAACTATTCTTCTTGCTTTTATTTCCCTTTGGTATGAAAGGCCATTAAATAGGCTGCAGAGAACAGGGTGTTTAGAGGCTGAAATAAGAGAAATATGTAGCCTGGAATAAAACCTAAAGATGTCCAGTAAGCAAAAGGGAATCTATAAATACTGCAGGCGGATTACCTGTCAAAGTGGGTAGTTCTTTTAGTATGAACTCATTGAAATGTTAAATGTTAACATCAAAACTTCCCTTCAGGAATAGTTGCTGGAGTTCCCACCTTACACCAAAGGCTCCAACACTCTCTTTAGAATCTCTAGGAGAAGAATTCGAATTGGATGAGTCCAGACCTCTACGTTCATGTTGGAGCATAAAATTGGCTGCCTGGATCCTAGTCTAGGTTCTGCTACTAAGTAGCTGTGACCTTGATATGACATTGAGGCCATCAGAACTCACAGACTCCCAGGGTCTCTAGAGTAATAACGTTAATATAAATAGCTAACATTGATGGAGTACTTGCTGTGTACCGGGCCCTGTGCTCAGCATTTTTCATGCCTTATTTCACTCAGTCCTCATAGCCCCTCCCAGAGATGGGTACTATCATTATCCCCAACTGAGGAAACTGACCCTCACAGAGATTAATGTGTCCAAGGTCATGGGGAAACGCATTTTGATGCAACCATATTCACTCAACCCTAGCTCA
Organism: Callorhinus ursinus; assembly: GCF_003265705.2. NCBI lineage: Eukaryota > Metazoa > Chordata > Mammalia > Carnivora > Otariidae > Callorhinus > Callorhinus ursinus. Next base: position 7,255,458 of record NW_027397106.1, on the reverse strand, counting down.
GATGCCCATCCCTCTTTCCCCACATCTGCAACCGAGTGCATGATTCTGGGCTCCTCGGACACTTCCCCTGCACTGATATTTCAGTGCTGTCCCCCTTCGGTGTGTGTTCATTGTTTTTGCAGGTCTCCCCCAGCACGCTGAGAGTACTTTGAATCCCAGGCTTGGCAATTAGAGACACTCAATATAGATGCCAAGTTGGGGGTATAGACTCTTACTGAGTCCTCACAACATCTCTGTAAGTAGAAGTCTTCTTGCTTTTACGGCTAAAGGCTCAGAGAGGCTAAGTAATTGACTCAAATTGGCACAGAAAGTAAAAAGTGGAATCAGGTGTTGTATCCAGGCAACAGAATGTCCCCATTCCATACTGGTATCACCGTCCATTCAGTTGTCCAAGCCAATCCAGAAACCCCTCTTAAATTAGCCAAACTAGGAAGCCACTAGGTTGAAATAGCTCAAATGCCCTGGCAGCCTATGTAAGCAAACCAAAATCTAAGCCCAGATTACAAATGGAAACCTAAGGATAGCCAGTCACAAGCGGCCAGCTAGGCTTTAAGCTAGAGCCAATCAATGACATCCTTGCTTTGCGTCTACCTTTTCTCTAGAAGGTAAGTCTCACCGGAAACTCCCGTTGGTGGGGTTCCCCTAAAGGCTTCTGATTTGGCACGGCCCCCTCGAACTGATGTTTTGTTCAAATAAACTTAAAATTTTGAATACACCTCAGTTTGTCTTTTAACACCAGGGAATCATTCTCTACAATACTTCCCCAGTGGTGATTCCTTTTTTTTTTTTTTTTTTAATATGGAATGCTTCACGAATTTGCATGTCATTCTTATACCCTCCTCCACTCCACTCACCGCTCGGTTCATCACTCTGTCCCCATCCCTCGATCGCATCCATAATTCAGATTACTGCCTTTACATACTCAGATTCCCATGATAGCGAGAGGGGAAGATCTGGAATGTTGGCCGACCCCCACCACAAAAACCTTAAAACTTGTGAATGACTTGTATAAACTACAAGCATTTCTTTCTTTTTTTTTTTTTTAAGGATTTTATTTATTTATTTGACAGAGAGAGAGAGAGAGAAGAGCAGGGGGAGCAGCAGAGGTAGAGGGAGAAACAGGCTCTCTGCTCTGCAGAGTGCCTGACGTGGGACTCGATCCCAGGACCCTGAGATCATGACCTGAGCCGAAGGCAGACGCTTAACTGACTGAGCCACCCAGGCACCCCCAGCATTTCTTATCATCTCTTTTAGAGACGAAGACACTTCCACACGCTTAGTCCTGAATCGCCTAAATCATGGTTCCATGGGAAGTTAGCATTGTATTTTCACTCACTGACATTAATTTTTGCCTGAGGATCAGCACACTGCTCTAGTCCTGTAAATCATACGAGGCAACCAGATAATCTCCAAGATTCTAATCTTGTTTGCTGATCGTATTTCACTGGTTTATTTCATCATCTGCTATTTAGGACCTAATCGTGATAACTGCACTGGTTTCCTTGAGGTGTCATTGCTTTTAACCCATTTCATTGCTCAGTTTCTCTGGGGTTGGGGTCTTGTGTTGCTCTTGCCCTCACTGAACTGAATTCCCCGTATCCCACCTACCTGTCATTGAAAAAATATCATGTGCTGTGATACTGAGGTGCTTCTGCTGTGCTTTGCCACCTGTAGGGGGGACACTTGGCCACACTGCTTAAGACCTCCCTGCAGTACTTGCTGCTCCCCCTTTGCAGCCAGCATCCTTCAGATAACTTTCTCCTACGTCCCTGAAACAGATCAGTTTCCGCACTGCCTGCCTCATGTCTGAGGTGGGTCCCCTGACAAGCATGAGAAAAAGTTCAAACCCATAAATGTCCCTTTGATATCTACTTATTGCAAACACAAGAGAAACTTCTTCAGAGCAAAAGGAGTCAGTCATTTTTGGCAGACTGCTCAGACAGTTTCAACAATGAAGTTTCTCCGAATATTACGGTCTCCTGCTCTTCTGGGAACCATGGAACAAAGTACTCTAGCTAATATTCTCAGATGACCTGCCAAGAAGGAAGGTCACTCTGGTAGGAGTTCCATATGCTATTTAAAGAACAGATGTTCCTTCGATGGGAGAACAGCATTAAAACCAGGGTTTTAATGAGGCAGGGAAAGGTGAGATGTGGCAAAAGGCGATGTTGAATGAAACTGTTCGCTTCAAAAATAATGCTGGCCGTTTATTCTGTTTTGTAATTCCATTTAACCTTACTGGTTTCATTTGGAGTATTGTGAATTATTTATTAGCATTATATATTTAACTTGTTAAATGAAGAAATGTGTTCTCATATGAGAGGAAAAGAAACCTGCTTGAGTCTTTTAGCCTTTAAGGAATATTTCTAAAAGTTGGAGCTGTCACGAGGGAGAAAATAAGGGTCATGAGAAGCGGAAACGATCTCTCTCCATATTCATTATGTTTACATTTCAATTCTGTCTCACAATTGATGGCTGTAAGACTATTCCTTTTCCTTCTACCTCCCTTTCTTCCTCCTGTGATTGTCTAAATTCATTTAGAGGCAGTCAATCCCAAAAAACTACATGGTAGTAGATAGAGGAGGCAGTGGGCATTATGCTCTAGAAGGTGTAGTTCCTGTAAGTAACATGCTGCAGTGAGAGTCAGAAACAAGATTGCTCAGGTCAGGCCAGTCCAGTTCAGCGTCAGACACAGGGCAAGTCAGGAAGATCTAAGAAAATCTTACCTGAGTCTATCAGTTATCTGTTCTACTTTTTCTATTCTCCACTCTCTCACCTTCTATTCGATTTTTTGTGTGTGTAGTTAAATATTTATTTTTCACTTTATTATGTCCATGCAAATAGCATTCATAACTTAATATTGACTGCACAATGATTATTATTAAATTTTCTTACCATTTGCTTTTGTACTGTAGGTAATAATTGCCTTTAAAAAAAATTGCTTAGTTTTCTTTCTCTCCATAACAATTCTTCTCACACTTTCCAATATTCTATTAGACCAGTTTCCCACAAGATCCGTCAAACTAGGAAATGTATCAATTCTGACTCCAAATAAATAAATTCTTTCAGGGGTGCCTGGGTGGCTCAGTCAGTTAAGCGTCCAACTCCTGGTTTCGGCTCAGGGTTGTGAGATCAAGCACCATGGCAGACTCTGTGCTTGAGACTCTCTCCCTCCCTCTGCTCCTCCCCTCCCCCAACCCCGCCACGGGCGCGCTCTCTCTCTCTAAAGTAAATAAATAAATATTTAAAAAATAAAATAAATTCTTTTAAATTTGTGAGGGCCAGAGCATATAGTTCTTTTATGAAATTTGAAAATCGTACCACTTTTGAAATAGAGTAATTTATAAGTGTCCTTTTTAAAAAATATGCAAACCATAAAAAATATAAGTAAACCATACCATCTTCAGGTGGGAGCACTTTATTGGACTCAGTAGAGCTCAGGGACTAAGTTTCTAGCTTTAGAGTACCTGTCTTCAAATCCTGGCTCTGCCTGAAACAAGGTGTACCTGAAACAAGATGCTCACCTATTTGCGCCTCAGTTTTCTCAACCATAAAATGGAGACAATAGTAGTTACCACAAGGACTGTTTGAAATTGAACTTAAATAATACATGTAAATCATTTTATAAAATGATTTTATAAAATGCCTGATAAAATTTATCAGCAAAAGTGAGATATTGTTTAACAGAATAACAAAGGAAGAAATAATTTTAAAAAAAAGACCATGTAAAGCTTATATATGAAAAAATATGAACACATAATTAAATGGAAAAATCATAAACTGGGGAGTACTGGGTGGTTCAGTCAGTTAAGCGTCTGCCTTCAGCTCAGGTCATGATCCCAGAGTCCCAGGATCCAGCCTTGCGTCAGGCTCCCTGCTCAGCAGGGAGTCTACTTCTCCCTCTGTCCCTCACCCTGCTCGTGCTCTCAATCAAATAAATAAATAAAATCTTAAAAAAAAAAGAAAATAATAAACTGGGATAAAAACATTTATAGCATGCATAACAGAGCAAAAAGTTAACATTTAATATATCATAAGCCTTAGATAAAAGAGAAAAACAAGCAAAGTACATGAATTGGTAGTTTACTAAAGGAATAAAACTGGCTATCTGGAACCATATCTGCCCTCACTTATAATAGAAATTACATATTAAAATATAATAATATACAAAAAATGAAAGAAGACAGAAATTACTAATATCAGGAATGAAAGAAGGGCCATCACTATGGATCCCATGGACTTTAAAAGAATTACAAAAGAAAATGATGAATAACTCTATGCCCCCAAATATAATATTTCAGGTGAAATAGACCATTTCTTTGAAAGATACAATCTACAAAAATTCATACCAAGGAGCAATAAACAATCTGAGTAGGCCTATGTCTATTAAAGAAATCAAATCAGTAGTTAATAATCTTTCAAAACAGAAAATACCAGGCCTGGATGTGTTCACTGGTGACTTTTATTAGACATTTAAGGAAGAAATGATATCAGTTCTCTACAACCTCTTCCAGAAATAGAAGCTGAGGAAATACCTCCTAACTCATTCTATGAGTTCATTGTCACCCTAATAGCAAAACCAGACAAAAATATTAAAGAAAGGAAAATGACAGACCAATGTCTCTCATAAACATAGATGCAAAATTCCTCAACAGAATACTAGCAAATCAAATTTAACGATATATAAAAAAAAATTATACATCATGACAAAATGGGTCTTATTCCAGGTATGTGAGGCCGGTTCAATGTTTGAAAACCAATTAATGTAATTCATCACATCAACAGCTAGTAAAAAGAAATCATATAATTACATCAATAAATGTAGAAAAACATTTGAAAAAAATCCAACACCAATTCATGATATAGAAAAACAAACAAAAAAAACCACCCTACCAAACTAGGAATGGAGGGAAACACTGAACTTCCTCAACTTGATAAAGAATATATACAAGACACACAAAAAGATGCTCAACATCATCACTCATCAGGGAAACACAAATCAAAACTACAATGAGCTATCACCTCACACTTGTCAGAATCAAAACAAATCAAGAACACAAGAATCAGCCAGTGTTGGCAAGGATGCGGAGAAAGGGGAACCCTCCTACAGTGTTGGTGGGAATGCAAGCTGGTACAGCCACTCTGGAAAACAGTATGGAGGTTCCTCAAAAAATTAAAAATAGAATTGCCATATGATCCAATAATTCCACTATTGGATATTTACCCAAAGAATACAAAAGCACTAATTCGAAAAGATACATGCACCCCTATGTTTACTGAAGCATTATTTACAATAGCCAAATTATGGATGCAGCCCAAGTGTCCACTGATAGATGAATGGATAAGAAGATGGGGTAACTATATATGTATAATGGAATATTGGCCATAAAAAAAGAAATGGAATCTTGCCATTTGCAACGACATAGATGGAGCTAGAGAGTATAATGCTAAGTGAAATAAGTCAGTCAAAGGAAAGACAAATACCGTATGATTTCACTCATATGTGGAATTCAAGAAACAAAACAAATAAGCAAAGAAAAAAGAGACAAACTGAAAAACAGACTCTTAACTATAAAAGACAAACAGATGGTTACCGGAGGGGAGCTGGGAGAGAGGATGGGGAAAATAGGGGAAGGCGATTAAGAGTACACTGACCATGATGAGCACTGAGTTATGTATAGAATTGTTGAAGCGCTACATTGTACATCTGAAACTAATATAATACTGTATGTTAATTACACTGGAATGTAAATAAATAAATAAATAAATAAATAAATAAATAAATAAATGGCTCTCTACAAAATATCTACACCTAATATCCTACTTAATGGAAATTAGATGCTTTCTCCTTAAGATTAGAAATAAGGCAAGGTTTTCCTCTCTTGCCACTCCTTCTCAATATTGTACTGGAAGTCCTAAGTAATGCAGGAAGATTTTTTTATAAAGAAATGAAAGGTATACAGACTGGGAAGAAGAAATAAGCTGTCTTTGCTTACAAATAACATGACTCTCTGTGTAGAAAATCCCAAAGAATCAACAACAACAGCAAAAAAAATCCTGTGATTATATCAAGTGATGATAGCAAGGTTGCAAGATACAAGTTAATATACTAAAGTAATTGCTTTCCTATATCCAAGGAATGAACAGTTGGAGTTTGAAATTTAAAACACAACACCGTTTATATTAGCACCGAAAAGAAAAGAAAAACCCAATTATAAATTTAAAAACAAATGTACAAATCAATATGATGAAAACTACAAAACTCTGATGAAAGAAATCAAAGACCTAAAGAAACGGAGAAGTATTCCATGGATAAGAAGACTCAATACTGTCAAGATATCACTTCTTTCCAATTTGATCAGCAGATTCAACTCTATCCTAATAAAAATCCCAGCAAGCTATTTTTTGACTATCAACAAATTGATTCTAAAGTTTATATGGAGAGGAAAAACACCCAGAATAGCCAACTTAATATTTAAAAAAAAGAACAAATTCAGAAAACTGACACTATCTGATTTTAAATCTTTCTATAAAGCTGTAGTGATGCGGTATTGGTGAAAAAATAGACAAACAGATCGATGGCACAAAATAAAGAAGCCAGAAATAGACCCACATAAATATAGTCAACTCATCTTTGACAGAGGAGGGGCAAAGGCAATTCAGTAAAGTAAGGATATTATTTTCAATAAATGTTGCTGGAACAATGGTACATCCACATATAAAAAGAAAAAAAAAAGAATTGACACAGACCTTATGCCTTTCATAAAAATTAACTCAAAATGGATCATAGACCTAAATGCAAAATACGAAACTATAAAACTCTTAGAAGATAAAATAGGAGAATATCTAGGTGACCTTGTGTTTGGCAACAAGTTTTTAGATTCATCATCAAAAGCATAATCCATGAAAGAAAACTCAGTAAGTGGGACTTCGTTAAAATTAAAAGCTTCTGCTCTACAAAAGACACTGTTAAGAGAAGGAAAAAACAAGCCACAGATTAGGAGAAAATATATTTTTTAAAGATTTTATTGATTGATCGATTTGAGAGAGAAAGAGCATGCGTGCAGGAAGGGGCAGGGGGGAAGGAGATGAGAGGGATAGAGATCTTAAACAGACTCCCTGTTGGGCATGGAGCCCACCCTGGGGCTGGATCTCATGACCCTGAGATCATGACCTGAGCCCAAACCAACAGTCAGTGGCCCCTAGGAGAAAATATCTATAAAACACTTAAGTGATTAAGAACTTATATACAAAATGTACAAAGAACCCTCAAAACTCAATAAGAAAACAACCTGATTTTTAAAGTGGGCAAAAGATCTGAACCTTATCAAAGAAGATATAGATGGCAAATAAGCATACGAAAAGATGCTCACTGTCCTATGTCATGAGGGCACTGCAAACTAAAACGAAAATGACACATCTATTAGAATGGCCAAAATCCAAAACAATGATGACACCAAATACTGGTGAGGATGTGGAGCAACAGGAACTCCTCAGTGCTGGTGGGAATGCAAATAGTACAGCCACTTCAGAAGACAGTTTGGCAGCTAATATTTCTACCAATCTCTATTTTTTTTTTTGTTTTTGAATTTTAAATGCATATTGCTAAGTGAAAGAAGCCAGTAAGAAAAGGCTACATACTGTATGATTCCAACTATATGACATTCTGGAAAGGGCAAACTATAGAGACAATAGAAAAATCAGTGGTTGCCAAGGTTTCTGGGGGAAGGCAGGATGAGTAGGTGAAGCACGCAGGATTTTTAGGGTGGTAAAACTGTTCTGTATGATACTCTAATGGTGGATACATGATACAGTGATACATGATGATATGTGACACCAGGAAACATGGTGGATACAAATATACATTTGTCCAAATCCATAGAATGTACAACACAGTGAACCTTAATGTAAACTAGGAACGTTAGTTAAAATGATATATCAATATTGGTTCATCACTTGTAACAAATGTACCACATGAATGCAAAATTTAATAGGGGAAACTGGGAGTCAGGGGAGGGGGGAGGATATATGGGAATTTTTACTTTCTACTCAATTTTTCTATAAACCTAAAACTGTGCTAAAAATGGTCTATTACTTTAATATATATTTTATATATCGTTGTATATAACGATATAGCATGTTTCACTTATGACATTTCAAAATTATTTTTATATTGCAATATCCACTGTTAGGATGAAATCTACTCTCCACTCAAATATATTATACATTTATACTTATACATTTGCATATATAATTTGTGTGTATGTATTTTTTAAAGATTTTTAAAATTTATTTCGAGAGAGAGAGCGCGCGAGTGCATGAGTGGGGGGGAGGGGCAGAGTGAGAGGGAGAGAGAAACAAGCAGACTCTACACTGAGCATGGAGCCCAACGCAGGGCTCGATATCACAACCCATGAGACCATGACCTGAGCCAAAACCAAGAGTGGAATGCTTAACCAACTGAGTCACCCAGGCACTCCTGTGTGTATCCACTTTAAAATCTCTATTGCTTCTCAGTGCCCTTTACAAAAAAAAGCCATGTTTACTCCTGTGCTTGTAGAACCTACTACAGTGCCTAGTCCATAGCAGATACCCAATACATATTTGCTAACTCAATGTTTGTTGAATGATATGTCGAATACTGAATGTAGATGACTAACTATGAATGCACTAAAACGTGCTATCATGTAGCATGGACATATTTCTCCATCTTATTTATAAAGTTCTAATGACAGGCATTTCCAAATGCCTCGCTGGCATCAGGACACAAGGTGCCTTTAGCATTCTCCTGATATGTCAGACCAATCACTCTTGATCTCAGTTCAGCTTGTTAGAGTAGGTGGAAAAATCATAAGGACAGTTAAACAGTAAGGGATACACAAGGTGTGGATTAAAAAGCACAGTTGCTCATTTAAATTCTATTTCCCCAGGTTCTTAAAAACAAAATAGAGATTTGCTGGAAGCTATTTGGAAGGCTTTTTAAAGTTCTCAATAGTGTGGTTATTAATACTGCCCTAATAGTATTATTATTGTTATTATTATTATTATTCCTTAACAAAGAAAACAAGTATTTTTCAGTTCATCTTTGAGTAAACCTGAGCTTCTATATGAAAACAGGTCATTAAGCTCTGCCTGATTGTGAAGGCATATTAAAAGCCATTTGAATCAACTACAATATCAATCTATTGGTGTTGCAAATATCCAATTATCTATATTCATTGTAAGCACCACAAATAAAACAAAAACAATACCGAAAAGATGCTTACGAGGACTTCAGGCTTTGAGAACCTGATTTCAATGAACTGCAAAGACAAAGAAATGAGAATTCATTAAAAACTCTGTACTTAACAGAAGGGTTAAAATTTGCCAGGATAGGGACTTGCTACTCAATAGCACCATCTCAGCTTCCTTTCTTGGGTTTGTAAGACTCTGAAATCGTGTCCAAATTTGCCTATCAAGAAATGTCGCTGCATTGCAGAAGCACGTGGGTTTCCAGGCTAGGCCAGGCTGGATGTTGCCTAGGAAACCATTACTGGTTTCTGCTATAGCTAAAATGGAAAATGTCTGTTCCTGAGGCAAGAAAGCCATCAGAATTCTGTCTCGGGCCCTTCTGTAGTTTCTGCAATCCTCCCTGCTTACCTGGCTTCTATCTGCTGCTCCCATTTGACCTGATGCTGTGTGGTTCCTGATTCCCAGACGTTCACTTGAATTTGACTCCCTCACTATCTAGACAGAAGTAAAAACCTAATGACTGCAAAGTTGTTTGGTTTTACCTACATAGTACTTTTGTTTATTTATTTTGACCAATGTTTAAAAATCAGGATATATCTCACAAAAACCTTTACAGGTTTTCTTTTTGAAAAATTGGAATACCTGTCAATAACTGAAACCACAGTCTCTCATGGAGTAATCTGCTAGAACAGAATGGCTAATGCCTACTTAAATGACATGTGTTCTCTAGTTTGCCACAATCCCCACTATTCCCTATTATCTCCAACAGTGAGGCTGAGTATTAAGTTTTCATTTACCACTCTACTTTCATTTTTGTTTTTCTTTATGGTGGAGAGGTATTTCTCTCTTCCCATGTCTTTACAAGAAGTGGCAAAATGAGATATGAGAGGTTTAAGAATTTCTAGAAAAAAAATACCTTCTTGGAGGAAACAAAGACTATTTCTATATGTTTAATATGGAAAATGAGTATACATACAAAGAACAGACCCTGCCCATTTACCCTCTTATATCTTATGTCTAATAGCTACAGCCATTGGAGTTTATGGCTTCTACTCTAGTTCTCAGATATCTGGGTTTTCTTGGAGTGGATACTATGCTCTGGATTTATCCCCAGTCCTAGCTTGCTCCCTCATTTCCTTAATTCGTCCCTGTTTTTACAGACCAGGAGAGGCAATCATACCTCTAATAGTAAAGCTTCTGGGTGGTTCTAATTGCTCCTCCTCATTATCTACAAATAAGCTGATTTCCACAGATGGGCCATAACATTTCCTTCTAATTTAGCAATAAATGCTCGGTAGTCCATGATTCTTCATATAAAAGAATCTGGATATCCTAGCTCCCTTACCTCCCTAATCATTTAATTTTCTTTGTAATTGTGGTTGTGTGTAGATTATGCTATAAACATCAACTAATTTAGCCAATGTTTTTTTTGGTGTTGTTGTTTTGGTTTTGTTTGTTTGTTTGCTTATGAAAAAGAAGGAAAGGGAAGGAAGGAGGGAGAAGAAAGGAAAAGGAACACAAATAGCACTCAACAAACTGGAATATTATCATTAGGGATGTTTAGACTGCATGACCCAGAATGACTTCTTCAAGGAGATGACATGTGAGCAAAGATGGGACAAAATGAAGGAATGAACGTGGGGTTATGGGGTCTCTACAGGGCAAGAGCCTGCCCCAAACAGAAGCACACGGGCATGTTCTGGAAAGAGCAGATGGGCAGATGGCATCAGGCCTAGTGGGTAGGGTTCTACTTCCTCTCCCCTTGGTAATTCTTTCAGCCTCCTGGAGACAAGGCAAAAGTTCACTTCCGTTTTCTGCACGCTCCCTTAATGACCCTTAGCCTAAAGGTGATGGACGGAGGGCTAAATGGGTTTAGGTCTTTGTCCCCCAAATGTAAAATAAATGATCAGGGTAGTCGGGCTTGGGTTCGGATAAGCATGCCGGATCGGGCTAGATGAGGCAGGGAGCAGGCAGCTGGGACCCTCTGGTGACACAGAGAAGAGTAAAAACTAGATGTAATGAGTGCCGTCAAAGAGGAAGCCCGGAGCCCCTTCCCCAGGGCGGTGGGAGGGCACGGGGCCATGGCCTCCAGCGGGCTGCTGCGGCAGCCTCCACCCAAGCCCCCTAACGGGAGTGCCCTTTCTCTCCCGATAGGACAATGATGACCCGGCACAGCAGCAAGTCGCCAAGGGGAGCTCCCAACTGCCTTTTTCTGCACAGGTCGGCACAGCAGCAAGTCGCCAAGGGGAGCTCCCAACTGCCTTTTTCTGCACAGGTGACAGTGCGGCATGGCCCCTGACCGCTCTTCCTTCCTCCTCTGGACCAAGTGATGAAAGGACAGAACAATAAGGAAATCCTCCTTGTATTGGCAGGTAAGTATGCGACCCTCATCGGACACATCCACAACTTAAAGTATTTGCATCAGCCTTGTGAGCTGGAGCCTAGCCCCTGGCCATCAACCACATGTCCTGTATTCTTAAGACATCCACTGAGAACTCACTCAGACAACACCTTTTAGCATTTCCCCGCCCCTTTGGGACTTTCCCATCTGAAGAAATAATAAGCTCGCTCTCCAGTTTTCTTTAACAAATTAAGCATGTGACAAGCAAGGTCTCAGATTTTTTTCTTTGCCTATTTCCTCCTAAAATTTAAGTCTGCAATTAGGTAAGCTCTGCACGACAGTTTCTCCTTCAGACCGTGGGCTAACACAGCTCTCTGAATAATACCCCGCATTTTCTTGTTTTTTCCTGAGGAGCATAAGCAATCAGAATTAAATTGTACATAAATGAGGTATAAGAATTTTTCCCAGGGTCTTGCATCTGCACCTGCACCCAATGTCAAGGACTTCTGAACCTGCTGTCACCAAACAGGCGCCTGAAACCAAAGCCGTGACATGTTAGGTGGTAAACTTGGTGCCGTGCCCTCGGCGCTAGCCTCTGTGCTCCTACAGGTCATAATTAAACGGTCAGCTTGCCTTTGCCACAATATTCTAATTCTCCTGTATGTCACCATGTCCTCCGTGGCACCCTGTAGGCATGCAGCCGCGCACGGGGAGGTGTGAAGTGCCCAGTTGTGGGGAGGGCAGAGAGCATGGGGGTAGGCTGAGGCAGGCTGGAACTGCAAGTTGCTACTTCGTAGCTAACCAGCCTGGGCGGACACCCTGCAGGGCGGTTTAAAAAAGTAACAACTAGTGGACATGCATGTCTGGAATGTAAAGGAGACGCCCAGTAAATGGCTGGAGTAATTATTGTTGCTGATTCTGTAAAATGAGTTAATATAAGTTATTAACATTCTGAGCACTCAGTTGATGATATCCTCAGTATGTGTTCAGAATGGTACACTCAGTATGTATTTGGGATTGATTATCGTGATCTAAGGGAACCCAGATGCCTTGTCAACTTGGGATCTTCAGACCTCACCAAGGGAATGCTCTGTAGGTATCTGACTACTATGCCTGATTAGGGAAGGCAAGAGTCTGAGTATTTTCAGAAAAATCCTGACATGATTAATAGGTTGAATTCAGCCTCTGAAAAGGAAATGAAATAAGATATGCATCTTAGAAAGAGCAAAGACTGCAGGTTGGAGAATGGAACAGAGGAAGAAAAGAACACATCTGGGAAGATACATTAGGAAGCCACAGCCAGATTTCAGATTTGAACTAAGTAGCTGCTATAGGGAGAGAAGAGGACTGATCACAGAGCGGTCTAGAAAGGAGAATCTACTCTACTCCTGACGGAGGAAGGCAAGGAAGGAATCCCAGATGATCTTGCAATTTCTGCCATGGAGCAATTAGGTAAATACTGACTTCACTTACTGAGAGGACTAACAAGCTTGGGGAGTAATTAGTTTAGAATTTACTTTAAATTAGATCCTTACATCGTCACAGAGTTTATTCATCCGGGAACAAAGAGACATTTCTTTCTTCTTAGCTATTTTTGTCATGCATTTTAAAACTGCCCCATGATTTAACTAGCATGCATCACCAAGAATAAATGCATATATAGAAAATAAACAGTCTTTTGTTCTCATACAAATATATAAGGTGACTGAGTCCACAGTTATGCAACACCTAGAAATCATGACTAAGAAAATAAGATATTGACATAGGACTCAAAGATTTATAGTCAGGGGTCAGGGAAACTGGTAAACATCACATTCAGAGAAGTGAGAGTAATTTATAGTTCTCCATATTTTTAAGATTTATTTATTTTAGAGAAAGAGGGAGAGAGCATGAGCGGTGGGAGGGGCAGAGGGAGAGGGAGAAGAAAAATCCTTGAGCAGGCTCCATGCTGAGCAGGAGCAGGACACGGGGCTTGATCCCAGGACCCTGAGATCATGACCTGAGCCAAAATCAAGAGTTGGTCGCTTAACCAACTGAGCCACCCAGGCACCCCTTTATTCTCCATTTTCATTTGTTTGAATATATTTCAGAGATTCAACAATAAAATATTAAGAAAAAGAATGTCCTGGGCGCCTGGGTGGCTCAGTTGGTTAAGCGACTGCCTTTGGCTCAGGTCATGATCCTGGAGTCCCGGGATCGAGTCCCGCATCGGGCTCCCTGCTCAGCAGGGAGTCTGCTTCTCCCTCTGACCCTCCCTCCTCTCATGTGCTCTCTCTCAAATAAAATAAATAAAATCTTTAAAAAAAAACTTAAAAAAAACATAAAAAAGAAAAGAAAAGAAAAAGAATGTCCTAAAGGAGAAAGAGAGAAAGGTAACAAGACATCAGCAATGACACTGGTTTTGTAAATGGTAATTTGGAAAAATATTTAAAAGTCTGCTATTTTATTGGTAGAATAATGATACAAAATTGATATATAAAACTAATACAATTTGGGTCAATCATTATAACTATAAAGCAAAAACACTCATTTGTAAAGAGTCTGACCAGAAGTCACTTTTTCCAGTGCTATTTTCAGTCATTTTCACATTTTTAGTAAAATTTTTATTTTTTTTAAAGATTTTATTTATTTGTTTGACAGAGAGACAGCGGGAAAGGGAACACAAGCAGGGGGAGTGGGAGAGGGAGAAGCAGGCTTCCCGCAGAGCAGGGAGCCCGATGAGAGGCTCTATCCCAGGAGCCTGGGATCATGACCTGAGCCGAAGGCAGACGCTTAACGACTGAGCCACCCAGGCTCCCCACGATCTGATAATTTTAAATAGTTTTTCTCTATAAAACTTAACAAATTCTCTATTATTTAGAGGTAAGGGACATTGCTGAATCATTCAAAGCCCAATTCTCCTAGGATATTAAATTATTCTCTGTGAAAAAGGTTGTAAACATTTTTTTGTGCCACGCCCCCGCCCCCGAAATTTATGAACGGTAGCTCTAGGACTATGAGCCTGAGACTCAGGAGGCCTGGTCCTTAGTCTAAGCTCAGTGGCTAGCCCGGCTGGGATTCGGGCAGTTGCTAGACCTCCTGGAGCCCCAGCTTGACCTAAGGCCCTTTCCTCTTCCCCACTTGTCAAGTCTGTTCCTGCAGGGATAGGGGCACACCAGTCCACAGAGCTGTGCCATCAAATGGGGTACCTGTTAGTGTTTATATTTTATTCAGTGGTAGTCATCTAAAGCCTATTTTTATGTTACTGAAGCATGGATATATGTATACTAATTTCTAGAATAAATTGAGCATTTACCAAGTGCCAACCGCTCTGCTTAGCACTTTGCATATTCAATCTCCCCTGCCGGATTTGGGCCAGAGAAGTTAAGTAACTTTCCCAAAATCACACAGCTCGCACGTTTCAGACTCGAACTCAACTTTTCTGCCTGCAAAGGCCATGCTCTGAAACACTAAGCTAATACTAGAGCACAACAGAGAACTTGCATAAAACATACGAACTCTAAGAAAGTCTGTAGAAAATTTTAAGAAGTCCTGACAGAATGGGGTCTTCTATAAATTCCTCTCTCATAATTTGGCTCTTCTCAACCTATAACCTCCCAAACTCTAACTCCAGCCTTGCTCCTCAACAACACAGAAGTGTGCATGTACTGACTCAGTGCAGAACTTAATTCAGCCATTAAATTGAACTCATGACAAGTTTTAATCCAGTCTCAAAATTCTCAGGATACTATCAGAGAAGACTTTGTGCCTCAGTAGAAACAAACTATTCATATGTGCTTGAAAGTGCTAAATGCAAGTGCTTTGAAGAGAAATGATCCATCAAGGATACACAGACTGCTTCAAGCCACGCAAAGAAAACACCTACTGTTTTGTGACTTGCCAAATTTGATCCTTTTTTTAAGGTAGCCACTCATTGATTTGAACATAAACACACAGCAGTTTGCTGAAATAAGTATATTCTAAGTACATATTTTGTAGGTTGATTTCTGGCCTGCTTGAAGCACTCCGTTCCAAGAAGATAAGAAAAATAACAGGGTTCTGGGAAATAGAAAATGTGAATTAAGTGATATCAGCTCATATAAAGATCAGCTTAAACTAATCTGTGGCTGGAACTATTAAAAGAGTTGTTAATATTAAAGGAACATCATTTTTATCCCGATACTCATATTTTTTGATGTCTAAAATATTTGGCTTTTATGGGTTTGCTTTTAAATAAAGCATAGTTTAAAATACATTATAAATTTGTAATGGCATATTAACATACATTAATGGACACCGAAAGGCAAAACCTCAGTCCTGACTGAGTCCCGACTCTGCTACCGGCATCCCATGGGGTTAAAACAGACCAGAGAAAACCAGTCCATGCTGAACACTCTCAATTCAAACAGGGGCTCCCAGCCTGCAGTGGGCCTTCATGCTGCTCAGTAATTATAGACCCCGTCATCTCCCAGATGATGATTTCATTCCTTCTCCTCAATCCTCAAACCTCTAATAGCACCTGCCTCAAGTTCACTCTCAGCTGGTGACCTTGACTTTGCTGCCTCTTTCACTGAGAACATAGCAGTTGGGAAGAACTCTACAAGCTGGTGCCTCCACACCTACCCATATAGCAGCCTCATGCCCCTGCACCCAGCCTTTTCCCGTGTGTGCTCCTAGCCAAGGCCAACTCCTCTACTTGGGCACTAGATCCTAACTGTTCACCAGCATTGCTCCTGCATCACCTGGTTTTCCCTATTTACTGACGTACTCCTATAAGCATACAAATATACTATTTTTCTTCCCATCTTAAAAGAAGATAAAATTATCTTACCCTCCCTTCGCCCTTGTGGAGGAAGAAGAATTCAAGATTCTTCTGGGTGGTGTAAGAAATTAACATGAAACAGATTAACGGGGCAAAAAAAAAATTAATAAATATGCACAGAGGTCTCATAGATATGGGACCTAAGAAGTGACCAAGGCAGGCAGCTTTTATACTTTCTAGACAAAGGAATGTAACTTTATGAGGAATTGACAGGACAAAGAAAACTTATGTTTGGGACTGTCAATTAGCAAGGAATATAAAGAGAATTTAGGCTGGGGTGGTAAATTAGCAAAAGTAACAAGGTTTACTTATGTAGGCTTCTTCAGCCCTGAATTCCCTGTCTCTGATGATAAGGATGTGTCTCTTCCTCCCAGTGTCGGGAGGGTACCTTTCACATGGGAGATTTATGACCTGCTTTCTAGAGACCTAGGATGGTCAGACTGTTTTTGTTACACTGGCTGTTTCTTAAATAACGTTAATTCAAAATAATCATTATCCTATTGCAGCATATTTGGGGCCATCCTGCCCTGGGCTCCCACACTTTCCAGCGGACTTCTCATTCTCTACTTCCCTTTGTTTATAGTTAAACTCCTCCAGGGTGGTATTGTCTCTGATTCTCCTCTTCGTCTTTCTTAACCACTCTAAGCAGGCTTTGTCCCTACCGCTCAGTCACGGTCACCAATGTCCTGCACGGCCAATGGTCAAATATCCCACTTGACTTACCAACTATTTCTGACACAGACTATGTCTCTTGAGTCCTCCCTTGAAGCTCTCTTTCCCCTCGGCTTCCAGGCTCTGCTCTCCCACTCTCCTTGTTTTCTTCCTGCTTCCCTGATTCTTCCTCCTCAGTCTCCCGCATGAGTTCTTCTGCTAGCGTAGGTTTTAATTCTCAAACCTCTTTTCCTCCCTAGCTTCACCCTCTCCACTGGTGACAGCATCCAAGCCAAACGGATATCTCCAGCCTGGCCCTCTCCCCCTAACTCCAGACCCGTATATCCAAATCCCCATTCAACATTTCAATTTAGATGTGTATAAGGAATCTCAAATGTAACAAGCCCCAAGTCAAACTCTTGTCTTCCACCCCTTAAACCTGTTTCTCCGAAATTTTCTCCATCTGAGTAAATGGCAACTTCATCCTTCCTGTTGTTCAGGCCCAAAACTACAGAGCTAGGCTTACCTTCCCTCCTTTTTCTCATACCCTATCTTCTCTCCACAGGCAAATTCTATCACCTCTCCCTTCAAAATGGATCTGGAGGCCGACCACTTCTCATTCCCCAGCTATGTCACTCTGGTTCAAGCCTCAACCCTTGTGTTAGTCAAGAACCTCTGAAGTAGTCTCCTTGCTTCTCCTGCTCCAGTCTATAGTAAGATGGTGGGAATTTTCTGCCCAAATCCCTCACAATGGCTCCTAGAGTAAAAGCCCAAGTCCTTTCAATGGTCCACCACCGACTTCTCTTTCTTCTCTGACTCCATCTCCTGTGTCTGCCTCTCTTGTTCACTCCAAGCTAGTCACACTCACCTCTTTATTGTTCTCTCTGCTTGGAGCTTCCTTTCCCCAGATTTCTATATGGTGCTTCCATCACCTCCCTCTGGACTTTGCTCAAATGTCATCTTCTCTGGGAGACCTTCTCCAGACCACTGTTGGTCCCTTCTAAGTTCTCAGCCGGGTCTCTGTAGCAAAAGACAGATTGACAAGAGAAAAACATACAAATTAGTCTTCAAGAAGAGAGGCACTTGGGTGGTTCAGTCGGTTAAGCATCCGATTCTTGATTTCAGCTCAGGTCATGATCTCAGGGTTGTGAAGTCAAGGCCCACGTAGGGCTCCTCACTCAGCGGGGAGTTGCTTGAGATTCTCTCTCCCTCTCCCTGTCCCCCACCCCCCACTTGCTTGCTCTCTTTCTCTCTCAAATAAATAAATAAATCTTAAAAAAAAAAGTGAAATGAAGACACAAAGCAAGGTTAAGCCTGAGTGTTTTTCACTCTGGGTTTGATGAAGACTGGTAGGACAGAGGATACCAGCTAAGGGTGATAAACTGGGGGAACTTACCAAAGCCTGTTTGTTTAGATTCCTCTCTGAGTCCTAGTGGCTTTGGAGATAAGGATGCTACTTTCTTCCTGGTAAGGGGAGAGCACCTCTCTCAAGAGAGCCTTGTGACCTGCTTCAGGGGAGGCCCCAGAGTCATTCCAGCACCAGCCATTTCTCAAGTCCCTTTGTCTTAAAATATTCAGCATGCTGAGGTGCCATATTCTGGGGTAGTGGGTCTCAAACCCTGTCACTACCCCATTTAAAATTCCAACCCAGAGCCCCTGCATCCTCCTCATCCAACAATCATGTTCCTCTTCTACCTAACATATTATTTTACTTATTTAATTTTTTTGTAGTTGTCTGATTCCCCCAACCAAATGTCAACTCCATAGGGGCAAGGCTTTTTTTTTTTTTTTTAATGCCACAATTATTTATTGAATGAATGAAAGAACTAGTGGATGGGCCATGGTTAATGGTGTGGACATATTTTATTATACTCTGCTCTATACCTGGTGCTCTGGGTCTATGTCCTCATTTAACCCTTGCATCTATGTAGCGACTGTTATGGTCATTATTTTGCAGATGAGAAAATCAAGCCACAAGGAGTTCAGTGATTACCAACATCATGCAGCCATAAATGACAAAGTTCATTATCAAACCCAAGTCTGTGTGGCCCCAAAGCTACTTTATTCACAGCATCATAGCTCTGGCTTCAATTCACACCATCAATAGACATGCAGTCACCATATCTCAAATCCACATCAAGGTTTAAGTGGTCCCCAGACAGGGTACGAGGGCCTGGGTCAGTTCTAAGTGCCACACCGTAGGAATGAGCTTCCCCTAACTCATGTTACAGGCTGTTGTGAGCCATGAGTTTTCTGTACCATTTCAAACATCTGAATATTCGGAACAATCTGGATGATCCGTTTACCGAAGACTTTCTGCAGGTTAACGTCCGTTCCTAAGTGGTGTTCGTATTCTTCTTTCCAGACATCTGCCTTAAATAAAAAGGAAAGTTGACTCTTCATGAAGAAAGGAAGAGAGAACAAAATATTTTGGAGAGCTATAGATTATCTGTATAGAATATTTCTGATAGAATAGACAAGAAGCCCATGACCGCATCACTTTTGGCAGGACAAATGAAGGGTTAGGAAACAAGAAAGGGAAAGGGACTTCTCATTCATACCATCTGCACCTTTTGAAGTTCCCTGCCATATGGATTAAGTACCTTTCAAAACTAAGCAAAATAACAATGGAGGTGCACCCTGTCTAGCCTTCCACCAAGAGTGCCAGAGTCCAGCTCCAGCAGGGGAGGGGTCCTTGAAGGAAAGGACGGCGTCGGCGAGCGAGGAGACACGGACACAGGATCAGGTTGCAAGCATCTCCTCCTGATAGACTCGGAGGGACCTTATTTATTCATTAGAACATTTCCTTGTTTTTCCGTTTTCTCATAACATGTGAATTTGTTTTTACATTTTATTACAACCATTCCGGATTTAAAAACAAAGATGCTAAACAGAGTGTGACAGTGCGAGACAAAGTGTGACCTATCTGCCATTGTGTACTAAAGCGAAGAAGTTATATTTTTACTCTTGCTTAAAGGTTTACCTAAAGTTTACTCTTTCTCCAAAGGCAGTTTACAATGTGTGCATCCTATCTTATCAAAGTATTTATTCCATTTCTATATGTCTCTTGTCCTTGCTCCACAGACACCACGGAGGATTACTCCTCTTAATCTATAACCAGAGGCAGACAGATGATGCTTGCACACTTTTTTCCTTTATTCTTATACTATTTGTTCATGTCTTCATTAACAACTCCATTGTAAGGAATGAGGGGAGTAGGGGTAAGGAAGTTAATCCTACACCAGGGGCTTGCCTCGAGGGGCATACCAAAGGTGGCCTCCTATTGTGTATACAACATAGGGAGGTCCTTGTACTGCGGGAATGACATGAGATTTGCCTTTCCTAGAATTCTGATGTTTCAGAGGTGCCTGAGGAATCTTATCAATAGGAATTTCTACTGGGCCTGGATCCAACAGCTCCCTTACAGATGGGAGGACATTGGGTATTTTTACTTCTTGGCCCATTGTCAGCCTTTTTGGAATCAGTTTCATTATGATTGCTTGCATAGGCATAACTAAATTTACAAATCATTTTATCATGAAACCCCAGAAAAAATCCCATGATTATAAAGATTGCCGCAAATAAAATGAAAGGAAGTAGCAGGAGCCAGCTGTGGAGTCTCCCGATTTTTCAGGATTGTCCCTCATACTTGGACTTTGTCAAACAGCATGAGTAGCTTGGCTCGCAGCACAAGAGGGCAAGGGGACCCCAGTCCTAAGTGCCCTGAGCACTCCGTCAAGGTGACAGTCATTCAGGCTTGCTCCAGGCCTCAGTTCCACCATCTGCAATGGGAAGACAATGATTAGAGCTTGCCTGATTTTATAAGCGGGGTCTGTTGCAAGATTCTAAGTGTAAAATCGTCTATATGCATCAGTGTTCATTATCATTTAGGGGAAGTCTGGTGGGTAAGAAAGCAAGCCAGCTCACTGAGCCATGGAACACAAAATGGGACCAAAAGACAGCAATACTGTCTCCATATAGTGTAGTAAGTTCTTAGAAGAAAATCGGTAGAAAAATCTGCTGTTTGGTCTCAAACAATTTTATTTTAAATTCAAAGAGGATAAGCAAGATTATCATCTGCATCATTCCAGCTCCTCTGTTCTCTGATTTTGGAATTCTGCTAATTCTGGTCATGCTTCCCTAGACCTCACAAGGCCTTTCACCCTCACAATGCACAGATGAGCTGGAACCTGGAGAGAGTTGAAACTCACTTCTAGAATCAAATAATGGCCAATTTTCAGCTATGTAACACACTACTCTTAACTGTAAAGTGCCAAAGCTATCCGTTGGGTTCTAGATGCAGCCTTGCCTTAAGACATGCAACGAGTGTATGAAAAATCATGGAAAAAATGCAAAATAACTTATTTATAAATAGAGATAGAGATAAGAAAATAAAAACAATGTGTAAGGGGTGGAATTCATGAGCCACACGCTGAGTATTCAATGAAGTACCGTAAAACGACATTTCTCAAGAAAAGGCACTTGGGTTGCTTTATAGGCCAATTTACCTAAATAGCACAGTATTTAAAAAACGAACAAAAACTAAGTGCAGAGGGAGTGTATTTCTGGACTGTTGTGGGGTCTATTACTCTTGTTATTTTAGACCATTAAGTGGGATGAGGAACCCATTTTAGAGTTATTTTAGACCATTAAATGGGATGGGGAAATGCTCGGTCCTAAAGTATTTTGAACACCATAGAAGGTCCACAGTTTGGGGAAGAACATTTTTAGAGCTTCATTTCCTCATTTTTCCTTTTTTCTGATTCTTTTCCTCTTCTCTTTCATCTTGGTATTTGTAGGGAAGGGGGTATTCCTCGGCCTTCCAAACCCAGGAAAACAAAGCAGAGCGCTCATCTAACCCACCGGAAGACCCCCCCACCCCAAACGACGCCCTCCAGTTCCCTGCAGGTTTCCCGGGGTTTCCCGGGGAACAGCAGAGGAGGATCAACAGGTCTCATGGGTCTGCCACTTTCTGAGCTTACTGGGGCCTGTAGTCCTCTGTGGCCATGGACTGGGCTGCTCCTCTTCCCACAGGGCCGTGGGAAGGTCAAGGGAAAGGATTTGAAAGCCTAATGTAAACTAAAGCAGCACAGGATTATTACTATGAAAAATTAATTAGAAAAGGGAGCAATCTTCTCATTTTCTTATTTCTCTTTTCTCACTTCCCCTTCCTCTGCCCTCCCCGCCCATCTTTCTCTCCTTCCCCACTCTGCTTTCTCAGCAGGGAACACACACAAGGTAGTAAGAGCCCAGGGTCTGAATTGTTAAAACAGAACAAAGTTTAAGAGCCAATATAAGCTACACCCAATTACTGAGCAATGTGAAATGAAAACCAGCTTAGCCCCAGATTCCAGGAAAATGCTACATTTTTGGGTTTACTTGCCACTTTGTGTTTTCACGTGGGCCAGAGCCTTCAAGCTTTGGTCACCGGTCTTCCGCTTCCTAATGCAGAGAAGTAAATGCTGACTCATGTCATTTGCCTCAGATACCACCGGAAATGGCACCTTCTCCCCAGCCACTGGCTCATGAACCCAGCAGCACCCAGACGTGAACTTATCTGCCTAGCAGTCGGGGCTCTGGGCTCTCCAACCTGGCCCTCTGATTGACAGCCGACAAAGGAATCTGTCGAGGAAAGAGATCTAGAGTCAACCGAGAGGTACACTTTTTAATCACCAGTTACTTTGATGAGTAAGTACTTTCCAGTTTTCCCATTTTATTTTAAGCATTAACTTCACATTTCTGAGCAGCCTTTCTTAGGATCCTCCTTTCTTGGGCACTTACTATAGAGTGGAATCACCATGCTAACGCCTTCACCCTACCCCCACTTAACTGCATAGCCCCAACGAGACAACAGTTATTTTGTAATGAGAAGGATTTGTGATTGATAAACTACTCTATCTCTAAAAATGTACAGTAAAGAGAGACAGTTGTGAACAGGAGAAAGGATGTGAAGCATCTGTTGTCTGTGCAATCTTGTATGTTGTGGTTGACCACAAAGGCTTGGCATCAGCTCTGACTCCCAGCTCTGCTTTTTATAAAATAGATGACCTTGGGCGGATGACTCAATCTGCCAAACTTAATTTTTTGAATGTATAAAATGGAGAAAAAGAAAATACTGATGTCACAGGGTTCTTAAGAGGAACTAACAGGTAGCTAAAACATGTAACACACTGGTGACATGGATACTAAACATTACTGAATAACAAGGGAACTTAGCATTTCTAAATAATAAATGTAAGGCCTTCGTTCAACTGGAAAGTTCTCTTAACTAGTAAAACCCATCCCTCAAACATGCTGAGGTGAGTTCAGACATTCCTTTCTCCAGGTGAGTTCCTCTCTTCTCAGACCTTGCCCCCCTTCTGGTTCCAAGCCATAGGGTTTGGAACTGGCGAAATCCTCAGTCCTGCTGCCAACGCACAGAGCAGTGGGAACGCAGGTCTTCCAGATCCTTCTACAACATAGTACGGGCAGGGAAAGGGCAGACAGAGACTGACTCTTAGAATCCCATTTTTATATTCAAAACCCATTTTTCCCCAGAGAAACACTATTGCACTTAGCATTCAGATACTACACTGTTAATAAGAATAACAGCAATAATAAATGAATATCCATTTTAAGAGCTCTTTCGCATAATCTCTTTGGAGGAGCATCGGAAGCCATTTCTCCCATTTGAATGCTGAGGTAAGCATCTCCCACAGAGATGAAGTGAGCTCTGGAGGTGGTGAAACCCCAGCCTGCCGACTCAGCCTCATGTTCACATCACCCGTTCGGTTGGCTTTTGTGACCACTCCTGGAGACAGAATTTTCGGAATCCAACCTGTCCATCAGTTGAAAGCCACTTAGTCATTATCGGCTCCCCCTCACCCTTCCTTTTCAACCCTGGGAACTTTTTATTCAACCACCACTTAGAATCTGGAGTAGTCAGCAGAAGTCCAAAAAACATTGAGGCACAAGTAGTGCTTTAGCACAGACCTGACCTCCCCACTGACCCATTAGGAGGAATAGTTAACTACCAGTGATGCAAGCCCAACTAAGTGAACTTCATCCCCACTCCGTTTCCTAGGGGAAAAAACTTAAAGCTGTGTACAAAACATGGCTTTGTTTTGTTTTTCAACAGAGAATGAAAAGGAAAACGATATGCAAATATTTTTTTTTCTAGATAAGACTATTTTTTCCTCTCCATCTCAACTAATATTTATAGCTGGGGTTAAAAGCTCAGGCTCTGGAGCCATATTTCCTCCTAAAGAAACAAAACAATATCTTAAGCTGGTCTCAGCCATCCGAAGATTCATTGGCAGTGACAGGCCGGTTCTGCCATTTGCTAGCTGGACAGCCTTGGGTGATGTACATCACCTCTCAAGTCTCAGCGTCCTTATCCATACCGCGGCGAATACAAGAGTTTCTACCTCACCAGGCCGTGCGCAGAGAGAAGGCCTGGCACATAGTGACTGCTCAGTGAATGCTAACCATTATGCAGAGGCACTAGGCCTTCTGCAAGGGGTGGAAGAAGGGGTGAGACCCACTTCTGCCATCCAGGACTAGGGTATACTGGGGTGGAACGGCGCATGGGCGCTTAATCATAGTACAAAATAGAACCAAGTGCTCACTCAGGGCAGCCATCAGAAGAAGCAGATTTTTCTGTCTGGGGGAGAAAAGGGCGACCTTCAGACAGACCTGCGTTTGAAACTGGATCTTAAGGCAGAAAAAGAATTTCCGTGGGTTAGGGAACCTTGATCCTGAACCACAGAGCAAACATAAAGAGGTGAGAAAAGCTCTCTGGGGACACATGGGCTCCAAAATTCATTCACGGGTGTTTGGGAGCTGAACAGGAGGAAGGGTCATCTCCTAGGGTAAAAAAACAAGTTTCTAAATACAAAATGTTGGGAGTTATGCTAGCATATGAAATGAAAGTGAAGACACGAAAGTCAAAACCCTGTATGATCACGTTTTAGGTGAGAAAACACAAAATAACAACCAGACCCTTTTAGAAGTCTTTCTTTTCTTTCTTTCTTTTTTTTTTTTTAGAAGTCTTTCAAAGTGAAGTCACACTTCCTTAAGATTTAAGAGTAATTTATGGAAAGTAAAAAAGTTCATCATAAAATCTAATAAAACAGAGGTAAAATTGGTCACTGTGCTCAGCTTCCCAAAATATATTGCAACATCCTCCTCCCTAAAGCGTAGCCTCAAGAATTACATCTTATTTTTTAATGCCAAGAAATAGTTGAACTGTTCTCCATCCAGGCTATCATTCAAGGATTTTGAGGGAGGTTTTTAGGAATAATGGAAGCAGCCAGGGTCACGAACCATAAAAAAATGCCTTGATCCCAGCATTTCAGAAGCAGAGGTTATTTCCACCTGGTTATCCCCAACCCATGTTGCACCATAAATTACATAGCAGCTCTCAGAAAACGCACAGCAAGAATATGCGGCCGTCCCCACAGATGATCGATTTTTACCTTTAGGAAGATTGTCCAAAGGTCACAAGAGAATTATCTTAGGAATTCAGCCACAGTTTGATAGGATAAATGGGCGTCTAGAGAATTTGAAAGTGATAAGAGGCCCACACAGACGGTTTACTCCTTGCCCCCTCCCCCTTTTCATCCCCTGGGAACTTTATTCTACTCACCTGAATACGCCTGGAGCTCAGGAGACAAGTTTGGGCGGGCTACATTTATTGAGCACTTAAAAATGTGGCAGACCTCACGCCAATGACTTTGTTCACGTAACCCTCACTTCCTAAGAAATTCATAGTACTATTCTAGTTTTGTTGATGAGGGTTCTGAAGTGCAAAAAAAAATTTACTTAAGCTGCCCGGGGTCGCAGAGGCAAGTCAGCGGCGGAACCGGATATAAACCCAGGGGGCTGACTCCAGGCCCCCCTCTGAGCCACTGGGCTTTACCACAATACAGGAGTCATCTGCATACAAATGGTGATTGATAAGAAGCCCCGAATAATTTGTTTCCATCCAAAGTGGGACTTTTTTTGGTGTGTGGGTGTGTGTGGGGGGGGGGTGCCCTTAATAGTTGCGCTGGAAAAACTGGGGGTAAGCCAGAACCGTGTGGGGCAAACTGAGAAGTATGATCAGCGTATTGACTGATGCCGTGAGCGTGGATGGATTTACCCCGGGAAAGAAGGTTGAAGAAAAGAAGAAAGGGGCCGATTAGTGGGTCCTGAGAGAGACCAACAGTTGGGGAATTGCCCGAGAAAGAGCAACTCAGACAGGATCGTGGGGGAGGTGAGCCGGGAGACAAGGGTGTCAGGCTCGGGCAGTTTTCCGAAGGGAGTCACCGGGGCGCCCCGGCCCCAAGGAGCTGGGAATGCGGCTGGGGTGATAAGGACCACGACCACGAGGTGGCCATTGACAGGGGCGGCCGGGAAGTCACTGGTGATTTCCTGACCAGTATTTCTCCCGTTTGGTGGAGTTGGAAGCCGCATTAAAGTAAAAGGAGTGAGTGGGAGGTGAGGACCCAGCCACAGGGCAGCGCAAACAACTCCTGTTGAAAGTGGCCTTGAAGGGGAAGCCAAAGATAGGACTGTCCTGGAGGTGGAGTCAAAGAAGTTTCCTTTCTTTTTTAAAGCAAGAAACTAGAATGTGTTTAGTGCTTAAAGGAAGGAACCAGCCAAAGGAGAGTGAAGAAAAAGTAGAATGCCTAATTATCCCCTCTCCCGGGGACATTCTGGAGCAAAGTTCCTGAGGAGGTGGAAGGGCGAGCCACCTGAGCTGAGGAGTTACCTTTACAGCCGAGGAGGTACGGCTCTGCCCCTGCGGGAGGGAGGAGAAGGGGACTGTGGACTGGAAGTTTCCATGGAGGGAACGGGAGCGAGGTGCCGTCTGCAGGCTTGGGTTTTCTCTGGAGTCCCAGCGGGGATGGGTGGTCGTGCCCGAGACTTAAAGGTGCCTCATGCACGGCCCGCCGCGTACTAGGCCCTTGAAAGACATTGACGTGATCTCTTTCATTCATCTTCACTGCTGTTCAGCGAGGTAGGTGATCTTACCCCGTTTGGCACCAGAGGGAAACGGTGGCTCAGCACAGTGGGCAGTCAGCCCAAGAGCGCACAGCTGTTTGGGGTCAGAGTCCACGTCTGATTTCATTGGCTCCTGGAAAGGAAAGCCAGCTCACTGCCTTTCTGTTATCTGGCAGAGTCTTCGGGGAGTAATAGGTAGGGAGTTAGCGGATGTAGTTTAAATAATGATTTGAGACCAGAATGTGGAAGTTCGTCAAAGACTGTACATGATTGAAATCCTGTTTTTGTTTATATGAATTGCTTTAATTTTTTTGTTGTTGTTGTTTACTTTTAGGAGATCCTTTTGTAAAACAAGAGTTGTTTTTTTTTTTAAGGGGCTATTTGAATAAAGGTTCCATAGTTTATCTTTCGTTTTTAGAGAAGTTACCTGCTATCAGGTATTATGAAGCCCCACTTCATTCGTAAAGGATGTCACCTGCGTTTCTTTCTAAAGTCCATAGGAACATTTCCTATTAGCCTATTGTTATGGGAAAAATACGCTCCCTTATGGATTTTTAAACTTGGTAATTTTCAGACTCTTCAAGTGTGTGAAATCCCTCCGTGGATATTTTATTGCGAAAGAATCACAGATTTAAGATGGTGGCCCCGTAGGGATGGTGATGATACAAGTTGATTAGTTCTGCAGGGATTCCTGCCTCCACGAGGAAAACTTGTGGTTAACATGGAACCCACTTTGAAACCCACTAGTTTCAGTTTTCCATTTACATCACGTGTGTTTGAGATGTTAGATGTGGTGAGGACTCACTGAATAGCCAAGTTAGAAATATGGGCCATATGGTAGGGTTAGGTGATACAGGGTTGGAGTAGAGGAACCCTGACAGCAGTTGGTGGGTGTGTGAGTCAAATTTGCAGAATGACAACTCTCAGAGCCCCAGGTAGACACAGGTGTTCTCTAAATTTTTGCTGAATTAATTAATGGGCTGCAGAGCTGAGGCCTCTTTTAGAGGTGAGGTTATTTGGAGTGGGGGGGATTAGACTCAGACTTTCTCCTGGCTGATAGTTGCAAATAATTTGCATTATTTACCATAGCACCTCACAGTACTTGTATGTGTTTTTTAAAATTTACTCCTGAAACCACTTTTTAAAATAGTAGACCTGCATTCTTTCCCCCTTTTTTGTGTTCTGTAGAAGAGTGTGTTAACTGACTTGGCTCAGAGCAAAAGATTAATCTCTTGAGAACCAGCAAACCTCAGGCCATTCGTCAAGCTTTCCCAAAGAGAAGTTTGAATTGTTTTTCTTCTTTGAAAACTTTATATGGCCTGCAGTTTAATTTTTGACAAGTTTAAAGCCCACTTAGAAAACTAAGCAAATGCCAAGACCTTGAGGTGAATCCCTGAAAAATAATTGTATTTGTACAAGATGGTACAAATATCTAGTCCATTAAATGTAAGGGGATCTTGGAAAGTTCAAAACATTAATTTGATTACCAAAATGCAGTTAGAAGGAAATGAACTATTTATATTCCCGGGATAATGTTGCATTAAGATGGTTAGTCTTATGCAAGAAACTTTTAAACTAGTTACAAGTACTTCCTACAACTAATCAAAACAACATCCTGATCATTAGTGACCGCCTCTGGTTTAAGACTTTACTGCAGGGTCTCTAGAGCAGCTGATCTATTTCTGTGTCTGTCTTCCTGTCACTAAAGATCAGTAAGAAAAGAAAAAACAAATTAACCTAATTTCTACAACACATTGATTAGTGAAAAGCAAATGTTACATGTTTGGTTTGTGATAGTTATACAGCAATTGTCAATGATTTATAAGTCATGGCTTATGGAGCTATTAATAAATTAATTACCCCCAAACAAAGAAATCTAAGCAAAATTCTTGAAAGTCATTTATTATAGTAGTAGCCATTAGTAATGCATGTTTCTGTCAGAGCTTTAGTCAAAGTCCAAATAGAAAGCATGGAACTAACTTAAAATTATGATTTCAGGAATCATCTTGAAACTTTTTTTTTTTTTTAAAGGTGTTAATTTGAGGTTGGAATCACAGATTGCAAGGATCACTGGTATACTTCCTCCCTCCCTCTTGACTCCTCCAGCTGGCTTTGGTGCTTCATTTGCATACATCCTTCATAGCTGCTAGCACCTTCTTTAGTGTTTGCCTCTTACTGTCCATTTCCTTGCTGCAGCTCTTGAGAGAAGAGACTGCCTTTTTATATGTAGTCCTTCCACCTAGTACAGTATCGGGTTCGCAATGATCTTTCCTGAATGAGTGGATGAGTTACTCTTATCTATAAAATAGCTACCAAAACAAATAGGTGAGTTGAGCAAATTTGAAGCAAAAAAAGAAGACTAGGTTCAAAAGACCAGTAATCTGTTTTCAAATCCCCCTTTTGTTTCATTTTTTGGAAATCAAAAGAGCTTTGAAAATGGAACTTACCAACGTTTCTTTTAGATTTAGCTCTCAATTATTCTTCATTTACCATCCGCCCCGCCCCCTCCCCCAAAAAAGTCACTTTGTTTTTAAGTGCTTGGTATCTTAGCTTAAAGAATTCTTTCCCAGAGTGATAGTCCTGCGGGGAGTGGGGGGGGTTCTGATTTGTTGATCCTGTTACAGTCATGGTGCACTTTATCAAGAATTTCATGAATTTCCTTTCAGTTTAACTTCTAACTAGAGTGTTCTTTCCAGTCATTTCCTCCTCCCTTCTTTTCCACAGTCTGATCTGCTCTCCTGTTCCACCTCAGAAGAACAGTGAGAAATTTTTACCCAGTTTTGACTCTGAGCTCTTGGAGCAGCATCTGGGTGGGTTAAGTTCACTGGTGGGGGGATATAGGGCAGCCAGGATTCCTCAAACACTGGGAGTCTGCAGAATTGTATTTTGGTTATTCTAAAATCCAGGTCACTTATTTTTTGCGTGTCTCTTGGTAGAGATGAAGGTATGGGATGAAATATGTATACTGTCACTCACAGGCCCCCGCTCCCCGCCCCCAGTACACATAAACCACCTCTCCTGGGCAGGCAGAGGAAATGGTTGCCTGCCTGCCACACACCAAAGCACTCTTCTATCTTGTCTTCAAATATCTCCCAGACAGGAGCCAAGCTTTTCAATTCAGACCAGCCTGCAGGGCATTCTGCTATAAAGGATGTCTCTACTGTAAAGGATGTCTCCCTACAGAGACAGACTTTGGTGTCGGTGGTTTTAAATTTTAGCTCCATCACATCGATATCCTTCTCTATAAAATGGAAATAATAAAGATTGTCTCATAAATAGGATTACCTTTGTAAAGCAACTGGCATCCAGTAGCCATTCAACAAACATTAGTTTTGCTTTATTCAAAATCTTTCACTCGGATCATCTCATGTGATCATCACAGAACCCTGCTAGACAAGTGGGGCGCAAACATTGTAAATCCTCCTCCCCCTTTTATAGATGATTAACCTGGTGTTTTGAAACTTGCTCAGTAATTATGATAACTAAGCCTTATCCATGCTTATTACTTGCCAGGCATTGTTCTAACCATTTTACATTTAGTCCTCACGTGAAATCTGTGAAGTGGGCACTCAAAGTCCCATTTTACAGATGAGGAAAATTGAGGCAGAGAAAGGCTAAGTAAGTGGCAAGTAGAGCTGGCAAATAGAATAGTTGGGATTCACACCCAAGTAGTATTGCTCCAAAAGCAGTGCTCTTCACGGGTATACTTCAGTGCCTCTATTTCCCACAGCTTTTAAGTAGTGGATTGGACTCCCACCTGTGAGTCCCAGTCTAGAGCACTTCACACCCAGAGAAGGAACGCACTGGGCCCAGCAAAGAAAGTACCCTGCCTGGAGAGCCACCAGGTTATTGGATCTGCCCACCCACCGCAGGGAGAGAACTCTAATGGAAGGGGATGGTGTTCAATATCATATAGGGGACGAGACCCACGATGGGAGCAGAGTGCCAGCCCAGAGAGCATCATGAGAAACTCTGGGAGGAGGTTTCCCCCTTCACTTTGTATTTTGGAGCCTGGGGTCTAGGGCAGGGGGTTACTGTTTGTTCACAAAGACCCTGAAAGTCTGCAGCACCTGTTCCTTCTATGTTCATGGCACTTAGCACTCTATCTGCTCCTGAAGGGCACGACCAGGTTTTACTTATTTTTATATCCCCTCGGGGGGCCACTGAGTAGACACTTAACAAGTGTGAGAAATGATTGCAAACAAAGGAACGTGCCTGAGCTCCAAAGGGATTTGGAGTTTGCTTAAGGTTTTATTTTGTTGTACCACGATGAGCTCTATCTTTTTTTCTCATAACAAAATCATGTAAATGAAGATTCTTTGGGGAAAAATAAGTCACTATTTTCAAGTGTTCTCTTAGGGCAACTCTTACAGACTACCCATTTTCGTGTTTTTATTTTTGTACTTGTACGTGTTTAAAAACCACAAATAGCATAGCTTTTAAAAACTGTGTAATTTAATAATAGCTATCCACCCACCCCTATTAAAATGCTTACTGATGCATAAAAGCCTACGAATATCAAGCCACAATGGATTCTATTGGCTTCTAAGTGTATGAAGTGGATGCCATGTTCCTCCCCATCTGAGATCTGTTGGTGATACTGAAGTGTGTTGTTACCTTTTGTTCATTAATGGATATGGTTGTAAATGACAGCTTTAAAATAAACTGAAGTTTTGAAGATGAGTTTCACAACTCTTGACGTTTTATGCAATGTGCTCAGGAGGAAAAATTTTGCCTCTACCCTGTTAGGTTCAGTGTCTGGGGCCCTGTGAATTAAACAAAGACAAGTTAAAAGGAGAAATAGCACACAATTTTTATTAATATTTATGTGCACAGGAGTTCACAGAATAGAAACTCAAAAAAGCAGATTCAGGGGCTTATATATCATCTTAATAAAGGAAAAGGGCTTTGGGTTTCATGGGATGATGAAATGTGGGGACAACTCGGAAATATATGAGGGTGCTAATGGAAAATCGGGGCTCTTTTAGTAAAGTTGGTTTATGCAAACTCATCTTGGTGTTGACAGCTCCCTGTCTTCTTCCTTGACTCTTCTCTTCCTGGTGGGCGAAGGAGCCCCTGCCTCAAAGGGAAATTTATACACTGCTTTTAGGCCGGGAACTCTTCCTGTGTCTATTGATTCTTGGTTGCCTTCAGCTCAAAATGATCCTTATGCCAAAATGGCATATTTGGGGATGGCATATTCTGATCGTCTTCCTATGGAAAGCAAAGAATATTACAGCTATAACATGTGAATTATTTCCAGTGTTACTGCCCTTTTTTACAAGTCCTGTTCATGACCCGAGTTGAAGGCAGATGCTTAACTGACTGAGCCACCCAGGCACCCCATACTTTTCCTTTCTGTTGTTTGTTACATTTCACTGATTCTTTTTAAGTTATTAAAAGAAACATACAATTATATAAAGCATATTTACAAAAAAGGAGGGAAGGCAAGCCATCCATAATCCCACATTTCTCTTAAAAGCTATGTTTTTGCATATTTTCTTTCCGTGTTATCTTATTTCCTATAGTTTCAGCGACATAGGGCTCACATGTGACATGTAACTTCTTCAATTTAACATATCACAGCATTCTGGGCGTTCTTGCTCACTCACAGTCCTCATTGTTAAGCAGCTGCAAAGTCTGCCTCCCCGTTCTCCAGGGGTCAGACACCTGAGCTGCCTTCCCAGGGCCAGTTTCTCCCCCAGCCAGGGGAGGGCCTGTGGAGTTGGCTGCTTCTGACCTGGGTGGAACTTGGGCCTCCCAAGAGCCACGGGGCAGGGGTTCACAGGTCAAGGTGAGGCCCGGCCAAGCAGGGCTTATGGCTCCGACTCCCTTCTTGCTCTCTTCCCACTCCCGGGCTTAAGGGCGTGGACTTCCCAGGCCAACCCTCCGTCCCCTTCCCCGAGGCTTGCCCACACCGCGAGCCTTCCGGGGAGGGGAGGGTGGGGGGTCGCTCCCAGCCACTCTCTCCTTCCGTCCTAGCAGTCTGAAGACCTGCCGCGTGTAAAGGAAAAAACTAGGCCGCGCACCCTGGGCGTCATGATCCACCTGCAGGCCTCCGAAGTGCAGCAGCTGCTCCACAACAAGTTCGTGGTCATCCTGGGAGACTCCGTCCAGAGGGCCGTGTACAAGGACCTGGTGCTCCTGCTGCAGAAGGACTGCCTGCTCACTACCAACCAGCTCAAGGCCAAGGGGGAGGAGACCTTCGAAAAGGACAAGCTGGTGGATGGAGGCCAGATGGGCCCCATGCACAATGGCGTCCAGTACCGGGAGGTCCGCCAGTTCTGCGACGACCACCACCTGGTGCGCTTCTACTTCCTCACACGCGTGTACTCCCCCTACCTGGAGGCCATCCTGCAAGAGCTGCAGTCCAGCGAGCACGGCCTCCCGGATGTGATCATCATGAACTCCTGCCTCTGGGACCTCTCCAGGTACGGCCCGGACTCCTGGCAGAGCTACCTGAAGAACCTGGAGAGCCTGTTCGGGCTCCTGGGCCAGGTGCTGCCCGAGTCGTGCCTCCTGGTGTGGAACACAGCCATGCCCGTGGGCAAGCAGATCACAGCGGGCTTCCTGCAGCACAAGCAGCAGCCCGGGGATGACTCCTTAAGAGGCCAAGTCATCGAAGCCAACTTCCACAGCTCTACCGAGGCGAAGAAACACGGCTTCGACGTGCTGGACTTGCACTTCCACTTCCGCCACGCGGAGCAGCACCTGCAGCGCGACGGCGTGCACTGGGACGAGCGCGCGCACCGCCACCTCTCGCAGCTGCTGCTGGCGCACGTGGCCGACGCCTGGGGCGTGGAGCTGCCTCGGCGCGACCGCGTGGCCCGGTGGATCCGGGGAGGACCCGGCGCGGCAGGTGAGAGGCCGGGGCAGGCCAGCCGAGATCCGCGGGCCTTGCCGCCTCCCAGGGGCAGCCCCCTCCTCCCGAGTCCCCCTCTGCCCCCGCCTCCCCGCCTGCCCTTGCCCCCACATCCTCCTCCCTATCCCTTTCAGCAGGCGATGCCGCGGGTCCTGTGCTATCCCCAACATACGTATTTTTCCTCAGACCAGCCTTTCCAGTCGGATCAGTTCTCTTCCAACTACTTCCATTCAGATGTCCCCTCCCCTACCCAGACAGGATTTGCCTTTGAAGATGACTTTATGATTGACCCTCAGCCCCCCGTGCTCCCTTTCCCGGTGCCCTATCTGCGAGCCCCTGTGGTCCATAGGGGTTTCCCCCGGTACTCGCCTCGCGGCCCCTATGGGCCCTGGGGCCGGCAGCCGAGATCTCCCAGGAGACCGGCCCATTCCCGCCCACAGCCAAGGCCTCAATAGACCCTCCTCCTGTTCGTGGACGGGACAGATCCTCTGACTATCCCGAAACCGACTGACCTTGTTAACTTAAGCCTTTGGTCCGTGCTTGGACTTCTTTTCGTTCACTACTGTCACCGATAATGGCAGGGAAGGGCAATCCCCTCCATTTTTGTCGGCTCTGGCCTCTTTCCCTATTCTCTGGGGGTGACCAAGCATTTTTCCCGCCTCCCCACCCCCTATCCTGTCTGTCTTTTTTGTAAACAGAAAATGGAAATAAAGAAGTTGTTTCAGGAAAGTAGTTGTGGGGTTTGGGTGTGTCTATATTTAATGGTGCCTCTCCCTTCCATTAAGAAGACAAAGAAAGGATAGTATCTGCTGTTTATGGAATCTACTTGATAAACTACTCGAAGTGGAATTTGTCTAACATCGTTCTGAAGTCCTCCATAAGATGGACCTGAGTCCTTACCAGTAAACAGAAGAGCTTTAACTTTTTTGCGATCATATTTTCCAGAGATTCTCAGAGTCATCGAATTTTAAGACTGGGAAAGCTAAATAAATAATATTTAATTAACACAAACAAGGAAACAAGTTAAGAGAGGTGAGTGACTTGTCCTAGGTCGCACAAAAATCCCTCTTCCACTAGTCTTTCCTAGTTTTACTAGTTTCTGACTGACATGAACTTTCAAACCATGGGGACCGATTGATACCACAGCAATGTCACATCAAGGACAGTTTACCAAACATGGTCTTTCTAAGAAAATGATGGTGAAAACAGCCATAGCTCCATAACTCCAGAAGCTCACTGGTTAGATGTGCAATGTATGTAAAGTAACGTGCATGGCATGCTCGTGATTTTGTGATTTCTTGGAATAGTCTTGAGTTTTGGACTTGAGAAAATTAGAATAAAGTAGGTTGCACTCAGTGATGGTGTCTATCACCATTACAGAATGAAACTACTGGTCAGAAGGGACCACCCAGGGCACAGCTCTGACAGACAGCCATGGCCATCTCTTTGCTGTTTTATGGAAATGTTAACATCAGGAAGACTTTCTATGCTAGGGTCTTTATCACCCTAGACTTGTGAAATGTTAACACTTGTATAAAATCGTCAAAACAGGACATGACTAACGTCTGAATGATAGATTATTTCGTTAGATTGATTTAACTGGTTTGTAAGTGCTCGGTTGGACCATTCCTGAAGTTGACAGTAAGTGTCAGGAAATGTTTTCCTGTAAAAAATGAAATTCATGAAATCACAAAAAAATAGATGAGCTCAGCTCTCTATAGGGGAAATACACAGCAGCTTTTAATATAAAAAACCATAAAATTTGTGAAGAATAAGACCATCTTAACCGTGTCTCATATCCTACTGCAATGGATAGCATTTAGTACTGAATAATGTTTCTTGAATGAATCTGTGAGTGGATGAAGAGGTTGTGTACAAGGGTTCTTGGTGACACTGTGACCCAAGTCTCTGAGGAGATACTATATATACATGGACGTTGAATCATTGTAGCATATCTGAAGGAATATTGCTGAAACAGCTGGATGACAACCATCAAGGACTCAAGAAAGGTGGTACCTGCAAGGCAGAATTTGCCAGAATGTCCCAGCAAAGTCAGGAGAGAGAGCACCTGTCTAACTAATGTCAATGTTCTAATCCCAGGTAGGAGGTGAATGCACCAGGCTGTGAGATTTGGTAACATCAGCCCTCAAGATAAACCCCTTGCCTCTTTCTGACTTTACGTTCCCCAAGCAAGACAGAGCAGTGCTTAGGGGCTGATCTGAGTAAGTGGACTCTAGTATTTATATTTTCATGAATCAACCAATAAATCAGTGGTGTGATTTATGAGTTAGGCTAGTGTGTATTATTCCTCTTTAATCTGATCACACCAGGTGAGGCAAAGAAAATGAGTTCTTAGAGATACAGTACTGAGGACCAGACACTGAATGAGGAATCCACTATCTTATATTAGGGATTAAATTGCACCAATCACTTAATGTAATGGTCCTGTTTCTTTCAGATGGGGAGGGATGCAGGTAGACTCAGACAGGGACAGTCTTTTCTTGCGCAGGTGTATTAATGTCCTAGGGCTACTGTAACGATTACCACAAACTTGGTGACTTAACACATTCTCTTAGCAGTTCTGGAGCTCAAAAGTCCAAAATCCACTACCCCCGAGCAAAATCTGCATGGGGTCTCCTGCTGTCCTACGTGATCAGGCTTCTGCCTGCCCCTGCAATGTCATCTCCTGGAACTTTCTTCATTGATCTCTATGCTTTCGGCCACACTGGGCTTCTTTCTCTTCATACACAACCTGCCAACCCCTTTCATAACTTGGGTCTTTGTGTTCGCTATTCCTTTTGCCTAGAATTTTCCACATCCCTACTCCCTGTTTCTTTGGATATCTAACTTTTCTCCTTCCATCCCCACTTCTCAAGTGCCCCCCTGAAAGGCCTTTTAGGATCATTTCAGCTACAAGTACTGTTACGATCTATCACAGCACGCATTCTTTCCTTGTATTGCTTATCCCCCTCGTTCGTGGCTCCAGTAGTTGCCTTTTAGCCCCTCCCACTAGGAAGTAAGCTCCGTAAGTGTTGTTCATTGTTGAATTCCCAATGTCTCAGCACAGTGCTTGGCAAGGAAGGTGTCCAAGTATATTTACTTCAGATAAATGTTCAAGAACATAATTCACGTTGTGTACTCACAAAAACATAATTTATATTAAAATTGAGCTATATTCGATCACTTTTCTTTAGAAAATGTCTCTAGACTTCTCTCATAACTTGATCTAAGTCATTCAGGGTGGCTAACCGCCCCCCCCCGGCCCCGAGCCTCTTCACCCCCATAGGATTAGCCTGATAGCACCTTCAGTGCTAATTTCATACATATCCTGGCCTTTATCATCCAGCCCTGAGCTTTCTTTGCCCATTTTTACTATTGCTACCTTGCCCCTTTAAGTCAGGAAACCTAGCAATGCAATCAAGCTCTTGTCTGGTAAAAAGAGCCTAAATTATTCAACAGCTATGAGAGAAATGATTGCTTTATTGTTAAGACTTACAACACAGGGTTCATTCCACCTCTTCTCCAGCCTCAAGAAATGATAGCGCTCAAAGCTTTTTTCACTTGACTCTTCTGGAAAAAGAAAATTAAAAAGGGGTAAAATTAATGATTAAATTAACATTATCCAAGCAGCATATGATTCTCACCTTATTCTAGAATAAGGTATACTGTTATGTCAGAGGCCAAAACTTCAAAAGCTGTACCCTATTTTTCCCTAAGCACAAACAAAGTAAGGCCCAGCATTTGAAAACAGAATCATCCATCTGGCCATAAGATGGGGATCAGCCACCCCACCACCACCCCGGTCAGCTGCAGAGCTCTTGTTCACAGGGCCCCTGCATTGCATAACGCCTGGACCCAATGTTCATGTTATTTCCTTGAGTTGGTCACAGCGGTGGTTCCATCTCTGACAGCTTTTCATTCATGAATTCTGCAACAGTAAGTTATTTTGAAAATTTTGGTCTTTAAGGCTCATATTGAAAGGATTTGCCATTATTTTAAACAATTTTACGCTTGTTTTTATTTTTGTTAATTTTTTATTGTTATGTTAATCACCATACATTACATCATTAGTTTTGGATGTAGTGATCCATGATTCATTGTTTGTGCATGACACCCAGTGCTCCACGCAGAACGTGCCCTCTTTAAAACCCATCCCCCCACCCCCTCCCCTCTAGAACCCTCAGTTTGTTTTCCAGAGTCCATCGTCTCCCCCTCCGATTTCCCCGCCTTCATTCTTCTCCTCCTGCCATCTTCTTTTTTTTTTTTCTTAACATATATTGCATTATTTGTTTCAGAGGTGCAGATCTGTGATTCAACAGTCTTGCACAATTCACAGCACTCGCCACAGCACATACCCTCCTCAATGTCTATCACCCAGCCACCCCATCCCTCCCACCCCCCCCC
>NW_027397106.1:7151390-7217102 GCF_003265705.2 Callorhinus ursinus | reverse complement strand
CTTAACATATATTGCATTATTTGTTTCAGAGGTACAGATATGTGATTCAACAGTCTTGCACAATTCACAGCACTCGCCACAGCACATACCCTCCCCAATGTCTATCACCCAGCCACCCCATCCCTCCCACCCCCCCACCACTCCAGCAACACTTAGTTTGTCTCCTGAGATTAAGAATTCCTCATATCAGTGAGGTCATATGATACATGTCTTTCTCTGATTGACTTATTTCACTCAGCATAACACCCTCCAGTTCCATCCACGTCATTGCAAATGGCAAGATCTCCTTCCTTTTGATGGCTTTATGCTTGTTTTTAAAACTCTAGAAACAATATCTCATTCCTACCACATCAAAAAAAGGCCTCTTATCACTGCTTCCTTAATGCATAGATAACAGTTTTTCCACAAGATTTTACCCATTAAGCTTTAAAGAAAGAGTTCCTAGAACATGTCTCTGAGCCATCATCTGTACATGAAATCAACAGGCAAGGATACTTGGGAGGATTTGTTCTATAATTGCCCCCATGTGGAAATTCACAATGACTCTTAATGGATTAGAGGCTCTGAGAAATTCTGCATGAAATGAACTTGATTAAACATGGTTAGCCTAGTGTTTTCCAGATTTATTGAGCCACAGACCATTTTCATATGCATTGTCTCTTAAAAACATGTTTTGGGAAATATCGTTCTAGAGAATGCTATGTAAAATCGTTGGTGTAAGTGAAAAGAAGGCTTGTTAGCATCATTTTATATATGAAGCTCTTTTTCAGCGGAGCATTATAATCTGCGCCCAAGTATGGGCTAATATTCATTAGGTAAGCCTGGGACAAGTCTGAGATTGTTTAGTTAACCGAAGTAGGATGAAATGGACTAGGCAGGAATGATGGCTCTCTTCTTGCTCTAAGATGAGAGGTTGGAGGGGGAGAATGGGACTGTGTGGCCAGTCCAGCCTGCAGAGCAAGGCGTATCAGGGGAGGTGACAGTCATTCCACACAGCACCTTCTGTCAGCACTTAATAACACTCTTAGGAGCAGGCCCCAAGTCTCTAAGAAGGGACCTATCTTGGAAGAATGAGAGCACCCACGGAAGCTGCTATGGCAGAGCCAGACATGTGGCCTGTGACGTCTGTGACCCTGAGCAGGTCCCCTCCATCATGCTGCAGTGATGCCCTCAGACCTGGAGGGTACCTGGCTTCTCTTCACTTCCCACTCTCATGTCTACGTCGCATGGACTCATTTTTGATACTATATTTCATCTCAGTAATTCCATCACAGTGCCAAAGGGATCCTTTACCTACCATCCATTCCGACCTACCCGTACCATGCCCTAAGGCACTGGTTCTCAAACTTTACTTCCAGAATATCCTGGAAGGCCTGTGAAAATCACTGCTGCCATCTCCCCAGCAGCCTTCCTGATTCAGTAGGTCCAGAGTGCGGCCCTAGAATCTGCAGGTCTAGTGAGTTCCACACTTGGAAAAGCGAAGAAACAAAAATGTAGAAAGATGCATGTAATTCCCACTTATGTAACCATAACCTAAATTTATAACCACTGTCAATCTTTTGCCATATTTTCTTTTATCCTTGTCCTGAAATATTTTAAAGGAAATTGCTTCATGGTATTTCATCCCTAAATATATTGTATTTGGGAAAGAAGGACATGTTCCTACATAACCGTAAGTTTTACATCTAACAAAACTGAAAACAGCTTGCTGATATCATGTGATACTGTTATAGACTGAATGTTTGTGTCCACCCCCCACCCCCCACCCCCGCCCAGGTTCATATGTTGAAACCCTATCCCCCACTGTGATGGTATTAGAAGGCGGGGCCTTTGGGAAATAATTAGGATGAGATGAGGTCATGAGGTTGGAGCCCTCATGAATGGGATTGGGCCCTTAGAAGAGTCACAAAAGAGCTTGTTTCCTCTCTCCGCTCTGGGCCACGTGAGAATACAATGACAGGTGGAAAAAAGGGTTCTCACCAGAATCCAACCAAGCTGGCACCTTGATCTCGAACATCTAGAGAAATTTGTATATCAATTTCTAAATTTCTGTCTATAAACTTATAAATTTCCATTGTTTATAAATTTCATTTATTTTATTGTTGTAATAAATTTCTATTGTTCATAAGCCACTGGTTTATATACCAAAGTCAATAGTACTTCGTTATACCAGCCTGAACTAAGACAGATGCCCATTCTCAAAAATGTTTCCTACAGCTGTTCAAACTGGGATCCACTAAAGAATCACACATTGCAGTGGTTACTATTGTCTCTTGAATCTCTTTTAGTCCAAAGGAGAACCCAAACACATGCTTTTTTTTTTTTTCTTCACGACGTTGACTCATTGAAAAGACATGTCCTGTAGAATGTTCTACTTTGAGTTTGTCTGATTTCTGCATGATGTCATTTAATTTTTACTTTATCCCCTGTATTTCCTATAAAGTGAATGTTAGCTTCAAAGGTTTGATTAGATGCAAGTTAAACATTTTTGTTAGAATACTTCACAGGCAAGGCAATGTCGTTCACATTCTACCACAACAAGAAGCACCTAAGCTGGCTTCCTAGTATTCAATACTAAGATCAATCACCAAATAAAAGGTGACAGCTTAAGCCTTCATTTTTAAAGTTCTATTTTTCTACTTGCAGTCAGCAAGTGTCCTGTGGGTACCATGTCAGTATTCCTATTCCTCATCAATCTTTCACTTAACGGTGTTAGCAACCGTTGATGATTCTTGCTTGAAATGGTGATTTCATTAAGGATGGAAAAGTGATTTTCTAGTTTTGCCATTCCTTGTACAATTTTTAGCCAACATTCTTTTGTAAAAGAGAAATTTTTTCATCAATCAGAATTATTTGGTTACTCTAAGATACATTTCCTACGGAAAAACCTGGCCACCGTAAGATTAAGATATGACAATGACAATGGGTACAGCTGGATTGTACTCTCTCAGACTCCCCCTCCCAGTCAGCTGGGGCTTTACTGACAAGGACCCAGACAGAGAGGAAAAGAAATGACCCTGATCATCTGAAATGTTCTAGATAGAAGCTGGGTCTTTGAAACAACACAAGAACATTGATATTGACATTGGGAAATAAGCTCAGAGCTACCCTGGCAACAAGGAGAGACCAGGTGGGGATGACTACAGATGGAAGACAGGTGGTCTTGGTTTGGTAGATGAGAAGGAGGCAAAGTCTCCTAGAAAATTCTGGGAAAACTGTGGAAAACCAACCCAACAGGCCAGTTAATAAATGAATGTGACAAGTAGAAAAATTTATTTTGCATGCGAGTCATCTTCATTTGGGGACTGTTATCTTTCCTAATTGACCAATAAATAAATTATTGTGTATCAGAGTGAGGGTATATATGTATCTATGTCAATTGGCAAATGAGAGACTAACCTTTTACTAGTTTATTGGCAAATATTTGTTAGCTCAAAAAAAGATTTATTTTGTATTAGGTAACACATTCCATTTCCATGGTTAGAGATAAAATTTAAATAAGAAAGCCATACTATATAATATTATTCAAAAAAATTGCTACTTGGGTGAATTAACTTAAGAATGCTTTACTGAGTAATTCCTTAATACCAAATTCTCAAATTTTTCCACTGAAATACCTCTAATGATGGAAGAGATAAAGCCTCTACTCACAGGAGGTCTGCCTGACCCCAAGATCAAATTTATTTTCCACCTCCTATTAAAATATTAACTGAGGCCACCTGGGTGGCTCAGTCGGTTAAGCATCTGACTTCAGCTTCGGTCATGATCTCAGGGTCCTGGGATTGAGCCCTGCGTCTGGCTCCCCACTCAGCAGGGAGTCTGCTTTTCCCTGTTCCTCTCCCTCTGCCTCTCCCCCTGCTCATACACACACACACTCTCTCTCTCTCTCTCTCTCTCTCAAATAAGTAAAATCATTAAAAAAATATTAACTGGAATTCTGGGCTCAACTCCGTACAGTATCATTATTTGTTTTATATTAAAAAATAGTAATAATGCCCTTCAAAACACTGAGTAGAATCAGTGCTACAGAAATACAGGGGGATTCAGGGTCCTAATCCATAAAACTGGAGGACGAGGGCACCTATCTCATAGGACTATTACAGATATCAACCGAGTTAATATTTATAAAGTCCTTGCAACTGTGATTGGCACATAGTTGGCACTCTAAAAGTATTTGTTAAAAAAAATTAAAGATTTTTTTTTCAAGCTCATCCTATTGTTTTTATCTACCACCATACCTCCCAGAGTCTTAGTAACCCAGTTTGAGTGTGATTTTAATACTTAAGGCCGTAATTATGGTTGGAGTAAGAGAAGACGCAGAATGTGATCGTTTATTTGGGCTGAGTTAGAAAAGGAATCAAAGAACAGAGGGAAACGGATGCGAAGCCGGGACAGTGGCAGAGAGTAGTGGTGTCCAGGCAGGTTTATGGTGCAGCTTTCAGCAAACGCTTCAGGGCCCCGGCCCCAGGCCGTGTGCCAGGCACTGAGGACTATGGGAAACTACCAACAGCTGTCAAGATGATGTACTGCAGTGTTTCCCAGACCAGTTCCATCAAAAATAAAGTGTAAGTGGCCCCAGCCTGGATGTCCACAATCAGAATCAATGGGGGTACCCTCGGGGCATCAGGAGTTTTAAACACCAATTCCTTATGTAACTAGAATGTGAAAACCATTGTTGTAAGGGGATATTGCTCAAGGTTAATACCCTTTTCTCCTTACAAATACTAACTTTACAAAGAGTTTAAAAAAATATAATCTCTGCACCTTATCAAAATAGTCAGAATTGTTGGCTGGAAGAAAATGTAGTAATCATCTAGTCCAGTAATTCCTAATTCCTAACTCTAGTGGCATGCTATAGTAACCGGGGGAGTTAAACCAGCAAAAAAATCCACAGGCCCCACCCCAAAACAAGTAATTATCAGAAATCCTGGGGCAAAAACCTGGACATAAGTGTACTTAAAAGTCCTCTAAATATTTGTAACGTGCAGCCAGGATTAAGAATCATTAATCTGGCCCAACCTCATTGTGCAGATGTGGACACAGGACTTGGAAATTAAATGACTTGCCTACGATGGTAGAGCTTTCTTCAAAAGGTAATTGTGTAAGATAGACCGGCTATGTTCTAGTGCAGTGTTTTCCAAAATAAAGGTAATGACCCATTAGTGAATTATGAAAGCAGTCTAGTGCATCCTGACCAGAATTTTTTAAAAAATGAAATAGAATAGAAGACATCAGAATACATATCAAGCAGTGATGGTATTATTTCGTAGTGTGTGTTCAGTGACTAGATGTTAAATGTGATTCTCATTTGGGGTTCTTGTCCAAAAAGTTGGAAAGTCCAGCTCTGGAGTTTCCTTATAATTCTAATATCTAAGGACAGAAGCTCACATTTGTGTACAGGAGGGATACCACCACCTCCTCTGCCCAGCAGGTAGCCCGCAGAGAGGGTCTGCATGTCACTGAGGTCAAGAACACAGGCTTGGAGATGAAAATACCTCCAGGTAAGTTGAGTCTGTGCCCCTTATTGGTGACGAAAGCATGTGCAAGAAGTTAAACGCGCTATGGCTCAGCTACCCAAACTGTAAAGTGAAACCCACCTCACAGGATTGTTGGTTTTAAATAGCACAATCTCTATAAAGCACTTGGCATAGCGTCTGGCATATAGAAAACGGTCAGTAAATCCAAGTATCGAAAAAAGCACTCGTGAGCTATCATTTCCCGACTCTGAGAAGACATGAACTAAACATGTACTGAGATGAGGATGGTCTTTGGAGGGAAGTGTATTCTTGGGTCTCATGTTTATTT
Organism: Callorhinus ursinus; assembly: GCF_003265705.2. NCBI lineage: Eukaryota > Metazoa > Chordata > Mammalia > Carnivora > Otariidae > Callorhinus > Callorhinus ursinus. The sequence goes on along the minus strand of NW_027397106.1, from coordinate 7,211,297 downwards.
TAGAAGAACGAAAGTTTAAAAAATAGCTAAAGTGATTGCTTCAACAGGCAAAATATTAACAAGAACAATTTTCTGTTTTCACAGAACTGGAAGTTACGGCATCACAAAGATACCTGCTTACCCTGGAGACAAAACATTCCAATTCTTTTTTTTTTTTTTTTTAAAGAATGCCTTGTCTTACAGATGTACAAGCCAAGTGTGTAATCAGCCACTTGATGTCATAACTTAGTTTTATTCTTAGTTTCTTTCTTTCTAGAAAGATATTAGTCAACATTGGCAGGGGAAAAAAACGTTTTGCATTCTTTCCTGGTAGCTGGATCCCAAATAAAAGGAAAAATTAGGCTGTTGGCTCAAAACCTCCCTACAGTTGCTCATGGAGCCCCCATTCCTCTTTTGCTCAGATCCTTTGCATAAGCATGCGTGTGTCTGAGGTACAGGTCTCCACTTTTAACATGCAGCTTCTCAATCAAGAAATACACTCCCCCACACTCACCCATGCCTCGGCCTCCAGTTTATAAAGAGACAACAGCTCATCTGGTCCTAAAATATAGACATGCCTGGGATATTAACATTTGTATGGCAGTTGGTAAAAAACCCGAATGTTCTTTTTCCTCTTATTCCTGTGAAAGCATATGAATGTTCTATAATGTCATGTGCATATATATATATACATATACACACATGCATGTATGTGCAGTTACACACATAAAAAAGACTGCGATTATATAAGTTGGCAGACCATAAATGTAGTGGGCTAGGCATTGTGGAGGATTTAGAGATGCATAAAAACTAGCCCTGTCATCAAGATGCTTAAAATCCAGTAGAGAAGATAGCACATGAGCACAAATAACTCTAGTCCAGGAGAAAATGCAGCGAGAGCCAGAATAGACACAGTCCAGCACCGCGGGAGCTCAAGGGAAGAGATTCCATGCATCCAGCAGGTGCAGGGGCCTAGAGCAGAGGAGGCATCTGGGCAGCATCCTGAGAGATGGACTGGAGTCACCTCCGCTGACGTGAGGTGGTGTGTTGTCCTAATGAGGGAGCCCATAAACAAGGATCCGAAAATAGGCAGGAAAGCATGCCCGGGGAAGCAGTGAGGAAGTCACTTTGGTCAGAGCACAGGGCCTATAAGGGAAATAGAGCTCAAGAGTTTGGGGGAAAAGGTTATGTGGTAGTTTTCTCAGCTGCTGTAACAAATTGCCCCAAACGGGTGGGTTAAGATAACAAATACATTATCTTACAATTCTGGAGGAAAGAAGTCCAAAATGGGTCTCACTGGGCTCAAAGCAAAGTGTCTGCAGGACTGTCTTCCTTTCTGGAGGCTCTAAAGGAGAATCCATTCTCTTATCTCTTCCACTTAAAAGTTGCTCCCATTCCTTGGCTCCTGGCTCCGTCCATCTACAAAACCAGTGATGGCCGACGGCCGGTTGAGTCTTTCTCCCGTCACATTAGTCCCATCACTCTGACACTACCTCTTCTTCCACGTTTAAGGATCCTTGTGATGACACTGGGCCTACCCAGATAATCCAGGATAATCTCCCCATCTCAAAATCAGCCATTAGCAACCTTCATTCCTTCTGCAACCTTAATTCCCCTTTGCCATGGAAATCTAACCTATTCCTCGCTTCTGGGAAATAGGACGTGGACATCTTTGGGGGGCCATTATTCTCCTACCATAAAATTGAACCACAGATTAAAGGGCCCTGAACGTCAGGATTGTCATCCCCATTTCTCCTGTTGGAGTAGAGAACACAATGTCTGTCTTCAGATGAAAGATGGTTTCTTTAAAGCCCAAATATTTTCTTGCTTTTAGCTGGAATTACAGCAATTCAGTATAGTAGCCCAGGCTGTCTCGTACTGATTGAATGTTCCAGGTGGCAGTTATAGATGACTTTGATTAATAAAATATGGGGAAATAAATTAAATATTGATAAATGCAGTTTGGTATGTTCAGTTTTTCCAAACACAGGACCCACAGGGAGAGGAAATCATAAAGGAGGATCTCAGTACTGGAAATATTGGGAAGCACTGCCTTAAAAAATACGGCTTCCGATTATTCCAGTTGGTCCTCCCTGTAGTATAAATAGCATTCTTTCTCTACTATTGACACATCTCTAGGATGGCAGGGTGAAAAGTTTGGAAAAGATTTAAAAATATAGATTTGGCAAATGCATTTCATCTTCCAACTTGTTTATGGTTTGATCAATAATTCATCCCTCAGCATCTGTCTCTTAAAGACGATCTTGTCTGTTGTCTTTATGGATGACAAATTAGGATATTAAAAAAACAAATACCTTCTTTTTAAAGCACACAGTGTCTCAAATGAAATGCCCCAAATTTATAGCGTGTAGATAACAAAAACAAATGACTTAAAGCCGTACAACAGGAAGACAGAAGAAATATCTGATAAAACAGGAAGCACAAATGTGATAATGGAAAATCCATCTGGGTTTGGATGTGGAGCTGTTCAAATGGCCTTTATTTATTTGCTTAGCCAATTTGAAGTTTCTCCCTTTAAAAATACCACTGCAGTTAAAATGCCCTACCATGAACTACCGGAGGGTAAGATTACATAGCCACTCGTTGCACTGAGCACCGATTCCTTTCTAGTCCAGCTGTTGGTATAGAATATATTTTCCCCAAATTCCTAGAGCTTGCCTTTTGGATCTGAATAAAGACATGGTGAAAAGGCAGCACCAACTAGTTCTGTGGAAAGCCACATCTAGGCAGGGAGAGGGCTGTCAGTTGGGCACACGGACTGTGTGCAGTTTTTCGACAAGTCACAGTGAGCCCTTCTTGAGCACTTACTATGCACAGGGTTTTGTAGAATTACTGATCCTCATAGCCACTCTGTGAGCCCTGCACTAGTATTAATCTTATCCCTACACTCCTAGTAACCTTCTAAAGAAACTAAGGCTTAGAGAGGTTAATTTGCCCGCCACCTCTAGTGAGCGAGGGGTAGGCAGTCAATCCCTTGGCTATTTTTTTTTTTTTAACACAAATGTAGTCATTTCACTCCCCTGCTTTGTAACATTATCTCTTTAAAACTCACAATCCTGTGGTTCTCCGTATTGGCTCAGCATTAGAATCCCTTGCGGACCTTTGACAAAATACCATTGCCCAGAATCCACTCAGGACCACTTACAAACAACAGTAACACCCATGATGGCAAATATTTATATTGGGCTCACAACGTGCCAAACATTTTCCTGAGGGCTACAAATATTTTCATTTAAGCCGCTAAATAACTCTGTGATGAAGACATCATTAAGTATCGCCAGTTTAGAAGCGAGGAGATGAGGCTCCAAAGGATTAACTGCTTAGCTCAAAGTCGGGTGAGAGAGCTGAGGTCCTGATCCCAGGCAGTCTGGTCTCAGAGTCCGTACTCGGAAAACAAAAATGAACCAAACTACGCAACCACAACAAAAAGCCTTGCTGGTAACCTCTGCAGGATGCCAGAGAACCAACCCACGATTTTTTTTTTAAATGGCAAATAAACACATAGAAGCAGGCATTTATTCTGCCTTTATGTGTATAAACTGTACCTTAGGAAAGCTAGTGATCTCTCTTTTTAGGAGAATTTTGACTAATAAATGAATGAGTAATAAAATTAGAATATCGGGGCGCCTGGGGGGCTCAGTCGTTGGGCATCTGCCTTCGGCTCGGGTCATGATCCCAGGGTCCTGGGATCGAGCCCCGCATCGGGATCCCTGCTGGGCGGAGAGCCTGCTTCTCCCTCTCCCACTCCCCCTGCTTGTGTTCCCTCTCTCGCTGTCTCTCTCTCTGTCAAATAATAAAAATAAATAAATAAATAAATAATAAAATTAGAATATCATCATTTTGCAATCCTCAACAAAGTAATGAATCTAAGCCACGATCATCAACGGATGCCAATTTCTCAAGAAGAGGTGCCCAGATTCTTCTTTATAGAAGTACACGTCACCTCTTATGAAGTGTTCTTGCTAGAAAAACCAAGTCTCTCCAAGTTTCTATAACCAAATACCATTTTGGAATAAAACAAGAGACCAGAGGAACATGTCACATGCAGGACCTTGTGGGCCACAATCAGCAAAATCCAGACCATGGGGAACTCAACAGACAAAACGCTGGATTTCTTCACATATAAGTTGGGAGAGAGAAAGAGAGATGGTGCCTATGGGTTAAAAGATTCATATAAACTAATTGCAACATACGAATGTATCATGTTTGGATCCCAATTTGATCAAATACCGGAAAAAAAAAATAAAATCTGGGGACATTTGAACATTGACTAGATATTTGATGCTCTTAAAATAATTATTCATTTCTTTTTAGGGTGAGAATTGTAATTATGTTTTTAGAAAGAGAGCATACCATTCATAGACATACACTGAAATATTTATGGGTACAATGAGAAATATATAGCAATAATTACTATTTAAATAGTTATTTAAGGATGTGTATTTAAAGTAGAACTGATTTGACTCCTGGCTCTCTCCAGCACTTTTATTAACTTTCTCGATGCCTTAATTGAAATCATAATTCTCATCGTCATCATTTTTTTTAAAATACCCTGTGTGTGGCAGGTCTTTAATTAGTGTTTTTTTTTTAATTAATGATAACAATAATAGATTATGTGGGATTAGAGCACACTAAATCCTTCTCTAGAGCCCCCTGGCCAAGAGAATGCTACTCAGAAATAATTGTCAAATTACACACACTTCTGGAGAGTTGTGCTCACTGCTCAGCCATTCTTGAACTGACCTTTTATTGGCTTCTCTATCACATTTCCTCAATGGCCGTTCTATCTTCACTCCTTTTTTTTTTAAGATTTTATTTATTTATTTGTGAGAGACAGAGAGAGCACAAGCAGGGGGAGGAGCAGAGGGAGAGGGAGCAGCAGGCTCCCCGCGGAGCAGGGAGCCCGATGCGGGGCTCGATCCCAGGACCCTGGGACCATGACCTGAGCCGAAGGCAGACTTAACTGACTGAGCCACCCAGGGGCCCCAGTCTTCCCGACTTTTTACAATTTTTCACATCTCCTCTCAAGACATAATGCTTATTTGTAAAAAGTTCCTTATTTTCTCCTCTGTACCCTTCAAAATATCTGTGCTATTTTATGTTTCACTCATTTGCTAATTCATCCATTCATTGAAAACTATTTAGTGAGCTCCTGTTCTGTGTGGAGAACAGGTGTGAGGATACCGTGGTAGAAAGACAGACACAATTCCTTCCCCGTGGATACGCAGAGACCATTTGAACATCTCTTGGTATGCTTCCCATCCTTTCCTCCTCTCTTCCTTTCGAAGACCAATGGCTCCCCTCTTCCCTAGGAACTTGGAAAATTTAGCCAGGTAGAAAATAAAAACACAAAAACAACAACAAAAAACCCCCACAGGCTTAAGAGTTGAAACAGATCTGGGCTCAAATCATGATTCTACTGCTTAGTAGAGATACAACTTTGAGCAAAGACCCTCTCTGAGCTTACGACCTGATCTGCAGAATAAGAATACCCAAGTCACAGTGCTGTGGGAACATGAGGTAAATATGGCCCAAAGCTGAGTAAAACCTGTGGCACGTAGCAGACACTTGCGGACAGCATTGCCATCATCATCATCACACCATCAAGCTTCCCCACCCTCACATAGACTTTCAATTATCCTTGCTCAGTGGCTTTTTCTCCTCTATCTGCAGAAGGATGTGGCCACACCACACAGATCATGGGGGCCATATAAGAACGTTTCTTCCTAGCCCCCAGGGAACTCCCACTTCCATTGGAGAAAAGGTGTTGCCTTCCTGAACCATCATCATCAGAACCATGCCTTTTCCCATCTCTGTTTCTCTCTCAGGTATGTTTTTCCTCGCCTCTTATTCAAAGGATGAGATGCTGATGACAAATGCATACACACGGGACCTCTGAGAAAGAAGCTTTACTTTAACTGGCTCTCACTGGGCTCAGTTGTGCACACCTGGCCCTTTTTGGTTACACTGGAAGCAAAGATCAGCACATAAAGTATAGGGTCTTTACCTTTCAACTTTCCAGAAAGTATTTTCTTTTTTTTTTTTTTTTAAGATTTTATCTATTTGAAAGAGAAAGAGAGAGTGGGGAGAGAGGAAGAGAGAGAATCTCAAGCAGACTCCGTGCTGAGCAGGGAACCCAGTGTGGGGCTCAATCTCAAGACCCTGAGATCATGACCTGAGCTGAAATCAAGAGCCCAACGCTTCACCGACAGAGTCACCCAGGCACCCCTTGACAAAGTATTTTCAATTGTCCTTTTATCTTCCACTCAGACTCCACCAGGAAATTCACAGAACTGCTCTTACTAACCTTACTTAGGGGTGAGAAGTCTGAGTCCCCGGTTGGTTAAGCAAGTCGCGGAACAACAGGCTGGATGGTGGTGGTGGAAAGGGTTGTGCCACTCTTTCTGGAGTCTGTTCACCAGGAGACAATTCTCTCTTCTCCAGTCATATCCCATAACAGGGAGTTTGCTGCCCACAGAAAAGAGTCTAAAGGGAGAATGACGTAAAATAAGAGGACAGAGATTAAAGCGGATGGAAGAAAAATCAGCTTTTGAGAAGTAAGAGAAAAAGGCTAAATCAGCATTTTTAGCAGCTGCCCTAGGGGTTGCTGCACCATGCTGGGCTGTCCTCTCTACCAGAGTGTTCTGATTTGTCAGCAGATCCTTTAAAACATCACTCACTCATTCATCATGGATTGCTCAGCTACTGAAAGCCCCCTACAACGGTGCTGGGCTTGTAGGCACCCAAGGAAGCCAGAGACCACACTCCAAATCATTCTCTATTGCTGGGATTTTGTGATAAATGCCAGAAGTTTCAACTAGCCCACAGGACTCCTCTGTACAACAATCACAGATGACCTCACCCATCCGGCTGGGGGCCCAGGGGCATCCTCCACAGCGGAGTTCACATCTGTGTCTCAGTTAAGTTACCTCTCGTCCTGGAATCCTGGCCCCATCGTGGGATTCAAATAGAATTGTGAAGAAAGGTGCTCTCGTGTAAGATATTCTTATCCAACTTCATTCCAAAAGCTCAAATGTGCTCCACTACATTCATGTGAATTGACCAGAGACAATGGAGGATGGAGAGACAGTCCAGGGCTTCTCTAGAAGGCAGGACTCTTTCACCTTGGGCTCACTTTTAACATACACATTGGCACAAGGTCATTGGCTGAGGCTCAGATATTTCTAGAGAAAGTTTAGTATGTATATTTGAGGCCTTGATTTACATGGGAGCCGAAGAGCTTCCTAGGAAAAAGACCTGAACTCTGTATACCCAGGGAGATTAGACACAACACACACACACACACACACACACACGCACGCGCATGTGCGTGCGTGCGTGTGTGTGTGTGTGTGTTCAAAGCATGCCGGTGGTTCCAAAGCAGCCAGATTACAGGGAGAATGATGGGGACCAGTGAGGGAAAACACTCCAGGAGGGAGGAAGGTCTCTGGCCTTGGGAGCTCGGGGCACTGGTGATTTAGGAATCACGAGGAGCCTTATACTTCTTAGAAGTCAGTGTCACTGAAACCCAAGTACAGCAGGACTCTATTTCTAACAGCAAAAACATATGATGGGATTCCAACCTCAAAGGCAGACACTAATTTTGGTCACACCCACTGGCATTAGGAACAATATTCTAGCTCAGTGGCATCACTGCAGACCTATCAGGTGAGAGACTGAGAAATTAGGAAGTCCGCAATAAGCAGGGCTGATCCGTGGACATATGTGAGCCTGACTGGAGAGTTCCAGAAATTGCTGAGGAGGGGAATACTGTCTAATCAGCTAAATGCAGATGCCCCCGCCTTTAGCCTTTCTCAGCTATTTTGGCAGCCAAAGACAAGACAAAACAAACAAACCCCAAACCCCATAAATCCAGTTCTCAAAAGAGTTGGTGAATAATATTAAGGTTTTGGAAGAGCCTCAGTAAATTGCACTCCTCTTTCCCATCTGGGTTCTGGACAAGTTGAGGAGATGAAACATAGGTAGAGCAAATGGGGGTCAACTCGGCTGCTGCTAAAGATCAGGCTGAAAGAGTAGGCTTTAGGTCTGATGGTCAAGTGGGCTGAAATTAGACAGACTTACCCACAGGTAGGCATTTGCTGGACCAGGGCGGGCTCAGGCGGGACAGACAGTACAGAGAGGTGTTGTACTCTCTTGGAAGGTTCACTCCAAAAAGGAAGAAGCAGAGCTGAAACAAGAGGCCTAGCAATTCTTCCAAAATTATGATCAGATTACTCACTCCAGTGCCCCAGGGGTGGAAGGAGTAAATGGGTAAAGAGAGACAAGGCCTGTGTCTAGGGAGATCCTCATTATAGAAACTGGGAGAGGAGAAAGTTCCTCTCTCTCCTGTATCCACCGGGGGTCTTCCAGGAAAGCAAATCCATGCGAGGACGTTGTTAACTAGAGTTACGAAACACAGGGAACTGGTTACAAAGGTGTTAGAGTGGCTGAAAGAATATTCTGGATTGGAGGAAGCATCCCAAAGACCAACAACTGGGAAGCCACTACCCGTCTTAGGGCTGGAGGGACAAATGAAGAAGCTGGTATTACCTGAGCCCAGGAGCTGGGGCCACTTGGGAGACCCTGTGCATCATAAGGAGCCTATTTGGGCACGAGCTGGAGCCACACAGGAGTCATGGTGGCTGCTGGATAGGCCTCCTGAAGCAGAGGAGAAGGGCAAGAAATACCCTGGCTTCTCCTTTCCTCCCAAACTCCAGCCTCCAGCATTTGCCTCTGATGGGCAAACCTCGTCTAGAGCCGGTGGTCAAGAGAGCCCGAGGAGCAGAGCTTGTGACTGTCAGACAGACAGAGCACAGGCAGGGGACGGATCTGAGAGCAAACAGGCAACGAGCCAGCACAACCTTTAACAAGGAAGAGTTTTAAGAACATTTTTTGTCAGTAGATTAGAGAGGAATTCATCTAGGGACTCCTGGGTGGCTCAGATGGTTAAAAGTCTGCCTTCAGCTCAGGTCATGATCCCAGGTCCTGGGATGGAGCCCCACATCGGGCTCCTGGCTCAGCGGGGAGCCTGCTTCTCCCTCTCCCTTGGCCTCTCCCCCTGCTCATTCTCTCTCTCTCTCTCTCTCTCTCTCTCTCTGTATCTCTGTATCTCTGTGTCTCAAATGAATAAATAAAATCTTTAAAAAATTTCATAAAAAAAGAGGAATTCATATACCTATCACGCAACAGAGCCTTTCCAAATTCTCTTTATTTCTTCAAATTTCTCTCCTGCAGCAGTGCCATGTCTCTCCCCATCTCTCCTCCCTGCTGAGCTCTCTCTCTACCCCCGTGGCTGTCCTCTGCTCCCCACCCCTCTCTCTGAATCCCTTCCACAAGAGCCTTGTTTAAAAGTCACAGGGACTTCAGTTGACCCCCCCCCCCCCCACCTTCTCTATCAAAGATGGTGCTCCTTGGGGCCCTCTCGGTGGCCGCTCAGGCCTTTGAGATTGGGTAAAGGGTATTCATGTGACCAACCTGGGCATCAGAGTGTAGTCGAGGCAATCCAATCACCCAGCTGAGGAGGGAGGAGTCACCTGCTCAAAAAAAGGTCGTCAGCAGGAGCCCTGCTGCTTTCCTTTCCTCCTTCAGTTTAGAGCACTTGATCACTTGGTTACCCTGGTTAATGCCTAAGTCAAAATACAGCCCCTGCAGCCCCCACCTGGCCTACAGGGGTGTTTGCTTTGGATCTAACAGAACTGAAAGGACCTCTTTCTGTTTCATTTTCTTGGAACCATAGAATTTAGATATCTGTGGTTTAGCTCACGGGCTCACCTTTGGAGGGTGGTAATCACTGCTATTTCAAGGTGGATGAAAAAGATTAGAATAGTGCCTGGGACATAATAGGAATTTGAAAACTGTGTGTTGATAACACACAGCTAGATTCTCTGATTGCATTCTCTTGCTAGTGCTGCCATAACCAAGTACCACATCCTGGGTGGCTTAAACAACAGAAATTTACTTTCTCACAATTCTGGAGGCTAGAAGTCTGAGATCAAGACTTTTTTTTTTTTTTTTTTTCTGGCCAGCGTTAGTTTCTTCTGGGGTCTTTGTTCTTCTGAGGCCTTCTTGTGTGGATGGCGGTCTATTCCCTCTGTCTTCACGGGTTCTTCCCTCTGTAAATCTATGTCCTGATGTCCTCTTCCTATAGGGACATGACTCAGATTGGATTAAGGCTCACCCTAATATCTCCTATGTCCAAATAAGGTCACATTCTGAGGTGTAGGGGTTAAGACTTCAACATATGAAGTTTGGGGGAGGGACATAATTCAGCCCATTACAATTATTTACTCGAAGTCATATTGCATCTCATGCAATAGATTATTATTGTTATTATTTTATTATCTGAACGACAGAGGACAACACAGATATTTCCATGGTTAACTTTATTGTTGGTAGTGGCAGGACCAGGATTAGACTATGGATTTCCTGGCACCCTAATCCATCCCTGCTGGCTCTGTTAGACTGTCTTTGCATCATGCTGGGATAACAGCATAGTTGTTAGATGATCAAGCTGTGTAGGTATACCCAGGGGTCCAAAAACCAGATCTGCTACCTATTAGCTACTTGACCTTGCACCAACTCCTTAACATCTCTTGGCTGAGTCAGTGTAATGGGATAATAGCAGTCCCTTCCCCACTAAGAGGGATGAGGATTCAATGAGATGATATATGTTATTAGGGAGGAAAAACTTCCCCTCTACGCTCTTCTGTTTTGTCTTTGGGGACCTGCAAATTAAACTAACAAAAGATAGATTAACAAGAGAAAAGGCACACCACTTTTATTACTATATACATGCATGGGAGGCCACAGAAAGGAGTGAAGCTCCAAGAAGCAGTTAGTCTCAGGGGCTGACATACCATTTTAACTAAGGAAAGGAGGTTTGGGTTTCAGGCAATGATAAACCATGGGAAAGTAGCTAGGAAATATATGGGAGAACTAATGGAAGATGAAGGTTATTTTGGCAAGGTCTGTTTATGCAGACTCATCTCAGTGCTGACTCTCCATTTCCAGAGATTAGAGTCATTCCTGCCTCCCTGGTCTAGGGGCAGAGACGGAGGGAAGTTTCATAAAGGAAAACGTATACTCCACTTTTAGACAGACAAGTGGAGGGCAGAGAACTCTTCCTGTCGATTTTCAGTTGCCTTCAATTCAAAGTAACCTAATGCCAAAGTAGCCCATTTTGGGGTGGCATATTCTGATCCCTGCTTAGCACCTGGTGTGGGCAGTCCTGGATAATCACCCATCATTACAGTCAAAGATGACCCTCCCTTGCAGCACAGCAGGGTGGCATGGGAAAGGGATGAAGCAGTTTTGTCTCTTCTCCAGTTTTTCTGCCTAGGCTTTCCTACAAACAAGATTTTCCACATTTAAAACTATCTGATCCACCCTGAAAACTCACTCAGGTCTGTCCTCACCTCTGCACCCCTTTGCCACAGTCCTGGTTCAGGTTCCTAGAGCATAGACTGCCCTCTATCTAGCTTCCTTCCACCTCAGACACCAGGAAAAAAAATGCAGAATCCTTCATGGGCTCCCCACGCCCTTACACCTTCAGAGTAAAGTTCAAGTGCACAGCCCAGCCCCACCTGTTCTGCACGTAACTTTTCAGTCTGAATCCCCTTTCCCGCCAGCTCAGCACCCACCCAATAGCTATCACCCACTCAGGGGTGCATTCTCCTGCCTCGGGGCTTTTGAGTGGGGGCTTCATGTAGTGCTCTCTCCCTTACGCAAATGTTGCCCACTCTCTGTAATATTTCTCCGCTGCCCTGCTGCCAACCCCCTTCCTGTTTTGTCTGATTAAGGTGTCCCTCTGTGTCTCCTCTGCTCTACAGAGCTGTAATTGTGCTATTTCCTCTTTGTCTCTAACTTTAATTCATAAGGTATTTGAAGAAGGGACCACATTTCACTCATCTCAGAATCCCAGTGCCCAGCACAGGCCTGGCGTAATAGAGTGGGCATTCCTTATGTGTTTATTGAATGTAGGATGCCACTTAGTCTGTGGCACAGAAACCAACAATAATTTAATAGCTTCCTCTTGTCTAAAGTTCACAGCTTCTGTAAAGAATATATGAGGTGAATAGAAGGGGGCAGGTAGTGATCCTACAAAAATATATGGGGGAAGGAACAGTTGTAATTGTAATGAAATAGACTTCAGAAGTTTCCTCGAGGAAGATATATGTTAATTTCCCAAATGTATGAGCATCTGTGTATTTTCATGGAGAATATAGCGTCTTTTCTAACACTGAGATGCTTGAAATGGGATTATTTCCCTTCCAAATGAAAACCAATTAAATAAATTATATTTTTTCCCCTTGGTGCTTACAAAGTGTGGGAGTTGTCACCAAACATTACTAAATGTTCTAATTTAGTCATAAATGGGCTGAAAGAATGTAGCATAATTACTAAGTCCAAAGTAAGTTGTTCTAAATATTTTATCTTGTTCAGCATATGCTGCTAAAAAAAACTGCTCGAACTATAATTGTCAACATTCGATTCACAAAAAGTAAACAACAGCTGAGTATAATGGGATGATAAAGAATCTCTCCATAATTCCCAACATATGGGAAAGAGTATGTCCATTTTGAAGTGAAAGATGATCACGTTTATCAGCTGAGCTATTTTCTGTCTATAAATTCTTCCAATTGGAAAAAACATCCCCAGGAAAACTAGAGGCATTTTCCTAAGTGGACAGGAAGACATAAAAACATGTTTGATTTTGGGCAGGAGGAATTTAGACTCACTGCAGGGATAGGAGGGGGCAAAGCGAAAAACACCTCATGTTTCTGTAAGAGCAGTCATTCTAGAGTTACCAGGCATGAAATGAACAAGCATATGTGGAAAATGTCTGGGTAAATTTCTATTTATCAGTTTCAGTTTCTGTGAACACACTCGGATGGGTGGAGCCCATGATACATCTTGGCAAGATTTGGATTCATTTTAACCTGGAGGACTGAATTTCCTGAGAAGTTGCCTAAAGTATCTTTTTCTTTATCAGCTGTTTTGTGTATGTGGATTTTGAGCTCAAGGGAGACATTTAGAAACTATGTATCTTCAGAGGGAAGCACTAGAGGCGTGGGGCGTGGGGGGTGGGGGGTGGGCAGGTACTTCACAGCTGCTCTAGAAGAGAAAGATGGCGCAGGTTTCCAAAGAGCAGGGCTTGCTTCTTGGCTGAGAGACAAGGAGCAGAAGCCCTGCTAGGGGACAAAGGGCTCTGTGAAGAAATGCTGAGGAACAAGACTGCCCCTTTGTTTTTCCCCACGAATGAGGACAATCTAACTTAAATCCTTTCTGGAATGGGTAGCAGGGTTTGGGAGCAGGTATTGACGGAATAAATTTACAAGTCATTGAACCAATTAGTTGTGAATAAAACACATCTAAACAGAGAGAAATGAACAAGAGGGCTGGCTTGCTGAGAACTCTCTAAGGAGGAAAGGACATGTTCTCTATGGTGCAATGTGAGGTGAAACACAGCAATCTGGAGGCAAAGAACTGCTTTCTGAACTTCCGTTTTCTGGAGATGATAATCAGGAGTATTGTGAATATGCTTTGCCACTCTAAAGCCGCATAAGTTTTACTTACCTCATTGTACCTGTATCCTTGACATGCTGTTCTTACAAATGATAGCATTATAATTAATCAGATTAATCTCACTGAAAAAGAATAAAAGTTGCCTTTTCACAGAGCTCTTCGTTGTGCCAGGCAGTGTATCCGTCCACACACAGTGATTCTTTCTGTATAGAGACTCTGTTGGACTTAAAGGAGAAGGGAGGTGGGAGCCATAGAGAGAGCAGAGTAAACAGGCGCGCGCGCGTGCACGTGCGCACGCGCGCGCACACACACACACACACACACACACACACACACACACAGCTAAGCTATTTAAGGTTACTTCAAGGAACATAAAACAGAAAAATTCTAAGAAAAAAAAGGCACTTCAGGGAAAAACCCAGGATGACTGGCATGAAAAATCTGTAAAGGTCATTATATGAATTCTTGATGGGTAAGATGGCTTTCTCATTCCTGAGACAGAGAAAATGGCAGAAGACCTGTGTATCTGAGGGGTTTGATTGATTTCACTTCTGTCAGTATCTTTTGAAAGCCAATGTTCAACACTGACCAGGAAGAGTTGAGCAGGTGGCAAGTGTAAGACCCAGAATTGCCTTAGGCAGGAAAAAGTCACACTAAGCATGCCACACACCCAAGACAGTACAGGATGGATTGTCAGAGGGAATCCCAGAAAGGGTCTTTTGGGCGAGAAAAGAAAGAACAACAGGCGCTGAAGTAGCAGGAAGAGTCTTACTATGCTAGCTGGTAGGCATTCTAGCCCCTCTTCTTATGAGGCACACAATAATTTGTTAAATATTTGATGATGATAATGATGATGATGATGGGAAAATGTCTTAAAAATAAAATGAAGTGAAGTAGGAGGAAATGGTGTGTCTTAGCGCCCATCCCACATCATTTAATCATGAGATATAACTGGATTTCATTGAATGCAGCGTTGTAATGACACTGGATTCATGGTATGGATCCCGAAAGCAATATCCTAGACATTCTCGTTTTTGAACAATTTTGGTCATTTGGATTCTTCCCTTTAAGATGTTTTTTCCATCCATCATCTTGTCGGATGGTACTTACCTAACAACTAAGTGTTGAGTTGAGAGATGGTAATTAGATGCCACATCCTATTCTCCTGGTTTAATTTGACCTTTTCTTGATGAGGTGTTTTCTCCCCTCGGGTACTGGCATTTGAGGCCACCTAGGCAAGCTATTTTGGGTTGTTCCTTGCAGCAGAACTTCTCATATAAAGGGCTTCAATGTGAAAAGTCAGTCATTTCATTTTTTAAGTTAACATTTCTGCTGACTTAAACAGATTCTGCCCAACTTTTAGACAAAGGCATAGAACGGATGTGTATATTATATGACAAATGACAAGTGCTTCCAGAGAAGGTAAATATAATTTAGGTTCTAGATCGCTCCCCTGTCAAACTTTTCATCACTTCACTGACAATTGTAGTGATCTCCTTGCTGATGAGATTTTTGCTCTTTCCTCAAGCTGAGATTTATACTGACTTGAGATACATATTTTGGAGGAACATTTGTTTTGTGGTAGGAAGAATGAATTATCTCTCAAGTTTTCTCATTGGATTTTTCATTAAAGATTCATCCTCATTTCATGGTCCTCAGAAAATTGTTGATGCTGTGGTTTGTATTTTTTCAAAGCAGATTTTTAAGTTGGCAGAATAATTATGCTTGCATTGGTCTTTTGTGCTTAAAAAATAATTGACTGTGCTTGTGGGATATCCATATTTTACATTGACTAATTTGATTATTGGGGATGCTCAGTTTTTTGGCCTATGGGGTTTTTGTTGTTGTTTTTGTTGTTTTGCTTTTTCTCGTTTTAAGAGAAGGAGGTCAGCAGGGCACAGAAAGCCACTTCTCTGAGATTATTAGAATTTGGAGCAAACAGTTTCAGAAAGAACTGTATTTATCCCTTTTCATAAATGACAATCTGTAGGCTTGCAGGAGAAAGAGGTCCAAGCAGGAAAAAGAGACAGATTAGTTTCTGAGGAAGAATATGTGTTCGGATGCTTCTCGAATTTATGATTTTAGGGTAATTTGGTACCACCATAATCACAATATTACCATGTGTCTTTCTAGATGGTAATACTCATTTTAGCTCAGCCAGATTTATAGATGTTTGCTGATTCCTGCGGCATCTAGAGTCACTCATTCATAAATACTTAATGAGCCCTATGTAGGAGTCAGACACTTTGGCTCTATGCAAGGGACACTTTTATATTAAATCTTAGTTGGTCCTAGTTAAGATCTTGTAAAGAGAGTTAGGCACTATGCTTATGGTGTTTATTGCATTGTTCAAATATCCAGCATACATTTGCGATTCCTAAATAAGCAAACTCAAAATAGACTTGCTGTGATTCAATCTTTCTGTACAGCAATTTCATCCCTTTCAATGCTGTGGTACCTTCTATCTTGACAGTCCCTTTGCACATAAGAGCAGCTCAATAAATATTTGTTGATGGCAGACTGGGTATAGGTATGCAAAGGTAGCACCCCCCACCCCCACTGGCCTGCACTTGACTGTCCCATCATGGGGTTTCTTAGCATTTTCTTCTAATGAACTCTCAGTAGATAGCAAAGAAACGGGCCCAAACTCGCCCCAAATCCATGTTTACAGCTTTGACCAGACTGACTATCACTCTTTAAGTGTGCAAGCACAAAACAGTTAAACAGTAGAACCCAGGGAGATAGGAAGCAGACGACTTTAACCATAGCTGCTGCTACTGAAGGGGGGTGGGTGGGCTGGCCTTTACTGTGTAAGGTAAGAAGCATCCAGAGAGAAGAAGGAAGGGTATGGACTTGTATCAAGTGCGAACCCTTGGCAGGCACCCTACCAGCTGCTTGCATGAACCGTGCTTGGGTCTCATAGCAGTCCGGAGCCATCGGCATTTCAAGGTAGAAAGGACGGGTCTCAGAAGCAGTTAAGTAGCTTGCCCAAAGTCTCACAACGCACCTTTGGTAGATTGTGGACTGCGGCTCAGGCCAATGTGCTTGGAAGACCAGGCCTTTTCCATTCTGCTCAGCTGTGTCCATCCCACCTTCTGTAGTGAGGGGACACCTGCATGGCAAGCTGATCATTTGAGGTAGGCTCTCTCGATTTTAAGACTAAGAATCAGGTAATGAAGCATGTGCTGCATGTATTTTTTTTAGAAATGAGGAAACAGTGACCTCAGCCACGTGGCCAAGTCCCAGGGAACCCAGGCAAAGCAGGAGAATTGCGTTTCAGGAAGCGTAGGAAGCGTATCAGAATTAGGCTCAAGGAGACTGGGAGGAGAAAGTCGTGTGGATGCCAAGACCATTGTGGCAGCTCAGGCGGTGGAGTTCCCGGGTCTTCTGGGAGGCCTCTACCATGAACGAGACCAGTGCATTCTCTGCAGGTTTGCTTCTCTGAGCTTCTCCGTTTCTCTTTCACTGTCAACTGGTTTCCCCACCTTGTACTCACCATCCTTTCTTACAGTATCTGTGGGCCCATTGATCCTGCCTCCTCTCCACTGCAACGTGCTCATGGCTTCTCTTGGCCCCCTTTCTACTTCAAGGCTCTTTCTGTTGCATATTCTATGCAAACTCTCACTGCTAACTGCCCCGTTCTCTCCAAGGTTCTCAATTCTAACTCCTGAGAGTTATTAGAGCCAGTTTCACCTCCAGAATATCTCCAGGGCTGTTACCAGCCTATCAGTTTTGACTGTCCTTGTTTTAGGCATCCAGCTGGGTGGAGTCACCCCAGGAGAGCTCAGGAACACCTCGCTCCTTCAGCAGCGCTGAGGCACTTGAGGGCAGGGTGACTGAAATGTTGGCAGTGACTGACAAGAGTCAAAACTGATCTCCCATCAATAGCAGGTCAGCATTGGAAGGGGGAGATCCTGAAATGCGGGGACACAAGATGGTAGCTGAGCAGGGAGTGGGGGACCAGAGGCGGCACTAGGAGGAGATGAAAAGACATCCAGCGGGGAATTGAAAGTTCTTGGGAAATGAGCTGCAGACCAGGAGTCATCAATAAGACATCTGCTGGGAACAGCGGCTTCTCACAGAGGAATCACCAGAGACCTCCAGGCACACTTCTTTTCTTTCTTCTGCTTGTGAATTTCAGGAAAATGTGTACAATCTCACTGAGAGCAGAGATTTTCTTACTTCCTTGGTATAGAATCTGAGAAGATGACATTCATTGTGTATTTGTCTCTCTCAAACTTATTTTTTGAAATTATTATTTTTTTAAATAACATATAACATTGTGTTCGTGTCAAGTGTAAACCATGATTTGGTATTTATATATATTACAAAATGATCACTACGATAAGTCTAGTTAAAATCCCTCACCATACATAGTTACAATTTTTTTTCTCTTGTGCTGTGAGGACGTTTAAGTTTTATTCTCTTTGCAACTTTTGAATATGCAGTATAGTATTATTAACTATAGTCACCAGACTGTACATTATATCCCCGACTTATTTATTTTATAACTGGAAGTTTGTGCCTTTTGACCTTCTTAACCCAGTTTGCCCAACACCCACCCCTTACCACCGGCAACCACTAATTTGTTCTCCGTATCCATGAGCTTGGTTTATTTTTGTGGTTGTTTTTAGATTCCATGCATAAGTGAGATCCTGTGGTATCTTTTTCTGTCTGACTTATTTCACTTGGCATAATGCCCTCAGGGTCCATCCATTTTTTCACAAATGGCAAGATTTCTTTTTTTTTTTTTATGGTCAAATAGTATTCCATTGTACGTATATACCGCAACTTGTTGTTGTTTTTCTTTTTAATTTTTCTTATTATGTTATGTTAATCACCATACATTACATCATTAGTTTTGGGGGGTTTTTTGTTTTTGTTTTTGTTTTTCTGTGTATAATTTACTTGTTATGTTTTTTGGGTTTTTTTTATAACACCCAGTGCTCCATGCAGAACATGCCCTCTTTAATACCCATCACCAGGCTAACCCATCCTCCACCCCCCTCCCCTCTAGAACCCTCAGTTTGTTTTTCAGAGTCCATCGTCTCTCATGGTTCGTCTCCCCCTCCGACTTACTCCCCTTCATTCTTCCCCTCCTGCTATCTTCTTTTTTTTTCTTAACATGTATTGCATTATTTGTTTCAGAGGTACAGATCTGTGATTCAACAGTCTTGCACAATTCACAGCACTCACCGTAGCACATACCCTCCCCAATGTCTATCACCCAGCCACCCCATCCCTCCCACCCCCCACCACTCCAGCAACCCTCAGTTTGTTTCCTGAGATTAAGAATTCCTCATATCAGTGAGGTCATATGATACATGTTTCTCTGATTGACTTATTTCACTCAGCATAACACCCTCCAGTTCCATCCACGTCGTTGCAAATGGCAATTCCTTTTGATGGCTGCATAATATTCCATTGTGTATATATACCACCTCTTCTTTATCCATTCATCTGTCGGTGGACATCTTGGCTCTTTCCACAGTTTGGCTATTGTGGACATTGCTGCTATAAACGTCGGGGTGCACATACCCCTTCGGATCCCTACATTTGTATCTTTGGGGTAAATACCCAGTAGTGCAATTGCTGGATCATATAGTAGCTCTATTTTCAACTTTTTGAGGAACCTCCATACTGTTTTCCAGAGGGGTTGCACCAGTGTGCATTCCCACCAACAGTGTAGGAGGGTTCCCCTTTCTCCACATCCCCGCCAACATCTGTTGTTTCCTGACTTGTTAATCTTAGGCATTCTGACTGGTGTGAGGTGGTATCTCATTGAGGTTTTGATTTGGATTTCCCTGATGCTGAGCGATGTTGAGCACTTTTTCATGTGTCTGTTGGCCATTTGGATGTCTTCTTTGGAAAAATGTCTGTTCATGTCTTCTGCCCATTTCTTGATTGGATTATTTGTTCTTTGGGTGTTGAGTTTGATAAGTTCTTTATAGATTTTGGATACTAGCCCTTTATCCAATATGTCATTTGCAAATATCTTCTCCCATTCTGTCGGTTGTCTTTTGGTTTTGTGGACTGTTTCTTTTGCTGTGCAAAAGCTTTTTATCTTGATGAAATCCCAATAGTTCATTTTTGCTCTTGCTTCCCTTGCCTTTGGCTATGTTCCTAGGAAGACGTTGCTGTGGCTGAGGTCGAAGAGGTTGCTCCCTGTGTTCTCCTTTAGGATTTTGATGGACTCCTGTCTCACGTTTAGGTCTTTCAACCATTTGGAGTCTATTTTTGCATGTGGTGTAAGGAAATGGTCCAGTTTCATTCCTCTGCATGTGGCTGTCCAATTTTCCCAACACCATTTGTTGAAGAGACCGTCTTTTTTCCATTGGACATTCTTTCCTGCTTTGTCAAAGATGAGTCGACCATAGGGTTGAGGGTCCATTTCTGGGCTCTCTATTCTGTTCCATTGATCGATGTGTCTGTTTTTGTGCCAGTACCATACTGTCTTGATGATGACAGCTTTGTAATAGAGCTTGAAGTCCAGAATTGTGATACCACCAGCTTTGCTTTTCTTTTTCAACATTCCTCTGGCTATTTGGGGTCTTTTCTGGTTCCATACAAATTTTAGGATTATTTGTTCCATTTCTTTGAAAAAAGTGGATGGTATTTTGATGGGGATTGCATTGAATGTGTAGATTGCTCTAGGTAGCATTGACATCTTCACAATATTGGTTCTTCCAATCCATGAGCATGGAATATCTTTCCATTTATTTGTGTCATCTTCAGTTTCTTTCATTAATGTCTTATGCTTTTCAGTGTATAGGTTTTTTACTTTCTTCATTAAGTTTATTCCTAGGTATTTTATTCTTTTTGGTGCATTTGTAAATGGGATTTAAAAAAATTATCTCTCTGCTAGTTATTATTGTATATAAATACAACAGATTTTTGTATATTGATTTTATATCCTGCAACCTTACTGAATTCATTTATTAGTTCTAACAAGTTTTTGGTGGGGTCTTTAGAGAGCTCTGTATCATCTGCAATAGTGATAGTTTTATCTCTTCCTTTCCAATATGGATGTTTTTTTTATTTCTTTTTCTTGTTTAATTATCTGGGAGAAATTATTTTATTATATGACTAACGTACAAATGTACACTCACTATAAAAAATTCAAACAGGGGTGCCTGGGTGGCTCAGTCAGTTAAGCAGCTGCCTTCGGGTCAAGTTGTGATCCCAGGGTTCTGGGATCAAGCCCCATGTCGGGGAGCCTGCTTCTCCTTCTCCCTCTGCTGCTCCCCTTGCTTGTGCTCTCTCTCTGGCTTTCCCTCTCAAATAAATAAATAAATAAAAGTTTAAAAAAAGAAAAAGAAAAAAATACAAACAGTACAGATAAAGCCAAAGTCTGCCTTGACTCTCTTTCCCAAATCCTGCTTCTTACCCAGAGGGCATTTAGGTAGCTTTCCAGATCTGTTTTTATGCATATAGAGAGTTTCATTTGATTGTTTTGTATAAATAACAGCCCTATCCAGCACTTTGCAATCTAGAACCACTTAAACCGAAGCAGATAGGTGAGATTTCTCACACCTCAGAAATACCTGCATCCAATTTCCACACACAGATACTGAATGCCATTAAAGTCTAAGTAATTGAGGAGATAATTCAAAGGGCAAAAAAATCATTTGGTTAAAATATAAAGAGGCACCTCTCTGGTGTCGCCCCTCATTCTAGAAGCATTAGACAATCTATGGCTTGGCTCCTGATTAGTTTGGTGCTGTGAACTCTGTACACATTTACCTGATAAATAGCAGCTGAACTGAACCAGTATAAAGGTCAAGGTCAGCTGATGAAAATGAAAGTTCCCTCATCATAAACAACTATAAAAAGTCACACCAGGCAATAATAGGAAAGTGAGGACCTAAACAAACAAATGAAATTTTTATTTGACAGCCCTCCCTCCCCCAACGATTATTGTTATTTCCATTCCGGCCACATCGCCTAAAACTCTTCAGGGGAGAGTTGAAACAGGAATTTAACCCTGCATGGAATCCTCACTGATTTATAATTTAAAATTTTATGAATTTAGGAAAATTAGCAAAGAAAATTCTCAATCTCAAAACTCCCTTTTCTAAAGTGCAGTTTAATTACTAATTGTATGTAGCCACTTAAATAGTCCAAATAGGACCATTAGATTTTTTAAATGATTGGCAATCAGGGCATCAGTTAGCAGTATATATATGTGAACATCTGCTAACACCTATTTGCTTAATCCAAAACCATTCAAGTGCCGACGCACTTGGATTGTAAACCACAGGAAGGCAAGGATTCTATGTTCTTTTTTTTTTTTTAAGATTTTATTTATTTATTTGACAGAGAGAGAGAGAGAGAGAGAAAGATCACAAGTAGGCAGACAGGCAGGCAGAGGGAGAGGGAGAAGTAGGCTACCTGCTAAGCAGGGAGCCCAATGCGGGGCTCGATGCAGGGGCTCGATCCCAGGACTCTGGGATCATGACCTGAGCCAAAGGCAAACGCTTAACCAACTGAGCCACCCAGGCGCCCCTATGTTTCTATTCCAACATCCCTCCCTTGCCCCTGTATACACAGGACACTTACTATACCTCATGCATGGGCTTGCAGTAAATGCATATTGACTGTCAAAAACATAAACATGACAAGACCCTGGAGATACAGGAATGAACAAGACAGACGAAATACTTGTGTTCCTGGTACTAATATTGGAGTGGCTGGCGGGGACAGAAAATAACCTTAAAATTAAAATCATGTCAGAGAGTGATCAAGGAATGAAGAGAACAAACCAAGGCAAAGAGAAAGGATGAATAGAGCTGGGTGTATTTTAGTTAGGGTGGGCTGGGAGGTCTTCTCTCAGGGGGCCAGTTAGGTTGAGACATGAGTGATGGGAAAGAACCTTTTAGGCTAAAATCTGTAGTACAATTGGAGAAAACAAAGAAATCCACAAAAAACAATTAGCAAATAATGAAGAGCTACAGTGTGGGAGGGATGAGCATGAGGGCATTGACAGTCAGGGAGGTGAAAGCTATATGGGGATAAAGGAGGAAAAAGTTGTCCTCGATCCTCTTTAAGACCCCTGGCTGGGTCTGAAAATCAAACTGACAAAGACAGATAAACAGAAGAAACGCACACGAATTTATTTAGTGTAAGTCTTATCTGACACGGGAGACTTCATAAGGAAACAAAGACCTGAAGGAGCAGTTAGACTTGTGTGCTTTTATGCCACGTTGGTTGGAGAGTGGACAGTCACGGGGGAATATGACAGGGCAAGGAGCAGCTGGTAAGTGAAGCAAACTGGGGAAACCTAGCAAGTCCTGTTTGTTAGGATTCTTCCTGGCGTCCCTTTGTCTTTGGAGATAAGCATGCTCCTTTCCTCCAGGGACTGGGTGTAGCCAGGGCACCTCTCACAGGAGGACTTTATGACCTGTTTCAGGGAAGAAGGCTGAGATGGGGAGGACGTCAGAGTGACCTTCCTGCTTCTGCCATGTTCTCAAACTCCTTCAGCTTAAAATGCCCAATAGGCTAAGGTGACGTATTTTGAGGTATGAGTCCTGATTGCCATCGGTGGTCTCAGTATGTCTGAATCTGGTCCGGGTAGGATTTAGGGTGAAAGAAGAAGGAAGGGTGGAGGACTTCACAGACGAGGAAGAGGTGAGGCAATGTCGGAGAGGGAGGCATGAGACATAAGGAACCACTCCCTGTTGGGGTCATGCAAGGACATGGCCAGTACCTGAGAGTGGATGCCTCCTTAAGTTGTGTGCTCTTCTTGCCTCTTCTGCCTCCCCCTCATCCCAGGGCTAAGGATGGGCATGACTTGAGCAGAGAGCAAGGAGACCTCCTGGCTGAGAAGGAAAACTGCAGGGCTGGTGCTGTAACTGCAGACTTGGCATTGCGCTGAGAGGGCTTGGCACCACTAGCAAAGTCTCAGTGCTCTCCTATTGAAGGAAACAATTTCAGGGAATCTCAGCATCAGACAAAGCCACTCTGTGATCATGATGGATCAAGATAAAAACAAGACCACTTCATACTTATGTCTGAACGCAGACAAAACTTGAACCTTGTCCACGTCACGATACCAAACATCTCTCCCAGCTAATATGGTGGATGGCTCTTTCTTTATCAACTGCACCCCTGGTTTCCTTCTAGTCTGCCCTCCCTATACCTAACATTTCTAAAGATACCAATCAGAGAATGAGCCAGCCTCCTGATACTACCCAATCTAGAGCACAGCCCTGCTTCCTTGAACACTCCCCAAAATCAGCACGTGCAAGCCTATGTCCTGTGGGTCTTTTTTAACACCCTCCCGGCCCCCCACGGAAACACCCATGGGTTGTGTAGGGGTGCTCCTGGTGGTTTTTGCTGGAGGGCACTGACATGGGTAAGAATGTGTCCCACTGGGGTGTGGAGGGGAACAAGATCAGGTGGTGGTAGGAACTGGTCGGTTTACGAGGTTGAGCATTGCAGGAGGGCTCCCCAGCCTTGGAAGCTAGAGGCCATGGGAGGGGAAACTTGCTGTCAGCCCTTTAGGAACTGAGACTGGTCCAAATGGAAATTGTGGTACTGGAAAGTTGATGTGCCACATACACAGTTCATGTGGGTGTGGGGTAGGTGGCCTGGGCCAGGGGCTATTTTTCACAGATAGGAAAAAGGGGGTAGCAGCTAAGTGACTTCTTAAAATTTGCATATGGACTAAAACAGGGCTTCTGAGTCTCTTGTTTTTAATATTAGCAGTAGCTCCGCCTGGCCCCATTCCATTCTCACCCTAACCACATGTAATATTACTAAAAAAATGAAACCGTTTCTTGGCTTTTTAAAAAGGTCATTCAATATGGAAATGCCTATGGGAAATTTAATAAATAAGACAATTCACACTGTACCCGTGAACTTAATTTTATCATTCATTAAGCCAGCAGAGAAGGAAGGGAGTGTCTCAGCTAACTGCTCGGTGCTTGGTGTTGTTTTCCCGGAAACAAAACTTCTCTGTCTGTCACGACTCGCCAAAGCTCAAGGCCAAGACGTGGCTCCACTGACAAAGCTCCAGGGCTTCAGTTGAGCTCTCGTGTCGCCTTTCTGCGGGCGCCCTCCTCCACAAGCCATGCTGACTCCCTGAGAGGCCTAGAGGAAGGGGATTGCTCAGAAGACCTGACGCCTGGTAGAAATGCATTCCAATGAATGGAATTGCTCCATATTGGACTTTTTGGCTGGAGTTTCCAAAAAGAGACTTCAAAGTAAGACAGATGTTCCAGGATTAGGTCACAGAGAAAAGTCTTCTCAGTCTTGGAAAGGACAAGACATGGGCCTATGTCTCAGACTCTGAGGAAGAAACTTCTCATCTCCTTTCCCTTTAAGTCTGTGCGGTGTCATTTCTCCCACCTGCCTTGGGTTATTGGCATGGGCATCTCCTTGCCCTTCCAGACTGTCAGATCCCAGAGGGCAGGATGCACCGCGGACATGCCTCTGTATTCTCCACAGCGAGTCTAGTGCCTGTCCCCAAGGAGGTTCTTGGTCATTGACTGGCACTGTATTTGAAATGCTCTGAAGAAAGATTTCAAAAATAGTTGGCTTTCTCTGATCGGAGTTTTGCTGGCTGGGAAGGTGATGCCAGGTAACTTCTCAGCAGGGTTTGAATTTTGAGTGCTAGGGAAAGAGCAACCTGATTCGAAGAGGGACACATTTCACTAGGATACACTCTGTTATCTTTGTTTTACATTTAAATGAAACATTTGGGGGCTACATAAAATTTGGATGACACATTAAGGGCAATTTCCACAGCATGATTCGAGTTGCTGATTAGAGATCTGAGGCCTCCTGGAGAATGCTGTTAGTGCTGCTGATTAGTTAAGGGCTGTTTCCCAATGCGGGGTGGGCTCATTTTCCCTTGGAGAACTGAAGAGCAGCGCCTTTCAGGCACAGCCAAAGCGAACTCTCTCTTCAAAAAGTCTGCACCCCTGAGCTGAAGCTCTTGAGCTCTCTTCCTAACTACACAGGAAGCAAAGAAATGTCAGCTGCACTGTGGGGTGAAGAATTAACCACCCTCTGAAGAGGTCTGACCTTTGTTCCTGGCTGCTAGCGGGTGACCTCTGGTGTGAGTCTTCTGGGAGCAGTGATTTAGATGGGGGGTTGGCCACCCCAGAAAGACCGACAACATGACTTGGGGCCAAGGCTTTGGGTCTTCTAGTATCAGTGGCCTGGAGACTGAGGTCAATAACATGCTATCAGTCAGTCAGTCTATCATGCCTGTGTAATGGAACCCCAAGAAAAATCGAACACTGAAGATGAGGTGAGCTTCACTGGTTGGCAAGACCCTGTGCGAACTGTCACACATCGATGTCATACAGCACGTCTCCTCTTGCTGGGTGAAAGCCCCCAATGCGGGGTGGGCTCATTTTCCCTTGGAGAACTGAAGAGCAGCGCCTTTCAGGCACAGCCAAAGAAGCTGTGTATTTGGAACCCTCCTGGACTCTGTCCTCTGTGTCTTTTCCTTTGGCTGACCTTTATCTCTCTCTTTCCCCTGTAATAAAGCATAACTGTGGATAAACCAGCTTTCAGTGAGTCCCGTGAGTCTTTCTAGAAAACACCAAACCAGATGGTGATTTGGGGACCCATTGAACTTACACTGGTGTCAGAAGTGAGGACAGTCTTGGGCACTGTGCCCTCTACCTTTGCAATTGGCCCTAAAGCTCTCACATGCACCCTCTCAGTAAAACCAGAAGCCAGGCCCTGGGAATAAGGAATTAGTTTGCTCCCAGGGAAGAGTCTATACTGAGACTGGGAGTATTCCCGTTTAGAGTGCTGGTGGTGGAGGATAAGGGACAATGTGCTCCCTATCCCCCAGCAAACCTGACAGGAATCGATCAACAGTAGGTTTACCAGCTAACTAGAAATATTAAGGGAACACGCTTAGATAGATTTTAAGGCACCTGTGCATGTGGAAAGCACGGGGTAGAAGAAAGAGCAGTGAACTTGAAAACACCAGACCAAGTCTCTAGCTCAGGCTCGAACTCTAGAAACCTCTGTTAGTCTATATAACTCAGTCTCCTGGGCTCCAGTTTTCCCATCTTAAAGTGGGAATGATGGTCCCTGGCCTGAACACTTCAAAAGGTTATTTGAATGAACAAATGAAATAATGTGTGTTAAAAGTTTAGAAACCTGTGGGGGTGCCTGGGTGGTTCATTTGGTTAAGTGTCTGACTCTTGATTTTGGCTCAGGTCATGATCCCCGGGTTTTGAGAATGAGCCCCACATCAGGCTCCATGCTCAGTAAGGAGTCTGTTTGAGATTCTCTTTCCCTCTGCCCCTCCCCACTCCCGCTCTAAAATAAATAAATAAATAAATAAATAAATAAATAAATAAATCTTTTTTAAAAAGTTTAGAAAACTGTGATGTTATATTTCTAGAAACAGGCAATATTAATATTGTCATACTCCCAGCCATTTTATAGATGAGATCCAGAGGGCAGAAGTGACATATATTGCAAGTCAATAAAACTGGGACTGCCTATCCCCTAACTAGCATGCTGGTGATTTTTTAATAAAAGTTCACTGTATGGGAGTATTCTCTTGTCCAGGAGGCAGGCTTTCGATGACCTCCACCGTTTAGAATAAGCAGGGAAGTGTCGGAACACCGAATAGCTGTCAGGAACACCACTTTCCAACGGAAGCTTCCAACCATACAACCTGGAAGGTAATCTAAAATTAAGTGCACCAATTTAATGGTTTATTATTTAGTCTATTGAGAACTACAGAATAGGTGGGGTAGAGCAGCTAGAGGCCAGTAAGCAGATGTGAGAGAAAACACCATCAGTGGCATCAATTTCAAGCAGGGACGAAATAGCCCATAATTTGTTAGCATTGCCAGTCTCCGTAATGATGTGCCTGAGTCATTAAAAGAGGTTTAAATGATGTTCCATTTGCCCTAAGAGATGGCAAAGAAAGGAAATAAAAAATGTAATTATTAAAAAGACAGAGACGAGGTTATCATTTTGTGTAGATGATGTCATTACATAGAGAGAAAGCTTCAGAGAATCAACTGAAAAACTTTTACAATAATACATTCATTAACCTCAGTTTCCTCAAAGTTATTGTGAAGATTAGCACTTGCACATGGCCTGGAACATGGGAGGTCCTTGGCAAGTGGCAGAGAATAAATACAAGCCTCATGTACAAAAGTCTAGAGCTTTCCAGCAGACCAGAAACTTACTAATTAAAAATTATAATGGAGAAAAAAGGGATCACATTTGAAATAACACTAACAAGCCCCGAAGCCAAATTCCCAAGGAAGAAAAAGAAATCTGAGGCCCCTATATGAGGGAAATTATAAAATTACAGAGAGAGAAAAAATGATTTCCATAAATGAAAAGATATGTTAAGATACTGAATGGCAAACAGAATAATGTGTAGTTTCCATATGAACTTATATACTTAGAATTATTCTAGGCCAAATCTCTAGTTTACAGTTTTTGGAACTTGGCAAAATCTCTTAAAATTTCATCTGGAGTCACAACAAGCAAGTACACTGAAGAATATTTGTGAAAGGAAAGAGAGGGGAGGGATGGTCCTAACACACAGAGTACATAATGTAATGTAGGGGAGGAAAACCTTTCCTCTACCTTCTTAGGTTCTGCACCTGGGTCTGAGAATTAAGTTGCCATAAGACAAGTGAACAGGAGAAAAACATGCACATTTTATTTACTATTTTTATGTGCACATGGGAGTCTGAAGGGAAATGAAGACCCAAAGAAGCATTTAGGACTGACAATGTACATACTTCTTAAAGAAACAATATATTTGTGGAGAACTGACAAGACAGTTAACCATGGGAAAGTGACTAGGAAATGTAAAGGGAAAACTAACAGAGGATGAGGGTCCCTTTAGATGGTTTGCTTGTACAGATCCATTTTGAGGTTGACTTCTAGTCTCCTGTGATAAGAATGTTCCTCCCTAATTCAAAGAGATACATGCACCCTTTGTTTATAGAAGCATTGTTTACACTAGCCAAACTATAGAAGTAGCCCAAGCGTACATCAATAGAAGAATGGATAAGGAAGAAGTGGTGTGTATACACAATGGAATATTATTTAGCCACAAAAAAGAATGAAATCTTGCCATTTGCAACAATGTGGATGGACCTAGAGTATATTATGCTAAGCAACGTAAATCAGAGAGAGAGAAATACCATGTGATTTCACCCATATGTGGAATTTAAGAAACAAAACAAACAAGCAAAGGAAAAAAAAGAGAGAGAGAGAGAGAGACAAGCCAAGAAACAGACCTCTTAACTATAGAGAACAAACTGTTGGTTACCAGAGGGGAGGTGGGTGGCAGGGAATGGGTGGAATAGGGGATGGGGCTGAAGGAGGGCACTTGTGATGAGCACCAGGTGGTGTATGGAGGTGTTGAATCACTGTATCATACACCTGAAACTAATAACACTGTGTGTTAACTATACTACTGGAATTAATTGAATTTAAATAAAAATAAATAATACATTAATAAATAAATAAATAAGCCATGTAGATATTTGTTCTGACATGTCAGAAACTGAACTAATCTTCTCCATCCCTCCTCTAGCCATACTCTTCCTCATGTCAGTGGATAACAGCTCTACCCTTCCACTGGGAATCCTGCTTTCAGCGTGCATCCGAAGTCTGACTGCTTGTTACCCCTTCCACTGTTACACTGTGGTCCAAACACCATTACACCCCACAGGATTGCTGTAATAGCCTCTGAACAGGTCATCCTGCCTCTATCCTTGTGTCCTACAGTCTATCTTCTGTACAGCAGCCAGAGCGGTCCTGTCAAAACCCAAGTAGACCATGAACCTTCCGATGGCTCCTATCTTATCCAGAGTGGATGGCAGAGTCTTTCCGATGCCACACAAGATCCCCCTTCCATCCCTGACTGCTGTCCCACTTTGCTCCCTCTGCTCCAGCCATCGTGGACTCCATGCTGTTCCTTCAACACGGCAGCCACCCAGAATGGCTGAGTGTACGGGGTGTAGATACACCATATCTACACATCATCTACACCCAGAGCCTCTGCCCTTGCCATTTCCTTCACCTGGAATGTTATTCCTCCAAATCTCTACATGGTTTACTCATTCCCTTCTGTTAAGCATCTTCTTCAAATGCCATCTCTTCAGATGAGTTCTGCTCTGCTCACCTTGTTTATCATTGCCAGAAGTCCCCACCTCCCAGCCCCTGTCCTGGCACGACTGACCTTCATAGACTGCTCTAGTTTTCCCCCATGGCCCTTACTACTTTCTAATATATCATACAACAACATACTTATTAATTTTGCTTGTTGTCTCCTTCCTGTATAGACAAGCTCCACGAGGGCAGGAAATGGTGTCTGCTTTGTTTTCTAATATAAACCTAAAATAGTGTTTTACAGATGCTCCATATTTATTAAGTAAATGAATGAGACTAATTGGGGGAGTGAGAAATAGATGAGGAACTACTTTCTAGGCATCGAAAAGATGAACAGGAATCATCAAGAAGGGAATTTTACTTTTTTACGACCTATGCATTTAAACGTTTATCATGAATAAAACTCAGAGATAGGCTACTACACATATACTTTAGAAAACGCCCAGGTCTCTCCCGAAGTAAGAACTTTTTTAAATTTTAGAGTAGATGAGTACTCATAATAAAAATCCAAAATTCAAGTCTTAAGTCACTTTTTCCAATTCTGGAAAAAACGATTTGAGGTTATTATATGCACCTTTGCTGAAGCCTGCCTACATGGCTTTATGTTTTCTCCATAGTACTGATTAAAGTGTGGATTTTGTTATGGGAGTTTTACTCATTTTAGATTTCTATCCATGCTTGTTTTTTTTTTTTTAATTTCTATTAGCCCCTTGTTCCAAATTTTTATTTTCAGCACTATTTTAAGCAAGTGAAATCTAAAAAATTAGGAAAGACATTTTGAGCCATCACTGGAACTTAAAATAAGATTTTTTTAAATGCACATGGAATTATCTTAATGATATTAAATGGCTTTGCTATAAATAATCTTCTAAGGATCTTATATAAAAAGGTTGTAGGTAATTAAGGCCAATTTTTGACATTGTTTTTCAATCAGAAGGGTTTGGGATGAAGCTGAGAACAGTATAAGGAGACTGCTGGTTAATGCCCCTGTGTTCTGCCCAGTGCAGGGGGCGGGGGTCACACCCTGGGAGCTGTCCCACTCCCCCGTACCGCCCCCAACCCCTCCACCCCCGCTCACTCAGCAGCCGAGAAAACCATAACTAAGTTAAGCAAGTTCCAGGCCAAGGGGTTAAAACCACGATTTTGGTTTGATTGCCATAAAAGCTCAAGAGGGCAATTCTTTATTTCAACTATTTATTAACTGTTAGTGTTCATATTAAAAGCATAGGGAGTTATGAGGAATAAGGTGTTAAATTATTCTTTTCTAAAGAAGCTAACATTTAAAATTTCTGAAAATATTCATTTCGTCTATAACATTTTACTGGGAAATATATGCAAATATAGAAAGTACAGAAAACAAATATACAACTTAACAAATTGTTGTAATGTAAACACCATGAAACCACCATTAGGTCAAGAAATAGACTGTTGCCAGGACCCAGAAGACGCCTGACTCTCTTCTTCCCTTTCCAGCCGTTACCACTAGCTTGGCTTGAAGAATAATTCTTTGCTTTGCATTAGAGTTTCACCACCTAAGTACACACCCCTAAAAATTACATTTGTCTTGTTAGTGCCCTTAGAAAAACTTTCAGTCCTTCCCCATTCAGTATGATGTTAGCCATGGGTTTTTATGGACACCCTTTATCAGTTTGAGGAAGTTTCCTTCTAGTCCTGCTTTGCTAAAAAATATTTTTTTATCATGCATAGATGTTGAGGTTTGTCAATTGATACTGACCATGTGTTTTTCACCTGGGTCGTAAGTTACATCCAAAGTCACAGGGGAGTTGGGGAGCAGGAGGAAAAATGATTTTTTAAAACATTTACATGTTCGAAGTGTTAGTTCTTTGCCACCACAAACTATTCCTCTGCCATCAATCCAAAACCATCAAGAATCGTTTATCGCAAATTGATTGGTCAACATTGTCAAAGCTGCCTTCTCTTACGGACCTCAAAACACTTCCGAGTCCAGAAAACCCCGCAGTGTCTGCTCTGTACCGAGTGCTTCCTGCGGCCGGGAAGTGAGACCACATAATTATAGCCTCATTTTATGATGCCGCATCATTCGTTCTGTTTAGTTCAACATGAGGACGTCAGCTTATTTAGAATTTTCCATTTGACATGCTCTCTTTTGGGGAAAGAGTTGTTCTAAAGAGTTGTAAATAATGACAAGCCTGAGCTTTTTATGTTTAAATTGGGCACAATGATTTCCACCTTATTCCCCAAACTTCCCGTCTTTTCTTCTGTTTGACATACACAAGCTATTTATACCTGTACCTGGCTCCCATCTGAAACCAGTGACACAGGCTTATGAATGGTGTTTGAGTATCACGTTATATGCTGTGTTTAAAACACAGCAACAGTCTGAAAAAAAATATGGTGAATTGTGTTGATTGATTCTGAATATTGAACCAGCTTTGCATTCCTGAGATAAATCCCAGTTGGTCTTGGTGTGTTATTCTTTTAAAATAATGCTGGATTTAACTTGTTAACTTTTTTTTCAGGATTTTATATCTATGTTTATAAGGAATACTGGTCTGCTGTTTTGTTTTGTTGTATTATCATTGTCTGATTTTGGTATCAGTGTGATATGGGCCTCAAAAAGTGAATTAAAAAGTGTTTTCTCCTTTTTTACTGGCTAGAAAAGATTGTGTAGAATGGTGTTATTTCTTCTTTAATTGTTTGGTAAAAGTCTCCAGTGAAAGCATCGAGGCCTGGAGACTTTTTTTTCCAGAGGTTCTTAAACTGTACATTTAATTTCTTTAATAATTATAAGATAATATATGTTTCTTCTTGACTGAGTTTTGGTATTTTGTATTCTTCAAGGAATTAGTCTATTTTACTTAAACTGTTGAATATCTATAGTAAAGTGTTCCTGGTATTCTCTTATTGACCTTTTTATGAAAAGGAAGATCACCCTCTAACTCAATTCGACAAAGACACATTGACTACCTGCTATGTTGCTATAATTAAAAAAGCCACAAGCACTTTACTAATGATAGTGGTAGTTTATGGTCACGGAAATGATACGTGCTGGCCTAGGATTATCAGTTCAGATTTCCACATTGGCAGGATTCTAAGGCTTGGAAAGAAAGTCAGAATCCTCCCTCATCCAGCTTCATTCCGTGTTCGGGAATCTTCTGCACAGGAAAAGGCCTTTCTAAAGAGTTGGGTTGGAGGGAGCTCAGAAATGAGAACTGGGCATGCTCTGGAAGGCACATCATCATCCTTGAATTCTGGATTCGAGAAGCTGGTATGGAAGGGTGACGACCTTGAGGAACACGGCAACAGGGTGGGGGGGGGCACTGTGCAGTTCCCTTTTCCCATTTGTCTTTCAAAAAAGTTCACTTTTCCCTTCTTTTGCCCAGAGAAAAAAGAAGTTGGCATACAACCCTGTTGGCAAACAACAGGATTCAGAAACTGCTACTCCAAAATGTGGTACCTTGGCATATTGAATATTTTAAGCTGAAGGAATTTGAGAAACAACAGGCACAGGAAGGGCCCTCTGACCCCCCTTTTCCCCTGAAGCAGGTTGTGAGAGGTCCCCTCCCTATACTTGGAGGAAAGGAGCACCCTCATCTCCAAAGATGGAGGGAATCCAAATGAACAGACTTTGCTAATTTCTCCCGGTTTACTGCCCTTACCTCATCTTCTTTGTCCTATTACATTTTTCCATTACTTACTCCTCTTCACTAAATCTAGTATAAAAAATGCCCAGGCTTAACCTTTTCTTCGGGTCTTCATTTCCTTATGAAGCCTCTCGTGTCACGTAAAACTTACATTAAACACATTTGTATGATTTTCTTCTATTTTTCTGTCTTTGTCAGTTTAATCTTCAGGCACAGCCAGGGACCCTAAGAGGGTCAAGGAAAAGTTTTTCCTTCCCAAAAGTATTTAAAAGGAATTTGAATTGTAGTTTTTGAAAAATTCTTCAGTGCAAGGCCATTTGGATTGGTGAATTTCTACCTTAGGAGTTTTACTAGCTCCTGAGGGCAATTCCTATTTCAGCATTGTGCAATAATTGATGTCCAGATCAATGAACCAAAGTCAGTGAGAAAATACTAAGAATTAGGAATATTGTCCAAATGGCCAACTAAATAAAATATGATATATATGCCTGTGTCTTCATAAATAATAGATATAATAACATAAAAATATTTTTAAAGTTTTTATGTTTCAGGGTTTGGTTTTAGTAATTTGGGAATTTTACTTATGTGGTATGTATTCTTCATTTACTTATGGTTACATATAAATAAGGTTTTGTTGTAGGGAGAAAAATTATTTCTATTGGTAGTAAAAAAAAGAAGTGTTTACTTTAAAAATATTAATATTATCATTTAAATTTTATGATGCATGCTTTTCTTAAATAATAATTCACATTTTCCTGAATCTTAATATATCATGAAATTTAAAACCAAATGTATTCTGAAATGCTCTATATTGAATAAACTTATTTTAAGTTCACATAGACTAAGCATTATAACAGATGCATGTATGTTAGATGAATCCTAGGAAACTAACAATGATTCTTCAAGTTGACTGATTTTCCCTCATTCTTAAATGCTTTTTCCCTCTGATAAAACTTGCTCAGTAATTTTCTCTCAGTTGTAATACAAATGGCTACCATTTATTGAATGCTGGCTACATGCCCAACACCGCACCCTAGCTGACATACATTTTCTCATTGAATCCTCACTACAGACCTACGGATTGAGCTCTCTGTTGTCTTTGCTTACTGAATGAGAAGACAGAAATTTAGAAATGTTCAGGAGCTTGCCTCAGACCTCACAGGTACCTGGCACATAAGGATTCAAACCCAGGTCTGTTGGAAGCCAAGACTCCTAGTAAATGACTGGGAGGCAGAAATAAATAGGGAATGTAAGGGAGATGTCATTCGAGATCTCCTGGGATGAATTCTGACTCCTACATTTATTCCTTCCATCCCCACCTTTCCTGCTTGATTTACATAAGGGAGTATTTCTTCAGGCAAAGAACGCTTTCTTCTGACCTGTGAAAGAGAAAAAGAATGGAAAGACAACTCCTGTTTTCCTTCAGGTTAGCAGATATTATCCAATGACCTTTGTCAGTAATTTCAACAAATGATGTCATGGTAGCCTGGTCTGCTATGTGGCACACACTCCGATATGTCCATCTGGTATGACCAGAGAACAACGTCTTCCTTTCTACTCTCTGAGGTGATTCCTGTCTCGTGTGGGTGCTGGTGTCACACACACACACACACACACACACACACACACACACACACACACACACAATGGATATCTTTGACATTGTCATTTTATAGATATACTGTATTTTCCAGATGCTAACGTTAGATGTGGAAATAATGATCTTGAGCTTCATTGCCTGCCCCCCCAGAACTGAACCCTATAATATTGCTCATCATATTTGCAAATGAAGGTTATCTTAATACTGTTTAGCTTGGTTAAAACGTTATCACCATGGGTGGTTACATACCTCCTGTCATTCTGATGAGAAGCGTGCTTATCTGATTGCGCTCACCAAGTCCTCCTCCTGAAGGGGAGACTGTGGGGTGGCGGGGGTCAGGGGGGAAGGAGGCGCTGGAAAGCAATGGATGGGGCATGAAGGAAGAGGACCACAGGATCTGGAGCACTCAGCTGAAGACTGTCTCCACTCCCCTGACCACTTAACATCAACAGCAAAAACAAAGAGTAGTCTGTATCACAGTGCTTTATGGATTACAAAGCACTTTCACAAATATTACCTTATTTAATTTAATAAGCACAATGGCCCATGAGATAGGCTTTATTATTCTCAATTTCTCTGCTGGAAAACTGAGTTCTCTTGAGCGGGAACTACTTAATTCAAACAAAATTTTCCAATAGGAAATCCAGTGTAATTTCACCAGGCCAGAGCTCGTGTCACCTAGTGTAAAGGAATGTGGTAGAAACAGATACTATACGCCTCCAACGGTCATGTGTTCCTCCCCCAACTCCCAACTTGCTGCTCCTCTCACCTCATCAGCTCTTGTAACCCCTTCACTTCTTCTGCTTCAGCCACCCGGTTTCTTGCCATTCCTTGAACACACCAGCCACATTCTGACCTCAGAGCCTTTGCACTTGCTGGAGTCCTCTTCCCCAGAGAGTGGCGTGGCTCGTTCTCTCTCTTTCCCCAGCTCTCTGCTCAAATGGTACCTCATCAGAGACATCGTCCCTGGAAGCCCATACATAATAGTGGACCTCATGACTCCCTATCTCCTTTACCACTGTGCACTTGGGGGGGGGGCGGTGGGACTTGGAGTGTGCCCTGGGCACAGACCAATGGTAAAACTGCCTTGTGCTCACTCTCTATAATCTCAGCAAAAATTACCCCAGACCCTGCATGTGGCAAAATACCAGACTATTTGACGTTCTTATCCTTTCCATTACTGTAACTCTTTCTTAGACCTACAGGCTCAGTGATGAATGTTCTACTGCTGGTCCCTTCTCTTAAGAAAGTGAGCTACCCTAGCAAGACCTTGTGGGGTACATGGATCTATATTTCAATCAAGAAGACTCTGAGAGAGTTTTATGTATTCCTATACATGGAAGACATGTTACCATTGAAGTGCTCTCCTGTGGTGGTGTACAGTGATGGAGGGCTTGGCTGAAACCCTGTTGCTAAATTCAAATCCCAGTTCTATCACTGACTAGCTGTGTAGTTTGGGGCACAACACCTAACATCTCTCAGCCTGTTTCTTCATCTGTAAAATGAGGAGAGTCATAGTCCCCACATCACAGAGGTGTTATGAAGAATAGAAGTACCTGGTTATACTTAGTGCCCAGTAAATGGTTAATATTATTATCACAGTGTACCTTATGTTACAATTATTTAACTGGGTTTTTTTTTTTTTCTGCAGTTTACAAACTTTTTCAAAGCAAGGATATGTCTTACTTATTTTTCTGCCTTTCTTACCCATCAGAGAGGAAAGTGGATGGCGTATGGTAATATACTAAATCTTTAGCATATGTTTGATGTTGGATTGAATAATCTGCTTTATTTTATTGCTTATAAATTCTTTTTTTTCTCTTTTTTAAATGTAAGCTTTATACCCAACGTGGGGCTTGAGCTCACAACCCTGAGATCAAGAGTCTCATGCTCTACGAACCGAGCCAGCCAGGCACCCTGATTGTCTAATAAATTCTTGATTAGGTTAGAAGGATGGTTGTTGAAAAAAAACATTTTGGGACTGAAATCATATTTATCTACCTAGAATAATGACATTTTGCAAAAATCTATTATATGTATATGGAAAAAAAGCCATCAAAATGTTAACAATAGTAGAATTGTCTATTTTCTAGATTTTCTGCGCTTGAATGTATAACTTCTTTTTTTAAGATTTACGTATTTATTT
Source organism: Callorhinus ursinus (assembly GCF_003265705.2). NCBI lineage: Eukaryota > Metazoa > Chordata > Mammalia > Carnivora > Otariidae > Callorhinus > Callorhinus ursinus. The sequence goes on along the minus strand of NW_027397106.1, from coordinate 7,174,279 downwards.
TTAGAGAGAGAGAAGGGAGAGGGGCAGAGGGAGAGAATTTTCAAGCAGACTCCTTGCTGAGTGTGGAGCTGGACTCCGGGCTCAATATTACAACCCATGAGATCAAGATCTGAACCGAAACCAAGAGTTGGATGCTTAACCAGGCACACCAACCTGTATAACTTTTATAGTTAGGAAAAGAGTTAATCTTTTTTAAAAAGTCTACTTGGAGAGAGAGCAAAGATTACAGTAGAAAAAAAAAGAAATGAGATGTATATTAGTAAGTATGGTTTCCCAATAATTTTGTTGTTCATTATGCCTTCCAAAAAACACAGTGACCTAATAAAATTGAGTTTGAAAGTTCTCACTAAGTCAATATATCCTGATAAATCTATAAGAAGGAATGGAGGCACAATCTTTGATGTAGAAAGTACATATCCAATGATCATCTGAGCAAGAAACACCGTCTTTCATAAAATAAACAAAGGTAGCTGTTTCTATCAGACTGACTATAAAAGATTATCATACTTAGAATGGAAATTCCAGGAACCTGAATTCTAATTAACATGGAAATGAAATCCACAAAATAAATATGTATTCAAAGTTTATGCAGTCCCAGAGTACAATGAAGACAGATGCAGATTGATCTAATCTGGTTGCATTAGGAACATGAGTGTATGTTGGGGAACATCGCGTGGAAAGTTGACATTTAATCCAATTAGGAAGGGCAAAGTAAAAATGATGAAAGCAATTTCCTTTGTCCAATTAAATTAGGCATCCAAATAACAAGCTGCTCTTTGACCTTCCTGGGAAGGGTCAGGATGGCTTCTAATGGTCATTAAGTAAATAGCCGGCCTACTCTTGCAGTTGCTTATAAGTGGGACTTGGGAAAATATATTTAGACTAAGAATCGGCAAGAATTTCTCTAATGTATTCTTATTGTTTCTATTTATCAGTTTTTAATTTGGAGAAACAGAAGGACTGGTAAGAGCATCAGACCAAACCGAATATGGGGTCTATTAAACAAAATTAAGAGGTCACTTTCTGCTTCTTGCTAATTTGTGTTGCAGCTGCAAAAGAAAGGATTTTTTAAAAAATTGCTTGTTTGGGTGCTTCTCCAAGGTCTGACTTGAAATAGCTGAGGAACATTGTTGGCATTTGTAAAGATACATGATTTCTTAATTAAATTGGTGGCTTACAAAACTAAAGTTTAAGGACCTTCTTGATTCTGCCCTCGGTTATAATTCCCAAATCCTATTACATACAGCAACGGACATGCTGCCATTTCATCCAACAGCCTACATTGCAAGTGCATAGAAGTTAAATCAAATCTCTTTTCTTGCCCATGAAATTCCAAGTTTCCAGGATAAAAGTAGATTATAAACACTGAATTAATGGGACAGATCTTAAGGCTATTTCTCCCTGATTCACACATCATTTTTGCTCACATCTGCTCATTCAGATTCAACAGACATTTACTAAGCATTTGTGTACTGAGCCCCATGTTGAAGATTCCGTGGAATCTGCCATTACTTGGCCTTATAGTTAAAGGAGGTCTGAAGACATACCTTGAATTAGGTGTTTTGACTCAAAATCATGAATCCTTCAAAATACCAGAAAATTATTATCCTGGTGTGTAGCTTAAGTAATACATAAAATATTTGGAATCCAATTTTAATATTATTTTCACCATTATTATAGAAGTAATGTGCATACATACAGGATTTTAAAAATTAAAAAAAAAAAACAGAATGGTAAAAATGAAAAATAAAATTTGCCCACCCCTCTCTTTCCCTACTTTCCATTCCCTCTCCCCACACTGAATTCTGGTACATCGTAAAAATAATCATAATACTGTGTAGTTCTTCCAAACAAGAGATAGGGTCCCCTTAAATCTGGAATGGCCTGGAGACTTACACTGATGAAAGAAATGTAAGAAGACACAATAAATGAAAACGTATCCCATGATCATGGATTGGAAGAATTAATATTGTTAAAAATGTCAGCACTACTGAAAGCCGTCTATAGATTCAAGGCAATCCCTATGAAGATTCCAATGGCATTTTTTCCACAGAAATAGGAAAAATGCTCCTAAAATTTATATGGAATCACAAAAGACCACAAATAGCTACAGAAATCCTGACAAAGAAGGGCAAAGCCGGAGACATTACACTTCCTGATTTCAAGCTATACTATAAAGCTGCAGTAATTAAAACAGTATGGTACTAGCATAAAAACAAATAGATTGATTGGACAGCATTGAAAGCTCAGAAAGCATATACAGTGAACAAATATTTGAAAAGAGAGCAAAAAATACCAAATGGAGAAAAGATAGTCTCTTTAATAAATGGTGCAGGGGAAACTAGATATTCACATGTAACAGAATGAAACCAGTCCCCTATCTTACACTGCTTACAAACATTAAGTCAAAATAAATTACAGACCTTGAAACTCCTAGAAGAAAACAGGAAGAAAACTCTTTGACATGGGTCTTGGTAGTGATTTTTTGGAAATCACACCTAATGCACAAGCAACAAAATAAAAAATAAACAACTGAGACTGCATCAAACTAAAAAGCTTCTGCACAGCAGAAGAAACTATCAACAAAGTGAAAAAATAACCTACGTAATGGGAAAAATATTTGTAAACCACATTTCTGATAAGGGGATGATATCCAAAACACATAAAGAACTCCTATAACTCAATATCAAAAAATACAAATAATCCAACAAAAAAAGGTCAAAGGATCTGAATAGACATTTTTCCAAAGAAAAAGTACAAAAGGCCAATAAGCACCTGAAAAGATGCTCAATATCACTGGTCATGAGGGAAATGCAAATTAAAGTCACAGGGAGATATCACCTCATGCCTGATAGAATGGCTATCATCAAAAAGACAAGCGATAACAAATGCTGGCATGGATGTGGAGAAAGGGAAGCCTTGGGTACTGCTGGTGGAATTGGAAACTGGTGCAACTATGAAAAACAGTATGGAAGTTCCTCAAAAAAATTAAAAATAGAACTACTGTACGATCCAGCAATTCCACTTCTGGGAATGTATCCAAAGGAAATGAAAACATTAACTTGAAAAGATACCTGCATCCACACGTTCATAGCAGCATTCTTTAGCATAGCCAGGATATGGAAATTACTTAAGTGTCCATGTTGCATGAATGGATAAAGAAGATGCAGTGTGTGTGTATGTGTGTTTGTGTGAGTGTGTGCATATACACAAAGGATGTTATTCAGCCCTAAAAAAACAAGGAAATCCTATCGTCGGCAACGTATGGATGGACTTGAAGAAATTACGCTAAGTGAAATAAGTCAGACAGAGAGCGACAAATACTGTGTGATCTCACTTACATGTAGACTCTAATAAAAAATTTTAAAAAACCAAACTCATAGGAAAGGAAATCTGGAAAAGAGACTTGTGCTTACCCGAGGCAGGGGGGAATTGGTGGTCAAAGGGTACAAACTTCCAGTAATAAGATAAATAAGTCCTAGGGATGGAACATAAAACATGATGGCTTTGGTCCCCTGCTGTATGATATACAGGAAAATTGTTAAGAACTCTCATCATAGGAATGTTTTTTCTTTTTATTGTATCTATATGAGAAGATGGATGTTAACTAAACTTATTGTGGTCATCATTTCACGACATAAATAAATTAAACCATCATGCTGCACACCGTAAACTTATACAGTAGTGTATGCCGATTATTTCTCAATAAAACTGGGGCGAAAAAAACAGCCCTTGCAACTTTCTATATTTTGTTCTTGGAACAAAGCAGTCCCCAGGTGACCATGGGGGGATTGCCTGCTGGAAAAGGAGAAGCCATGTAAAGTGAAGATGAGCCATTTCAAATGAGGCCCCCAACCAGCCAATCCCCAGGCAACCTGACCAGAACTACCAATGAACCCAGTCCAAACTGCTGAACTGCAGAGTCGTGAGCTAAAACATGGTTGCTATTTTAAGCTGCTAAGTGGTATTTAAGTAGCAAACACGAAATGGGAGAAGTGACCCTTTGAACAGTTTCTGGTGTCTGCAGGCAGGAAGGGCACAGGAACACCTAAAAACCCATGGAACAGTGAAAAAATGCTAATGGGAAGAAGTAGAAGTGGTTGCATAAGAGGACTGTGGGGTAGGTAGTATTGTACCACCGTCATGAAGGAGATACAAGGGAAACTAGGGAGAGCAGAGGCAGAACAAAGGAAGGAAGGGGCTTTGATCATATACAAATATATAAATTCAGGCCTGTATCCTTAAGTACCTACTTCTAGGGCACACTGCCTACCCACCCACGTGTTGGCTGTCAGTGTAAGCAGATTCTTGCTGCTTCGCCTTCCCTGCCCGTTGGTAATGCTGTGCGGATGGGTGGATGGCTTGGGAATAGGCAGAGAGAATTCTCATGACGGTGTGATGGTGTTTGTAGATTGACTCTGCTCCCAGCATTAAAAAATAAAGGAGGTGTTGTCAACATCTTGGGGGTGATAAGAGGCTGGGGCCAGTCTCCACAGGTACCCTGGCGACTGAGGTCAGCTGGCCTGGGCAAAGAAAATCCACACTCACCACTGCTCAGTACAGAGGATGACTGTAGGGATGGCCCTCCCAGCAAGAGGAGGCAGATCCAGGCCAGTCCACACTTGGCCTGTCACCGTGTCGGATCTGGAAATGGGCCAAGGGGAGAACAACCTGTGTTGAGTATTTGATAGAAACCTATAGCAACATTTTCAATGGGGGGGGGGCCGGGTGGGGAACAAGACAGACAGTGAGGGAAGTGATCAGAGGTTAAACTCAAAAGATAGCCCTTTAGGACCACAATATTAGCTCAAATGGAAGAAAAACTCTGTGAGAGGTGAGATTTATAAGGCTACAAACAATGGCACCCTTAAAACCAGCGCTGTGTATGTACATAGATTTTCTCTTTCTCTATCTGGAAGTTTTGGAGATCTTCTCTCCATCCCTGGGGTTTTGAAATTTCACAGTGTTGTAGCTTTATGGTGGACATATTTTGTATTCATTGAGCTGAACAATCAGTCCAACCTTTCAATCTGGAGACATGTCCTTTATTTGGGGAAATTTCCTTCTGTTTCTTTGATAAGTTTTCCCCATTATTTTCTCTGTTCTCTCTCTCTCTCTCTCTCCCCCTCTGGAACTGTCCTTTCTTCTTCCTCCTGTCTCCACATTCAATTTCCCTCAGCTATATCACCAACTTAAAGTTTTCAATGTTTAGATTAAAACCCACTCTGTTCTTTAAACATACTTTATAGGTTGACTTGATTCTGAAAGCAGAACACAACACTCATAATACATGAATATGTGAATGTTATTCACTGAAGAATCAAGTGATGTGATTTGATTCATTTTAAAAAAGGAAATAGAATTCCTATGTTAGTACATGTCTGCAACTTCAAGAATGCAAAGGGTCTACTTTTCTTACATTCCATGAGCTGCTTAGAATACGACCACATTTCAGTTGGATTCGTACTTGAACCAACACTTTCTTAGAAACTTTTTTTTTCTTAGAGTTTCTACAGTTGGGGTTTACTGGGGGCTAGAGGGCATTCCTATTCTTCTAAGGGAATGTTTGCCAGAAAATGGGAATTAAACTAGTAGTGACTTTTTCAAATCCTGAGAATTAATAACCTTAAAAAATCTTGGAGAATTTGCCCTATTTGCCTGCCTTGCTTCTCCTTGCAGTTAGATGACTATTTGGGTAGAAATTTGACCTTATTACCTCAACCTAATACCCAAATCTGTATGTAACTCTGGGAAATATATACTGTCAAGTTCAGATCTCCTTTCAAGTTCAGGAAGAATGCTGTGAGGCAGAATGTCTTTCAGAATCAATCTCTTTTTTGATATGAACCACACAAAATATTGAAAACATAAAAAGGACAGGGTTGGGACAAGCTACAAGAATGTATTTTTCTGAGAGTATATCTCTTATACATGTATTGTAGAAATCATCCTAAGACATTGCCAGTCACTTCTTTTTTTTTTCACTTTAAATTTTTTATTGTTATGTTGATCACCATACATTACATCATTAGTTTTTGATGTAGTGTTCCATGATTCATTGTTTGTGCATACTACCCAGTGCTCCATGCAGAACGTGCCCTCTTTAATACCCATCACCAGGCTAACCCAACCCCCAACCCCCTCCCCTCTAGAACGCTCAGTTTGTTTTCCAGAGTCCATCATCTCTCATGGTTCGTCTCCCCCTCTGATTTCCCCCCCTTCATTCTTCCCCTCTTGCTATCTTCTCCTTTTTTTTTTTCCTTAACATATTTGCATTATTTGTTTCAGAGGTACAGATCTGTGATTCAACAGTCTTGCACAATTCACAGCACTCACCATAGCACATACCCTCCCCAATGTCCATCACCCAGCCACCCCATCCCTCCCACCCCCCACCACTCCAGCAACCCTCAGTTTGTTTCCTGAGATTAAGAATTCCTCATATCAGTGAGGTCATATGATACATGTCTTTCTCTGGATGACTTATTTCACTCAGCATAACACCCTCCAGTTCCAACCACGTCGTTGCAAATCATTGCCAGTAACTTCTTGATGTCAACTCAATTGGTACTAATCTTTAGAGAAGTCAAACTAGAAGGCTTTAAGGAACACTTCAACTGTTATTGTGATTAAGGAGGAGGGGAGAACCTCTCCTTAGATACCTTGCACTGTCCTCTTCCATGCCTTTACTGGTGAATATTAATTAATATAACACATATTAGTACATATTATTAGTTATATTATCATACTATATTATGGTGTTCTTTTATATTTAATATGTATTAACATATTAAATAATATATTCACTTAAGGCCAGAAGAGTCAGTCTGCCTTTCCTGGGGTTCAAGATTGCCTTCTCCTCTGCTTCCTTCGGTTAGTGATTGTGGCATCTGACCCTCTTCCTGGCATGAACCACATTATGTAACCCTGTTCGTCATCATGTCACCCCATAGCCTCCCACAGTTACTAGTATTGATTCTTCCTCCCATCTTCTCTCTCAGCTCAGATTCTTAGACCCTGAAGTCTGCCTTAATTCATCTCCCTCAAAAACTCCCACTGCTGTTCTCAGATCTGGTAATATTGAATGTCAGCTTTCCTCTTGAATAAATGAATGTTTTCTAAGGAGTTCATATTCTCCTGACTTGAATCCCAGAATATCGGAGCCAGAAAGGACCTCAAAGTCAGCTAAACTAGTGGTTCCAGCCTGTGGCATTTGGAATTCCAGAGACTCTGGAGTTATTAAAAGCCTTGGAATCAATATATACATAGAGGCTATTTTTTTTTCTTTCACTGGGCAACAAAATTGACACCATTATCATGTGGTATCCATAACTTTTTGAAATTAAGGAAAGTTTTCATACTCTAAAAATGTGAGAACCACTGATTAACACCAGCCCCCTCATCTTAAAAAAAAAAAAAAAAAAAAAGATGCCCAGAAAACGATTTGATTTGCCTAAGGTCACAGGGTAAATTAGGATTATGTTGGGACCTTGTCATAATCTTTGGATTCCCAATCATCAACCCATTGTTCTTTCCAGTAGTCCAATCCCCCAAATACCATACTCCTCTCAATTGCATAGCAGCTCCCACAGAGTCTACTGCAAGAGAGAAGAAAGGGTCCCCGTCTGGCTCAGGCTGAATTGTAAGAAAGCAACTTCTCCCTCCACAGCAAATATTAACCTTTATTGAAAAGTATTGCCAAAATATAACAAATAAATATAACAAATAATATAACAAACAAATCCTTAGAGAACACACTAGTATTTTAAAACAATTGCCCCATCTTTATTCAGATAATCTAATCTTGTGCACTGCTCCTGCCATGGGCAAAAGAGAAGCCCTAGATCCCAGAGGGTCACTGATTTAATCCCATCCATAGGCTTTCCAGAAGCCTATGGCATGGCTCTAAAAGAGCACGTCGGGACCCAATTTCTTCCTCAGAGATTTGGAATTAGAACTCTGAGAGACAGAGTCAGCTGGAGGAGGCTGCTGAGCAGGAAGGCAATGATGAAATGTTGGGCCTGGCGGCCATTTTGAGCCACAAGTCCATAATGAAAGAGAATGAGAGAGGGTGAGAGAGTGAGAGAGAGCAAGAGAGAAGGAGAGCAAATATGCACAAGATGGACCACAGGGCTACATAGAGAGAAGGAAGGAGAGTGAAAGATATGAAAGAGATCTCCTTGGATTCAACTCTTCTAGCTCCCACTTCCTGTCAGAATATGGCCAACTTCCCTAGGATTCCAGAAGCTGTCTGGAGCTTAAAATAAATTCTTTATGCTTAGGCTGAGTTGAGTGGAATTTGCTCTCTGAATCAGTGGCCAGCTCTGGGAGAATAAATTCAGATCTCATGAATAAATACCTCAGAGTCTCAAAGCCTCAGATACGGTGGTTCCTCAAGACTGCTTCATGGGTCAGTCTGCCTAGTCAGAAAAATGAAGGATGAGAGCACTTAAATTTCAACCAGCACTGCCCCAACACACTTCAGTGCTGATGCTGGGCACTGGTTGGGCAATTGAAATCATCTATTACAAGAGTCTCGGGACACAGCAGACCCCCATGATATATGACTCCACAGAGACCTCATGTTAATCTCAACTATGTCTGAATTCTGTTCCTGTTCAGAAGGAGTTTCTCCTAAGTACTTGAGAATAGGAAAGAAAGTTCTATATAATTATTCTGGCATCTTTCATTTCAGGAAAAAAAAATTTAAATTGATTTTGAGATTTCTGTTCTATAAGGCACTTGATGTGAAACATTAGTTCTAAGGTGATTTAGAAAAAGAAAAAAAGTGTACTGTGGTGTTGAAATATATTTATCCTTTTTTATTCTCAAGGGCAAGAAATAAAAATAATAATAGGCTTCCAGCGTGGTGACAGGAAGAGGCTACCAGCAAAATCCCATGAGGGACATAAAGAAGAAAAGGAAGACAAAGCAAGATTCCAGTTTGAGAAAGATGTGGAGAACAGATAAAAAACCAGGAAGGAAAACAGGAGACTGTTAATGATCGCCAAGATTCTTAAAAGATGGAAGAGTTCTTACTAATTCATTTAGGTGAGTAGCAGTAACAGACAAAAAACACAAGGGATGAACAGCATGACGCCGTGACTGGAAATCTCAGGGGCACCACACTGTTAAATTCTACCTTTGGCTTAAAAAAAATCAGAAAAAGAAATTTGAGGAAATAAAGAAGGGAAATTGTGTAAAATGAGTTGTTGATAGGGAAAAAAAGCAAGTACTTGAGAAACACGGAAATATCTTTAAATCAGTGCCTCTGTAACATACATTCCAAATTGTTAAGAGATTAGTTAATGGATTTGGAAAAGTCCTGATGGTTACATTCAGGGAACAGTTTGAACACCGTATTTTAGAAAACGATCAAAGAAAGTACATTTCTTCAAGATATTAGAGGAAAACTAAGGAAAAATGAACACATGTGGACCTAATTTTCTTCTTTTACTCTCCTTTCTAAGAAAGGCCTCCCCAGAGGGCATTATGCTAAGTGAAATAAGCCACGGAAGCATTTTAATGATGACTGCTTTAAAATTTTTGTCAGATAACCCCAACATCTCTGTCGTCTTGGTGTTGGTATCTTTTGCTTGTCTTTTTTCATTTAGTCTGAGTTCTTCCTTGCCCTTGATATAATGAGCAATTTCTGTTTCTTGGACATTTGGAGGATTATATTAAGAGACTCTGGATCTTATGTAAACCTACTTGGGCAGGGGAAGAGGAGGGGACAACCTCATTGTCGCCAGCTGAGGGCAGAAGTTCAGGTTTTCCACTTGCCTTTTGTTGATGCCTGAGCTGGGTGGGGGTGGGAGTTTGGCTTCCCCCTCGACCTCCATGGATACCTCCCCAGCTGGGGAGCATAGGGGTGCCTCATCACTGCTCCTCACCTGGTCTCCACTGCCATCATGGTGGGGATGTTGGGGGGCCTCACTACTGCTGGGCAGTGGTGAGAGTCCTGATTCTGCATTAGGCCTCCTCTGACCGCAACCCAGTGGGGATGGGGAGGGGAGCCTCAGCACTGCCAGATGGAGATGGAAGTCCAAGGTCCCCAAATGATCTCCATTGACACTGCTACATGGAGGGGGCGTCATTATCCCTGGGGGATGAAAGTCCTGGCAGAGAGTTTGGGCTCCTTTTTCAAGCCTCACAAGGGGAGAAGTCCAGGCTCCCCACTCAGCCTTACTGGCATGGATGAGAGTGGGCTCACAGATTTCTCTGGGGTGTCTGGTCGGAGTAGAGTCATTGTCTAAAAGGTTTCTGTCTTGCTAGGTGCTCCTTTGGCTCAAAAGAGCGGGCTTCCCTTGGGGCCTTTGGGGGCTATATTCATTGGCCTTTTCAGGCTTCCAACTTCTTCAGCCCCAGGTCTGGGATAGATGAGGCAAAACAGAAAACCCAGGGAAATCACACCATGTTGTTCCTCAGATTCCATGGTCCCTAAATGGTCTGCCTTCTTCTCTCCACCTCTCAGAGTTTCCCTGTGTTTGTTTTATACTGTTTTATACAGGACAGGGTTTCAGTTGGACTCAGTGGGAAGAATAAGGAGAGGTCCATCTATTATTCTCCCTTCCTATATGTGGAGGTTTTTTACAGATCATTTTACTGTAGTTAATAATAGCACCTCCAAGGGCTATTGTGAGGACTGAATGAGTTAATTGGGGCTTTGGTCCAGTATCGGACACATGGGTAAGTGGTACCTCTCGTTGTTATTAGATAAACGGTATAATGTGGTTGATAAGGGAATAGATTTTGGAACCAGACAACCCAGGCTTTAAATCCCAGCTCTTACACTTAATAAATGTGGTAATCTTTGGGAAATTACTTAATCTCCCTGTGCCTAAATTTCCCAAAGTAAATGGTAATTATAATAGTTTCTTCTTCACAACGTTATTGTGAGAATTAAAATACTTAATATGGGGCACCTGGGTGGCTCAGTCAGTTAAGTGTCCGACTTTGGCTCAGGGTCTTGGGATTAAGCCCGGCATAGGGCTCCGTGCTCAGCGGGGAACCTGCTGGAGATTCTCCCTCTCCCTCTGCCCCTCCCCCTGCTGGTGCGCGCTCTCTCTCTCTCTCTCTCTCTCTTTCTCTCTAAAATAAATAAATAAAATTTTTAAAATAAAATAAAATACTTAATATATCTAAAGCACTTAGAAGATTGCCTGCACAAAGTAAGCTCTATTTAAGTATTAGAAATCATTCCCTTAAGCTAAAGAACTTCATTTTCTCCTCAAAACACCCTATAAAGTAAGTAGTAGAGCATCACCGTGTCCATGTACAAAGAAACAGAAGTTCTGAGGCATGCAGTGTTCTGCCCAAGGTCACAGAGCCAGTAAGTGGCAGAGCTAGCCTCAGCCACAGGTCTTCTGATGTCAAGTCCAGGGCTCCTGATGTCACATAAGTACCGCATGAGGCTTGGTTAAGAGTGCAAGATGAAAACCAGGATTCTTGCTTAGAGAACATGGTGGGCAGACCAGTATGGAAATACACCTGGGCCGGCAGGGGAGTGGGAGGAATAAGGTAGAGAGAGGGACAGGCAGGAGTGTGGCTGTTGGGCTAGGTCTATGCCAAGAAACTGGTGTTGAAGAAACCACCCAGATGATTTCTAATGAGAGCCTTACACCCCAGAAGGAGTCCTGTGGACATCCCCTGTTCCCAGGGTTTCCCTAATAGCTCACCACTCCCACTCCAGGCCAGCCAAACACTCTTCAGGGCCTGTGTAGTTCCAAGAAAGCAGAGGCCATGCTTTCTTCAGTTCAGAAAGTCCTCGAGTCTGACTCCTGGAGTGGGGGTCCCTCCTCAAGGGGTTGCCACTGTTGCCCCTGCCCAACCTGCTGTCTGTAGCCTTCTGAGCCTCTCCAAGCCCACCCTCTGCTTCAGGGCCTGCATTAAGTGCCACCAGCCTTCCGGGGGACACCAGCCCACCCTGAGTTCGCCCCTACCTAAACCCTAAGCATTAACCATTTCTGCCATGTTTCAAGACATAGTAAGCACCATCTAATGTCTGGTCTTCTATTTCCCCTGATACGTTTCATATGTCTAAGTCCTGTGTAACCAGCAAGACCATGGCTCTTGAGGGCAGTGCTTGCATCATCGAGGTTTTGATGAGGTGTGGCCTCACAGCATTTGACATAGAACAGGGCACTGTGCAGTGAGTCAATTAATACTTGTTAACTCTGAAAGAAAAGGTCACAGCCAAGAAGAGCTGCCCCTAGGTGGGGTATATGACACCCCAGGGAAAATTTTTTGCAAGGCCCTATACAACTAAAGACTTTGATTAAATATTTTTTTTACACAATGTATGGGCCCCTAGAAAGTATAAGATGTAACGATAAAGATTCAGAATAATGGGAAAGAGTGGAAGAAATACTTTAATATGTACTATTCAGTCATGGCCAATGTCCAGGGACCATCTTTTTCTGCGAAGATCTAGGAATCATCACTCATGTTCTTTATTGTCGAATGTGCTCCTCCCGGATAATTTTTTATTTTCCATCCCCAAAGAAGGTGAACAATGTTGTTACTACTCACAATGTTATGACTCTTTGAACTCGTTTATATTGAAACCACGCAGATCTCATCTCTGCATTTATTTAATACCTATTATATCACTCATGCATGGCACTGAATCATGCGTGTGTGGTCTGTGTGTACTGGTTTCCAATGACTCTCCCACAATTCATTATTGCACTCTATTGATAATGACCACAACTGCAAGTCTCATGTAGAGAATGCCCGAAAATGTGAATGGGATTCCATTTTGCGGTCATATAAAATTCACAATTTGGAATTTGAATAGCGTACAGACAGAATGACCTATCTTCTAACTAACTCTGTCTTCTCTTGACGTCTAGGCCGAAATCATCACATTCTTAGAAAGTGGTCTCTGTCCCTATTGACCACGCCCCTGACTTTCACACATCCCCACCAGCCAGGAGGATAGGCAAGGGGCCAGTGGGCCGAGTGAGTAAAGCTATCACATTCTGTAAGAAATGTTTGTCCCTCGCTCCAGGAGAGCACGGAGCCACCATATCCATTGGAGACAAAGCAGGACACACTGGTCAGAAGGGCCCATCAGCCTTCTCAATTCTCAAGCCATGGTCTGGAAAGCCTTTGGAGGAGATAGGCTTGGCCACCTCCAAGGACGGCCTGACTCGGGGGGCAGGGAACTCAGGGAGAAGTGGGAGAAGTAAGCCCTGTGTGCCAGCTTGGAGAGTACGAAGGGTGAAGGACTCCAGCTGCCTTCCTACTGCCCTTGGATGTTGTCGAGCAGAGGAGGCCACAGTCAGAAGAGGAACAGGCAAAAGCTAATCCACTACACGAACTCAAACCCAAAGCTGGGTGGGGTTCTGTCTTGGTATTCTAGAGTCCTGAACATCTCCTGTATCCAACGTGAGTGAGGGCCCTCAAACCAGAGCATCAGCAATTTTAGAGGGGTACAGTCTCATGAAAGCACACCGTGCTGGCTGGCAGAAATGATCGGCTGGCAGCCCAGGCCTCCTGGAAGCAGACCAGGTCACAGGCAGAGACTAGGATCCCCTGAACACGAGTCCTGGAGCAACTTAGGCAGGCGGTGACCCCCTATGCAAGGTCATGGGTCAAAGAGTGACCTAAGGAATGGAAATAAGGACCAAGTCTCATAGGGATCTAGCCAGATTTGGGACTATCCCAGCCAGGTGGCACTGCCAGGCACTCCAGAGGATTTAAGCAAAGGCTCAAGGAGAGCACCGTGCTCCTGAGGAGCACACCGGGCAGCCGCCTACATTCCTCGAGCTAAAGTCCTCCCTGCAGCCAAGGCTTTGTGTGCCCCTGCTCATCCCAACACCAGCCCGGCCTGTGTCAGTAGGGGCATCGCCCATGTGCTGGGCTACCAGATGGCGGGGCAGTAGAATTTTCAGGACAACTTAAAAAAAAAAAAGTCCCTAGGAAACATTAAACAGCAATGAGATTTTCTTTCTTTCCTGCGTGGCAACTTCCCATGCCACTTGGCATTTTGAGTCACATACATGTGCAGGATTTTGCAAAGACTGAGAGGGAGACAAGAGGCTAGAGGATGAGGTGGGAGAGATGTTTTGCCCCTTGTGAATCTATAAATTCATAAAAATATCACTAAAAAATATCCCATTCAATTGTAGCACTGAAGGCATCCGTTAAAATGTCCCATGAAAAATATCACTGATAGAGTTCATATTTTGTGATTTGAAAAGTCGTTCAATCTCTTTGGTCACCACCAATCAGTCTCGATCACCATCACGTTCACTGCTTAGACCACCACCACCAGTATGACTTCTGAGTTTCACTCAAAGGAATGTTATCAAATAAGTGAATTTCTGGCTACCCTGAAATCATAAAAGCAAGGGGTATTTTGATAAATACAAAATATGGAATTTGTTTTTAGCTTAACCTGATTTCTCAAGGCCTTGGCTGGCCAGTGAGTAGCACTTATTCATATTGGTCTCTGTTTTCCTTTCTAAATAGACTGTTCTGGGGCTTCTTCCACTTGGAAAGCAGAGTTTCTAACTCTGTTGGCAGTTTAGGCACAGTGTCTAATAATCTAACCTTACAATATACAGAAATGAGTAATATTACTATAATAGAAATAACCTATTATAACCTAATGCTTACTGGGAGCCTCATGGTGTGCTAGGGTGGTTCTCTCCTGTTATCGCATTTCATTAACTGAGCAACAAATGCTTATTCAATGCTCAGTATTTGTTTTAAATGCAATCTAGCATAGTGCAGGGGTTTTTGAATGTCAGTGGACATTGGTATCACCAGGAGAAGACTTGTTAAAAATACAGATTACTGGATCCCATTTCTAGAGTCTCTGATTCAGCAGGTAGGGGGTGCAGGTTGAGGATTAGCATTCCTGACATGTTCCCAGGTGATGCTAGTGTTGCTGGTCCAGGGACCACACCTTGAGAATCCCTGGCATGGGACTTAAAAGCAGTGACTTTGCTATCAGGCTGACCTGGATTTGAGTCCTTTAACTTTAGGTTAGCTCTATAACCTCTCCTGGCTTTAGTTTTCTCCTTTGTAAAACTACACTTCCATCATTAGGCTATTTTGGGGATTAAGTGAGATAAGATATGTGTAACGCTTAGCATGATACCTTGTACGGGTCACAGTTCAGGAAATGTTTACTGCCCATAGTAACATTTCTGACTGTACTACTCTTATTACTAAATTCAATTAGAAAATTACTTGGATTTTAAAATCATTTTTAAGTTAGCAATGTTATCTCTTCCCTTTACCTACAGTTGAGCTCCAACATCTAACCTCCTATGACATCGTA
Source organism: Callorhinus ursinus (assembly GCF_003265705.2). Lineage (NCBI taxonomy): Eukaryota > Metazoa > Chordata > Mammalia > Carnivora > Otariidae > Callorhinus > Callorhinus ursinus. Next base: position 7,158,984 of record NW_027397106.1, on the reverse strand, counting down.
ATGAGACTAATAACCAAGACTCCAAGGATATAATGAATTTTTCATGTTATCATAAAGGTTCTCCATCAGAAAAATATATAAAATGAGTGTCATTTTTTATAAGAAACACAACCCTGAAAAAATCCCTAGGGAAAGGAGCTATAATTGAATTAGTTCATTACAGTCACTAAACCTCATTGAATATGTTATTATTGGCTGTCTAAAAGATGATACTTCCATTCAGTGGTTAAAGACACATACAAAACCAAGAAACATCATGAAAAATTGCTTAATCTTGATTAATACTTTAGGAGAGTTAGCGTATCCTTTGGTCATAGAAAATTCTAATAACTTTCTCAGGTGAAATTAACCTGCTAATAATCTGCGCAGTTCTGGAGTCGCAGAGTTGGCAGAATATATAAGTTGGAAAGATACTCACCATCTCTTCATCAAATACTGATCTAGTACTGCCACCAGGTGTAAGATTCTGAGCACCTGGAGGCTCATCCTGGCCTCTTTCTGTGACTTGCGCCTAGATTCTTTTCTGTGTTTATGAAGAGCCACTAAGAAATACAACAGATAAATTAACACCCAAGATTCCATCCAAATCCTTTAAAATAAGTATGGTAACATTCACATGAGAGAAAGGTCATATTCTGTGTTCGCTTTGAATGTCCCAATATTTACAGTGAGATAAAAAATTAATAAATGTCACTAGGCTTCTTTGGTCTGATAGTCTCTCGGGCATATTAGTAGAAGCAGAAGCAGAAGCAACCTCTATTATCTGGTGCCTTCTAACACTGTAGCCCAGGGGTGGGCAAACTCTGGCCCTCTCTCTGGCCTCCTATTTTGTAAATAAAGTTTTATTGGAACACAGCCACAGTCATTCTTTTCCCTATTGTCTAAGGTGCTTTCCTGCTACAACAGCTGCATTGAACAGCTACAAGAGACCACGTGACCTGCAAAGCCTAACCTGTTGACTCTCTGGTCCTCTACCGAAATAGCCCACTCTGCTGCGGTTAGTTGGCATCCTTTGGAAATAAATGTCTCAAGAAAAAAATGGAATCTCCTTTCTTAAACTCTCTACCCAAAGAGATCATTTGTCTCCAATAAAATAGTTCCCTAGTATAGTAACAACATATTAGCCTTACAGTTGGGTTCCCAGTAACTGCAGATTGCAAGTGTTCACTAGCCCTTCCAAATACTTCAGGTCATTAGTGATATAACCCCAGCCATAGGCAATATTCTACTCTAAACCAGAAGTTGTCCTTGGTGTTGCATTATTCTTGCTTAATTTAAAGAATCAGACCTAATTTTATTAAGGTTAATGAAGTCCCAGAATCTCATCAATGGCTAAATAACCTCTCTCTGGGAGCCACATGAATATTTCAGAAGCAGTAGTTCACTTTAAGCAGTTAGAAGCCTATTTTATTGTATTAGAACATGGCATTAGCCTGGGTTTATAAATGGATTTCTATTTCTTTAATAGTTTGTTCAAGAACGATACTTGAGGTACAATTTCTGACTTTTCCAGAATAAAAAGAATTGACATGTATTTGTTGGGTAAGTGTTGAGTAAACAAGGAGTATGTATCAGAGTGGGAAGAGCATGCCCTTTGGGGTCAGAGGGATTCATTCACCTGCTAGACTTTCCTCCTCGTACGAGCATGTGACAACCCTGTGAATCCGTTTCTTATCCTTAAAGTGGAGGTCATCCCTACACCATACATACACAGGAGTGTGGTAGGGATTTTAAAGAATGCATGTAAAACGCATAGTCACGGCCAGGCACGTGGCACGTCTGCAAGAGGGAATTTAGTGAATGATAGTTAAGCAGATGCTATGTTTGTGTATGTCTGAATGTTTGTATCCCCCCAAATTTGTATGTTGAAATTCTAATGTCTTATGTGCTGGTATGGGAGGTGGGGCCTTCGGGAGGTGCTCAGGTCGTGAGGGTGGAGCCCACGTGAATGGGATTTAATGTTCTTATGAAACAGGCCTCACAGGGTTCTGTAGCCCCTGCCACCATGTGAGGCCACAAGACGTCAGGGACCCAGAAGGGGGCCCTCACCCAACCACGATCATGCTGGCACACTGATCTCCGACTGCTAGCCTCCGGGACGGTGAGAAATGCATTTTTATTCTTTGTAAGCTACGCCATCAGTGGTATTTTGTTACAGCAGTCCAAATGGACAAAGACGCTGAGCATAGCCATTTTTGTTTTCAAAATTCTTTCTGACTAATTTAGATTTTCCTAGAGGTGAACTAGATGCTACTTTGAGTCGTGATGCTTACATTCATTCAAGTAAACTTTAATAAATGTAGGAAGCGATCCCTTTCCTGTAAACAGTAGTTTCAAAACACAGTTTCCAGCTCAAACTAGGAAGAGGATCCAGAGCCGAGGAACCCAGCAGGCTGCCACATGCTGGGCATGTCCCTGGTGTCAAGGACCCTTCTTAACCCCATTCCGCACACGTGCACTGCTCTACGGATGCCTGCCATGGGTCACACCTTGGCCGGAGAACTAATGTTTGGAAGATTCCCTGCAAATCGTTCCCCCTGACGGGAAAGACAATAATCATCCTTACAAATGTGCTACACAGCTGCATCATACTCGATCCTTTGTGGGGAGTCGTGCACAGTAAAGCACTGAGAGCAAGCTGACAGACCTGAATTGCCCTTCCGGCTCTGCATCTTCAGCTGTGTGACTTCAGACAAGGCACTCGGGGTCTGGATCCCAGCTGACTTACAGTGATAAAGCAGATCTCTGCGGTCTTTCCAGATCTAAAAAGTCTTCTCCGTCTGTGGAGTGTCACACACACATGCACTTTAAGGGAACAGGTGACTGACTATATGCTAATCTAAAATGTCTGCTTTCTCATTCGGGGCAAGTTTCTTAGACACTTACACCCTGAGACGTCCCGTATTTCCTATTTTCTGAATTGCTAAGATTTGGCCCTTGCAATTATCTGGTCTCCAGAGGTATGGAACACAATAACTTAGTAGTCCCCAGTTGGCGCCTCCTTACTCTCCTCTCCCTATGTAAAGACTCAGAAACAATCCCTTAGTCACCTAGTCTAGAACCTTGCCAGAGGTTGGTGTCATTCTAATTGGTTTACTCTTTACAGAAATCACTTTTATCCCCTCTTTGAAAAGGAGGACAATTGTCACCAGTCTCTAGGCTTTGGTGACCTTGGCTCATGTGCTCTCAGCTCAATTGCTCTCCTGTGCGCTCCTCCGGATGATCAGGGGCTGGGATCCTGCCAGTTGTGCTTTCCCAGGCCCTTGAACCCCGGCTTTCCGTTGCATGGAGGCTCCGGGGGACCCCGGAGGCTAAGAAGAGGGGAGAAGTGACTCTTTTCCCCCCTTGGTTGTCAGTTTGGGGCGGGAGCAGCAGCAAGGTCAGCCTGTAAAGCAGCAGGGCGTGCACGGGGGGGGGGGGGGCGGGGGGGGGGGGGGAGTAGCCTGGCAGCGCCCCCGCAAGGGCCTGCTCTGCAGTATCCACTCCTGACGCCTGAGTCTCAGCCACACGGGTTCAGGGAGGCCCTGGTTTCCTGTGTTGCTCTTTCAGTAACCTGATTTTTTTTTTCTTTTGGTCCTCTAGCCTTTCCACCATCCTTATAATGAATTTTTATATTAAGTTCCCTCTGCTTGAAATACCTAAATGGTTTCTCTTTTCCCAAATGGATCCTGACTAATACTATATATAATTTTCAGAGCTTGAATCCTTAAACAAATTTAAAGCTCCTCTGTGATCTTTATTTTGAAATCTGGAGCTTCAAAAGTCTGGATACAACCAGCTGCTCATTTCACAGAATCAAACCAACAGAACGTACGGGGGAAAAAAAAAAGCGTTCTTGTCAAACTCCAGTAAACTTCTAAAAAAGGTCCAAATTATTTAATGCATTGAAAAGTGTTCATCACAGCACCTCATCATTTGCTGTTTGACAATATACAGGCTATGGAAATATTTTACTCTGACAATACTCACTATGATGAAATTCATTCTACAAACAACTTTCTTCAGCGTATTTTTTTAAAACTCAGGATTATACAAGACCACCTGATAAAAATAGGCACAATAATTCCTGGGCTTTTAGTTTCGGAGTCTGTTTTCCCATCTGTTAACCAAAGTCTAAGTCTATACAACCAAAGTAAAATGGAAGATTGTGTAATTATCTTCTGACTCAGAGACAAATAAGAATATCAGAGTAAGGAAGGACATCTGTGCTCATTTGATTCAACACCTGTTCAGATATAGGATTCCTTTGAAATACCTAATAACCATGGTTGTGGATATCTAGGCTCTGTTTGAATATCCTCAATGATGGAGAAATCATTACCTTGCCAGACAGCCCATTCATTTGTTAGACAGTTGGAATTTCCAAGAATGTACACCTTTTATTAAGCCCAAGGATGAGTAGGCATGACTATAGCTTTTACTCATGGGCCCTGGTTATTCCATTTAGGTTTAAAAAGAGTAACTAGATTCCCTATTCTTCTTGAAAGCTATGTAAACCAATGTAGAGATAGCTATGCTGTTCCTTCATGGAAGCAATTCTAGCATCACGGAGGCAGGTCAGTGACATGGGGAAGTTCTCAGTGTCAGGAGGATCTTCAGATTACAAATTGAAGGCTTACCTCTTCCCTGGAAATGATGAAGTTGAAAACATAACAGGTCTTCCTTTCACACTTCTGAACAGGCTCTTTCAGAAGGCATAGCTCTACCCCTTCCACAAAGAGGCAAACTTTCAGAAAGGTCTTAGCTACAAGTGAGGGCATCATAAGGTACATTGTCTTTAAGGACCCTCCCCTTTATCCGGAAACATGAGGGTCTTACATAACCAAGAAAAACATACTTTTTTGAGAAGGTGAGCCAAAAATATTTATTGAAAATATTTCCTGCACATCATTGTGCTAGTGCGAATGGTGGTGGCAGAGCAAACTGGAGATAAAAGGAGAGATGGATGGAAACACATTCTAGAATTTAGACGGGGACTTAATTTTAAATGGTTTTGCATGTCATACCTAGAAGCTTGGCTATTAACTTACTTACAGCAAAGAGGAGCCACTAGAGACTGGTAAACATGATTGTAGTTGTACTATAGAAAGATTTTCCGGGTGGCAAGGTAAAGCACGAATTGGTGGGAGACAAGAGGTGTGGTAGGTCAAGTAATCAGAAGTGATAAACAGGTGAAGAAGATGGTGTCAGTGGGGCTGTTCAGGATGAGGATCAAGTCAAAGGGGTAGAAGAAACAGGATTTAGCAACTGACTGTGGAGGATAAGGAAGAGGAACAAAGAGATGATTCTCAGGTTTCTGGCTTGGGCGACCTGGCAGATGGTGGAGTCATTCACAAAAGAAGGGGACACAAGAGGAATAGCAAGTTTAGGAATAGCAAGTTATTGGGGTTAATGAGTTCTGTTTGGGGCAGGTTAGATCTAGATCGTGACAACACAGATGTCTCACAGGAAGTTGGGTAAGTGGATCTGGCTCTCAAGAGGGATGGGGCAGGAAGTGTAGATTTTGGAGTCATCAGCATGTGGGTAGTAGCTGAATCTACGGACAGTATGAATTTCTTTCTATCATTGATTCATGTACTCATTAATCTATCCATGGAATTAATATTTGCTGTTTACTTTATACCAGTAACACTGGACGGGTAGCTGAATGCATATGCAGCAGTGAACAAGGGACAAAGTTCTGGCAAAGTTCTCCTAGGGGAAAGGAGAACTAGAATAAAAAAGAAAATACCATACAATGCCAGATAATATTAGTACTCTCAAGAAAAATAAAGGAGAGTAAAGAAACAGAGAGTGTTAAGGGATCAGAGAACTCCTCTCGGAAGAGGTTACATCTGAGCAGAAACCTAACAGAAGAGAGAGTAACCCACAAGAAGACAGAAGGGAGGAGGGTCCTCTGTGGAAGGACATGGATGGACAAAGGCCCTGGGGTATAAGCCTATCAGACCTGTTTGAGAAACACCAGGGATCTTCCAGGAGAGTGTGCAGCATAAGAACAAACAAGGACCAAGAGCAAGGACAGAACTATGGAGGCTATCAACCTTCCAAAATGGGAACAAAAAAAGGAGACTAAGGGAGACCAGTTAGAATTATAGAAGGAAGGGGGTGAATTTTGTATTCTGTGGATTTAACACCATAGTTTCATAGTTCTCTTCCAAGATATCCACCATCCCTATTCATAATGGTGCTTATATGCGTAGCAGTAGACTAAACCAAGAACTCATCTCTCCCTCCCTTACTCTTTAGCTACAGAGTCTTTCTATAGTTTGGTGAAGGCCTGCCTCTGAGCCTTTGCATGTTTTGTAGGAAGGGGTGGGGTGGGGACCACCTTCTTCTTCAGCTTCCGGATTCCACTGAATGGTAATGTCCTCAGGGAAGCTTTACCTCAAGCCTGGACACAAAGATTCGTTCTCCAGTTATTCACTACTAAAGTCATTTGTTCTCCTTTGCGACTAAAGACTTGTTTGTTTAATGTTCATCTCCTCCTAGACAATGAACTCGATAAGGGTGGAAAGCACATCTGTGCTGTTCAGCCCATATCCCTGAAGCCTTTGTAGCACCAGATATAAAGTACATGCAGGGATCATTCTAGGTGTACTTGCCCTACAGACAGACCAATTACTCTCACAGCAGGACCCAGAAACCCTTCGTCTACCTCTACATATGTGGAAAACATTGCTTCACTCCCACTGATCCTCAGAGCAGAAATTCAAAAGAAAGGACTATGAGTTTAGTTTAGATTCAGGCCAGATGATATTTGATTGTTTCCCTTTGGTCCACTACTTCTTTAGCAAAATAAATAAGTTCAAATTGTTTATTATTTTTTTAATAAATAAAAAGAAATATTTGTTCTGGTTGCCACTCTGTTAAAAAAAGGGGGGGAGAATGTTTAGTTTTGGTCTGCAATCATTAGCCTCTTGTCATTTGTCTTCATTTTGTACATCGTTTTATTTATTTAAATGCTCAATTTTAAAAAGAAAAAAATGGACATCAAACTATGGATATAATTAAGGGACTGGATAATATGTCTTCAGTAGCAATCTTTTCTGAGATTGAGAATGCTGGTTTTCATTTAATTCTCTCTCTTTTTAAAGCTTCTAATAATGGACCTTGAAAGTTTGTTTGGAGGTTCCAGCAGGGAGCCCAGCTACTCCTATACTCTTGACAGAAGAATGGTCCTCCTCAATCAGGGTAGGTGGTCCTCTTCCACCCAGCACACAGCCTGGGGAGAGACATACATGGAGTGGTGACGAAGGAAGCAGACACCGGCCTAGTCAGCCAGATCAGTTGAATCAACCCTGGCAATCAACGGGGTGCGACAGATGTCCCAGCCAGATCACCCTCACATCCCATTTAATTCTCTTTGACCTTAAATATCCCAGGGATTGGTCCTAAAACCCATTAACTTTATTTGGATTACATAAACATTATTAACCACAGCTATTCTTCAGCCATATGTGTTTAGGGTTTCCTTTCAGGTCATTACGTAGACTGATGCTACGTGCATCACAGCAGATAGGCACACGCTTTTTCTTTTTTCTTTTCTTTTTCTTTCTTTCTTTCTTTCTTTCTTTCTTTCTTTCTTTCTTTCTTT
>NW_027397106.1:7125994-7151380 GCF_003265705.2 Callorhinus ursinus | reverse complement strand
CTTCCTTCCTTCCTTCCTTCCTTCCTTCCTTCCTTCCTTCCTTCCTTTCTTTCTTTCTTTCTTCTTTCTTTCTTCTTTCTTCTTCTTTCTTTCCCTTTGGTTGTTTTACAAACAACAGCTAATGCAATATTCAAGTGGTGGGATTTTTATAAATAGCCGAGTTTGATATTAATGACCAAAAATATACTGATAAAATGAATCTTATCTTTTTATTGAATCCAAAAGCATTCATTTTTGCTTATACCCACATATTTTCCAGAGGATCTTCTCCGTGTAAGAGTGTGAAACTTATCTATTTAATAATGTTATACATACGTCAAAATGTATTCTCAGAAGGACCTGGAAGTTATACAAATAAATGTTAATGGTATAGTATCAATTATAGATGTTTTCAGTTTTCTTCTTTTGTTTAACCGTGTTCTCTAAGATTTCTACGATAAAACCATATTGCATATCTAAGAAAAATAAAATTACAGTTGCAAAAGAAATAGAAGTTACCTTTGAAAATGTATTTTGTTCCAGATTTTATAATGTATCCCAAATGATCACTAGAATTATAAATTCAACAAAGACCTATATATATTTTTAGCCAAGAAGATTTGATAATTAAATACATTTTTAGGACCTGTGGGATTTTATCAATTATTAAGATGGTAACAATGGGGCTAAATTACCTTTCTAGCCTGCTGGGCTCTTGTCCTAACTTCACTGAATACCATCTTTGGTTTATTGGAAGGAATGGAGGAGATGTTATAACAGCAAATTCTGCCCAGTGGAGAGCAAGTAAGTTGACACCATCTATGACGCTTAGTCAAAGTGGTCCCAGCACAGACAGGAGTTGTGCAAGTGATTGGCTGGTAAGGTACCAATGATCCATGACAAAAAAGGAATTTCCATGTTACCTCCTAATTAAGACAAAGAATTACCTCCTAATTAGAGAACAAAGAAACAAGTTGCTCTGTGCTCTTCTAAGAGGTCATCGTAAAGAGCCAAGGAGATGATGAGTCTGAACCCTGCTTCTGGCTACCAGGACAGTTTCCTGGCCTGTGGAAAATGGACTCATTTGAGTGGTTTTGGTGGGTTTGCCTGGACAGAACTCACTTTTCCCACCAACGTGAATGCAAAACTGGCTCAGCTTCGAAACGGCTAAGTTCATCAACTCACTTATTTAGACAAATAACTTTTGAGCACCAGAGTACCAACTATGTGCCAGAGAATGTTCTAGGTGCTGGGGACACTGGAATGAAAGAAAAGCCTAAGACCCTACTCTCACAAAGTGTACATTTAAATGGAGAACCCAGAGAACAAACAATCAGAAACACAACAATGTAAGGCCAGGTATTGTTCGGGTTCATAAAAAAATAAATTAAGCAGAACAAAAGGATAGATAATGACGGAGGTTCCTCCATCCAGTAAGGTGTCCAGGGACAGTCTCTCTGGGGAGGCGACAGTTGAATGACTGGAGGAGATAGTCTTGTGAGTCAAACATTCTAGAATGGCCGTAGGCACAGCAAGGGGGAAGACCCTGAAATAGAAACACTTTGCCTCGAGGGACTGCAAGGGTGTAGGATGCACCATGTGTGGTGAACAAAGGTGAAATGGGCGGCCTGGGGACAGATCAGGGATGGTCTTGCGCATCATGGTAAGGATTTTGGATTTTACAGTGTGATTAAAAGTTGCTGGAAGGTTAAAACACAAAACACGGATCTGACCATAAAAATTGTTTGACTCTGTTGAGAGATAGGGGCAGGAAGTGCTCATGTGTGTGCAGCAAGATAGGAGAGGGGTGTGGGCAGGCTAACTCCATACATTTCATGAAGAAACCACAGCAGTGCCCAGACCTTGGAAAAAAAAATTGAGAAGCACTACAAGAAAATTTAGAATTAGAGACACAAATATTTTTTTTTTTTAAAGATTTTATTTATTTATTTGAGAGACAGAGAGAATGAGAGAGAAAGCACATGAGATGGGGGTAGGGTCAGAGGGAGAAGCAGACTCCCTGCTGAGCAGGGAGCCCCATGCGGGACTCGATCCAGGGACTCCAGGATCATGACCTGAGCCGAAGGCAGTCGCTTAACCAACTGAGCCACCCAGGCGCCCGAGACACAAATATTTTTGAAAAAGATAAAAGAATGTGATGACTTGGAGAGTAGAAAATTGGGAAAGAATGAAAAAAATGGAAGGCTTTCTGGCTCTCAAGGCTATGCACATGTATAAAGTTGATCTTAAAAACTTGAAAAAAATGCAAAACACAAATGATAATATGAAAAGAAGACAGAAAGTATAGGGTAGCACTGTCTAACAGCACTTTCTTCTATGATGGAAATTACATCAATATGGAAGATATTTGAAATGTGACTAGTGTGACTGAGAAATAAATTTAACATTTCATGATGTTCTAATTAACGTACATTTAAATAGCCACATGTGGCTAGTGGCCACCATATGAGTCAGTGCCGCCATATGCAATGGCCAGCTCCTACCTAGGGTCTACTTTGCTTCTACAGTTGACTCTGCTTTCTCCTGCTTCATCTGTTTTTCTATCCCTACTGGATCATTTCCATCTCCTGTGTTAAAATATCCATCTTTTTAAAAAGTGCAGCTCTGAGCCCATCCCTCTGTGGTTGTCCACCCCATTTCTTTGTTCCCTGTATAGCAAAACTCAAGAGTTCTCTATGTCTGTGTTGTCCTACACAGCAGCCACCCAACTAGCCACATGTGGCCATTTAAATTTAAATTAATTAAAATTAAATAAAATGTAAAATTCAGTGCCTTAGTTGCACCAGTCACATTTTAAGTGCTCAATAGCCACATGTGGCAAGCGACCTGTGTATTGAACAGAGACAATACGGGACATCTCCATCATCAGGGACAGCTCTCTTGAGCAGTGCTGAGAAGCACTGGAGGGAGGGCAGAGAAAACAGGTACGGTTGCTGGTAGTTTAGCAGATTTGGTCTAGAAGGATAAGAAAGTTATCTTATGGCTATTTCTTTTTTCTCAGTGGAATAGGAAGTAAAGTCATCAAGTGAGAGTGAGAAAGGAAGGGGCAGGGGATGTTGCAGGATGGGAAGAAAGGAGATGGTAGGCAATAAACCTTTCCAGACCTCAGGAGAGCAAATGGATGAGGGAAATAAAGAGCAGAGTTTTCTCCAAGGCAAATTGGAATCATTATGTTTTATTTTGATATTCTTGCTTTTCTCAATGTTGGTACTAAGAGGCCATCCTTAAAATTGGCCAGTGTAGGTGGGGATGGAAACATGAGCCAATATTCCAGCTTCCTTCATATTGACTTTGAAATTAGACCAGGCTGAGAAATCTCATTGTCATGGCTGTGACCACAACCTTTACAGCAGGAAGGAAGGGGAGGTCCCTTCCTGGAGATGTTTTGCAGTGATAAGGTATGGGAACTTCCTCCGTTAAGGTTCTTTTAATTTTAAAAGGTAGAAACCAACTCAATCAAACTTAAACAAGAAAAGGAGATGGACTATAATGACACAAGAGTGTCTCTTGGAACCCACGGGAATGCAGCTTGGGATTTAACTAGAGTTAGCCAGGAGGAATAGAAAGTTCCCAGAGACCCAGGCAGAATCATATTTCTCTCTCTCTTTCTTTCCCCCCCTTATACTTATGATTTCTTATCTCTTCTTCTGCACAAGAAGCATTTTTTTTCTTTTCTCTAAAGAAAAGATCAGCTTTCTCTATAGAGTTCTCAGCACACTTGATGGGTGAGAGAACGTCAACCCCCACAATACCCTAAGTTCTTATCACCTCAGAACAAGAAACCCTCTCAGATTAACAGGAACATCTTGGCCCCAGTCTCAAATTTCTGATGGAATCTGATTAGGCAAACATAAGACAACTGCCCTACCCTGGTTCAAACAACACACCATGGGTACAAACACAACTTCCCAGGGCCATTCCCAGGCTGTGCAACAGTTCTCAGAACTCCTTGGCGTCTGGGAAATTTTTCCTGTTCTGTTACCTTCCTGGGTCTTACCTGAACTTGGGGTGTTGTCCCTCCATAGGGCTACACAGCTTTCAAAGCCCATTTTCCACCTGGAAATGAGGTTGGGACCTTGGGCTTTTAAGAACATCCTTATGGTTTCTTTGTCTCTACTGTACAATCCTCTCAAAAATACTGTAGGCTCTGTCTATCTGCTTCCAGCCATTTCCTTGAGCAAGTAACCACACTCAGTGTTCTCTTTGAGGGACTTCTTTTTTTTTTTTTTTTTAAGATTTTATTTATTTATTTGTCAGAGAGAGAGAGAGAGACAGAGAGCACAAGCAGGGGGAGCAAGAGGCTGAGGGAGAAGCAGGGGGAGCTAAGCGAGGAGCTGATGCGTTACTCGATCCCAGGACCCTGGGATCATGACCTGAGCCAAAGGCAGACGCTTAAACAACTGAGCCACCCAGGCATCCCTGAGGGACTTCTTATACGACCTTTATTTCTTTGCTTTTTTTGCAAACCCTCTTCAACTCATTCTGTTTCTCTGTCTCTCTCTCTCTCTTTCAATACTTTGCCAACCACAACCAGTAGTAACCACATATAATCTTAAAGTTTTCTTTCCTGACATCTCCCCACTGAACTATAAGTTTGGTAAATGAACTACCTTTAAGATAATCACAAGCAACACCTTTACCAAATGTTTTGACTTCTTCCCACCTCTGAAATCAGTTTTCTCATTGTTACTACCTGATCGCCAAGCCAATATTTTAAGGTTTTTTTCAGCAGCATATCACTTTTGGTACTAATTTTTATATTGATCAAGATAGGATATATACACAACACACCCTTATGGAAAGAATTTCAGTGGCCTTGAAACAATAAAGCTTATTTCATATGCACACCAGGTTTGGTATGAGCTAAGTAAGTCTCCAGGGGGGTTTGTCTTTAACCATATCATCTCAACTGAGGGCCTCAGCAACTGGCCAACAAGGAAAAAGCTCACAGGAAAAATTCATATCTGTTTTTCTAAGCTTTGACCCAGAAGTGAGACATATCACTTCAGCTTAAAACCCATTGTCCAGAATTAGTCTTATGGCCCCACCTAACTACTAAGGGGCTAGAAATTTGAGGGAGCATGTGGTAAAATTGTTGAACAGCCAATGTCCCTTCCACAGTCCATGCAGGCCTCATGTTGAGAGGCCTGCATCGAAGCCGTAAGATCAAATTAGCCTGGGCAGTGCAATTGCTACAGAAATGGACCCCTATCCTGGAGACTAGCTGGACTGCACTGTAATTTGTATGCGTGAGAAACAAAATGTTGTTGAATTAATCTACTGAGATTTAAAGATTTAATTATTCTTGCAGCAGAGTCCAACCTAGCCTGATTATTTGGGGAGCACAAAAGAAGACGAGTAAATGGAACAACATAGCTTCCTTTCCCTGAAGCAACTGTAATTCCAACCCAAATGGCAGCAGGATTTTTTTTTGAGAATCTGATAAGATGATACAAAGCTCGCTTGGAATAATAAAAAAGTGAAAATAGCCAGTACAACTATAAACAGAATAATGAGGGGAGGGAGAACTAATTTTACCCAACATTAAGAGATTTTATAGGTAGAGAAAATACAGGAAACCCAGAAAGACATTGCAGAGAAAGTACAGGGAATAACAAAGATATTAGTAGAGAATAGAGATCCCAGAAATAGGCCTAAATACATTTGAGAATTTAGAATATAAATAAAATGATATTTTAAGTCCATGGAAGAGTATAAATAATTCAGAAATGTTGTGACAGATAAGCCACTGGGGGTAAAAATGCTGAAGTACCTCACTTCTTGTACTCAAATCATTTCTAACTTAATAACTTAACTGTAAAACATGAAACTGTAGCAATACTAGAAAAATCATTGGTAATTTTTTTCCCCAATTTTGAACTGGCGAAGGTCAAGAGACATATAATAGAAGATTGACAAAATTACATAACAATTAGTACTTCTGCAAGACAGAGAATACCATACACAAAGTCAAGAGACAAACCACAGGATAGAAAAAAAAAATGTTTGCAATCTATATAACAGGAAGGAGATACATTTCTTTAATACACAAACAGATGTAAAATCAGCAAGGAAAAAAATGGACGTCCAATAAAAAAAAAAGAGGCCAATGGTAGACAGTTTGCAGCCCCACAAAAGCAAATAGACAATAAACGTATGAAAAGATTTTTTTCAGCTTTTTAAATAATCAAAGAAATGTAAGATAAAACAAGATACTGTTTTTTACTTAGTATATTCACAAAAATTAAATTTTGCTCATTCTCAAGGGTATGGGAAACATGAACTCTCACATATTGTTAATGGAATGCAAATTGCTATGACGTCTTTGGAAAGCAATTTGGCAATAACTATTAAAATTTTAAAAGTACATTTTCTTTAACTCAGCAATTTCCCTTCTAGGAATTTTTCCCACAGAAACACTTGCACAAGGAGGCAAATCTATACTGTACAGGGACAGCATTGGTAATATTATTTGTAAAAGTAAAAAACTAGACAAAATTTAAATGTCTGTCAAGAGAGGATTAAATGAACTATAATAACAGAAAATAGAATACTACATAGCTGTTGAGAAGAATCAATACATTTATCCACATTGAAATGAAAAATATCCAAACTAAATTAATTTAAGTGAAAAAATAAGGCAGAATATAGTATTATGATAAATGAAACTCCAAGGATCACATATATTTATACACATACAAATTTCTGGGAAAAAAGAAATAACTATTAATACATTCAGCTGCAATTACATTATATATGAGGGTGTAGGTAAAGAGGTCAGCTTTTACATTTCATGTTTTATCCATTTGTATTGTTAGACTTTTTTAAAAAATATTTTATTTGTTTTATTTAGAGAGATGGGGGGGCAGACAGAGAGGGAGAGAGAGAATCTCAAGCACGCTCCCCACTGAGCCTGATATGGGGCTCGATCTCACCACCTCAAGATTATGACCTGAGCTGAAATCAAGAGTCAAATGCTTAAACCGACTGAGCCACCCAGGCACCCCTGTAGTGTAAGAATTTTTTAAACTTGTGCATGCATTACTTCATGATGAAAAACACAAAAATTTTAAACCATTAGTCCTTCCATGGAAATATCAGTTCTATGTTTTTACCTGTGAATCTGGATCTAAAAAGATATCAGCAAATAGAAAGAAAAGAAAGGAGAAGGAGGAGAAGAAGAAAAAGAAGAAGAAGAGGGAAAAGGAAAAGAAGAGGAATGACCAAAGTTAGACATTCACAATATGGCACAAAAGAGTAAACTGAGCTACCAATCATAATGAAAGAGGAGAGCCACACAAACTTTTGGAACTGTCAAGTCCTATTTCCACTGCAAGGAAAAAACAATCCCCAGGCATTATAGTAGTCTCTCTGTATCAATATTTCCAAAAAAAAATTTAGTAATAACAGTAGTAGCTCATATTTATTGAGCAAGACCTAATTTGGATTCAGTGCTAAGCACTTTTATATGAATTACCGCGTTAAATTCTCACAAACTCCATATGGTAGGAGCACTGCTATCAGTCCCATTTTATCAACAAGAAAACTAAGCACCAGAGAGAGAAATTAGGGGGGCCCCTGGGTGGCTCACTCAGTTAAGCGCCGGACTTTTTTTTTTTTAAGATTTATTTATTTATTTTAGTGGGGGAGGGGCAGAGGGAGAGAATCTATGGCAGACTCCCTGCTGAGTGCAGAGCCCATCGTTTCACAACCACCATTTCACAACCCTGAGATCGCGACCCTACCCAAAAATCAAGAGTCAGACGCCTAGCCAACTGAGCCACCCAGGTGCCCCCAAGCGTCAGACTCTTGATTTCAGCTCAGGTCATGATCTCAGGGTTGTTAAGATCCAGCCCCATGTGGGGCTCCACGCCCAGCCTAAGGCGTGGATTCACGCCTTAGGATCCAGGTGCCTAAGATTCTCTCTCTCTCTGCTCCTCCCCCTTCTAAAAAGAGTGGGAGAGAGAAAAATTAAGAAATATCACAAGAGACCCAGCATTTGTGTTTCAAAGCATTTGCAATATGCTTCAGTGGGCTTCAATGCTGATTCCACACTTACTCTCCATGCATCCTCAGGAAAGTCACTTAACATTTCCCACCAGTGAATTGAGGATAGTGACAGAACCTACCTCACAGGGTTGTCAGGGGGTTAAATGAGAGAACTCAGTGTCTCACACATAGTGAGCTCTCAATAAAGGTGAGCTGCTGCGCCTGTTGTTACAAGGCCTTTAACGATAGGGTCTCTTCCTACTGGTCCAGTCTCGTATCTTTCCATGACCACCCCCGTCCTCCCCGAACTCGATCTCCAGTCCTCCTAATCTCCTTGCACGCCCCCCGTGGCTTCCCAAGGCCTGCAAGCCTCCCTCGGTCCCTCTGCTACAGTGCTCGTTTCCACCTTCCTCCCCTTCTCCCCCTGGCTGACTCACCTCGATCCTTAAAACTCACCTTAGTGCGTACTGGGAGTCAAGTTCTAGATTTTCTTCCCCTGCGTTCCTCCAGGTCTGAGCGCACGAGCCGGCAAAGAATATTTGCCACATGAGTTCAGTGTAACCAAAAGAAGAGTGAGCTACTTGTCCCGCAACCTCTGTGGACCATTCCCAGGAAAGCCAGTTGTAGGTGGGGCAAACGGAGTTATTCATTCACTGAATGATTATTATTATTAGCTCCTGCTATTGTTCTGGTGCTGAGGCCACAGAGTAAGACCAAGTACCCTGTTCCCTGGTGGGTATCGTCTATATGTATGGGAAGGAGATAGAGATCAAATAAAGGGAAAGATCATTTAAATATTGGTACATTTGAGAACAAAAACAGAACAAGGTTAAGGGTAGAGAGTGATGGGGAACGAGGGGCTCATTTAGACTTTGTGGCTAGGGAAGGCCTCTGTGGAGGTGACCTTTGAGCTGAGACCTGGGTGACAGGAAAGACCCAATCATGCCAGTGAGGGAGCAGAGCGAGTTGAGAGCCCCTGCGGGGGGAACGAGTCAGCATTTGCCCCGGCCGGAAGAGGCTCCAGGTGTCTACAGCCCCAGTTCACCAGCAAAGGTCAGAGAGGGGGGTCATGACTGGATCCAGTAGGGCCTCTTAGGCCATGATAAGGTATCTCGATTTTGTTCTACCCACAACAGGAAGCCGCTGGAGGGTTTGCACTGGCGAATGAGATGATCTGATCTAGTATTTTGAGACGGCTTTGGCCCCCGTGCAGAGGGCAAGAACAGGCTGTTATCAGGTTATCGCAGTGGTGGGGGGCGGGGGTGGCTGTGGGGCCGGGGATGGGGAAAAGCGGGTGGATTTTGGCCCTTCTTGGGGAGGGGACGACAGGGCTTTTGCTGACGAGTATATAAGGGGACAGATTGTGGTGTCCCTCAGTGAGGTGACGAAGACAGGAGGAGAAACAAGTTTGAGGGACACGGGGTGGGAAGGAACCTACAGTCCCATGTCTGTTGGGGCACGGCAGGCTGGCGATGCTGTCGGGCGTGCGAGCAGAGAGCGTCAGCAGCCGGTGGGCTCTGCAGGCCCGAAGTGGCGGGGAGCTTGGGGTGGGAACTCCCAATCTGCCCATCACCGGCGAGTGAATGACCTTCAAACAGGGGAACAGAGCAGATAAACGGGGGTGAATGAGTGTGGGAGTCCAGAGGGCGATGGAGGGAGGGGAAGGGCCAGGAGAGGAGAGGAAGGAAGAAGAGGAGAAGGCCCCAGGTCAAATTCAGGACACTCAGAGATAGCAAGTGATGGAGGCAGGAAGCCCACCTTGAAAATCCTCCCAGGAGAGCGTGTGCTCTAGAGAAGCTGAGAGAATAGAGAGGTTGAGGAAAGTGCTAAGGGTGGCCTCCCATGAGGAAGCAAGTGGCTGGCTCTGGCAAAATCATGGTTGCTCCTCACTGTGGCTAGAACCAGTTCAGTGGCATGGTGGGGTTAGAGGGTCAAGGACAGTGAGTTGAAAGGGGAAGGACTGAGGGAGGCGAGCCAGCGACTGTTGTGGAAAGGACGGAAACATGGTCAAGGAAGAGCAGTTTGCTTTGTAAGAGGCTCCGTGTGCTGATAGAGTTGGGGGGGGACTACCTGTCAGGGCGAGGTCCTGCGGAGGTGAATTGGGGGTGGGGGTCCAGACAAAAGTAGAGGGTGAGAGTTGGCCTGAGCTGAAGGGCTGGGTCATCGACCGCACCCACAGGGAGGGCAACATACTTGGCAGAGGCAGGCCACATGGTAGAAGTGACTACGGAACAATCTGGCAGCTTCTGTTTTCTCAGTGGAGTCTGACAGAAAGGCGTCAGCCAGAGAGAGGAGAGGAGAAAGCAGGTGTTGGAGTGGAAGGGGAGAGAAGCTGTGAGGTGCCGCCTTGCAGAGCGGGACGGTGACCAACCCGGGGATGTGTGGGCGGGTCGCCTGGCACAGCAGAGAGCCCATCCTTATTTGTGATCCTGAATTAAAGTGCCACTAGTTTCCATACTTTCCTGTTGGCACTTTTAGCTGCTCTCGCTAAGAGTGGGTGATGCCATGGTAGGACTTTTGACCAGGCATCTGAGGGAACAGAGCTGGCCCATGGCCACGCTGTGAACTCGGGAAAGCTTATTGTAGGAGTCACTCCATCTTTCCCAGCATCCTGTTCTCCCTTCCTTTTCCATAATAGAATCTGGTTTTGCCTCAAGTGTTCATCCCACTTATGAGATTCACAGGAATAGGAAACTGAGCTCATCTCCTGCTCCAGGAATGGATGCTGATATTCTTTTTTTTTTTTTTTTTAAGATTTTATTTATGTATTTGACAGAAAGAGACACAGCAAGAGAGGGAACACAAGTAAGGGGAATGGGAGAGGGAGAAGCAGGCTTCCCGCAGAGCAGGGAGCCCGACGCGGGGCTCGATCCCTGGACCCTGGGATCATGACCTGAGCCGAAGGCAGACGCCTAATGACTGAGCCACCCAGGTGCCCGGATGCTGATATTCAAAAGCAGTCAGCACCTACCATTTCTCTGATGATGGTTACTAAGTACTCCGGGGATGGGCATGGGGCCCAAGTTGGGCCAAGCAGATGGAAGGAAAGGACCTGATCCCATGGGTGGATTCCTCTTGTTTCTCTCTCCTTCTTAACCAGGAAAAGGAAACCTGATGCTCCAGGATTGGCCACAGTTGCAAGATGAAGCTGATGCTGTGAACAGCTGTGTGGGGAGATGGAAATAACCTGGGGCCCCGATGACATTGTTAAATCCCCAAATCAACCAGCCTCAAAGCCCATCTTACTTCTAAACTTCCTGTTGTTTGAGATAATAAATCTCCTTATTCTTTAAAAACCAGCTCACGTCAGGGTTTCTGTCACTCACAGCAAAAGCATCTTCTTGGACACAATTGTTTTTCTCTGAATTTACACTATATTAGAAATCTTCCAAAAGGTGACTGATTCTTGCCTTCTGCTTACTTAAACATACTGTCTCATGGCAGAGCCAATGTGTGTGTCCAGGCAGCAGGATTTGGGGTCACCGGGACACTTCTGCTCCCACAGTGTGGGGTTACTAAGAGACACGTATGTTTGTCCACAAACCGGTTTTGCCAGTTGTACTTGTTTTTGTTATTATGCAAACCAATGAAACATGAGTGAAGAAAAGAATCAGTGCATAAAAGCCAAACCCTGTGCTTTTAATAAATAGTAGAGGGAAAGTAGGTTTCCTGCTGGTGTGGATGACACAAATGTAAAATGGTTGGGAAATTTTGTTTCATCTAGAAGATTCCAAACTCAGATTGTTTCCCCAACTGTCTTGGAGCTCTGTACTTTAAAGCTGGTTTTTAAAAGTTTTTAAACGTCTTTTTAAAGGTCAATTGGCTGTCACATACTTAAAGAAGAGGCTTTGTCCCTTCAAAATATTGTTACATGAAGGTACATTTATATGTTTTACTTCAATAAAATGATCACCTTGTTTTTCATTTTTACTGTCTCCCTACTTTACCTGCGTATCTGCCTTAACTAATTGCTCTCCTAGCTGCGGTCTGGGGGCTTCCCGGGACAGGTGTCCATGGCTCCCCTTCTTCCCCCACTCCCATATGTCTCCTGTAGCTTTGCCCTCCCCCTCCCTCCCCTCTCCAGCTCATCAGCCCCTGTCATTACAAAGTTAAAATTACAAGACGAGAGTACCTTTCCTTTGGATAGAAGGTCTGGAAGGAGCTACGCCAAAGTGTTACCTGCTATTTCTGCATGGAGAGATTATAGATTTTTTTCTTACGCATGTGAATAATAATGAGGTGAACTAGTATTGATTTGGTAATAAGAAAATAAAAATAAAGTATCCCCCCCCACCCCAAGAACAAAGAATGCCTTGTCTTTCTATGAGAATTCACTCTTTATAAAGAACTTTTCGGTCCATCCTATCAGTGGCACTTCATAATGACTCTATATAAAAACCATTACTCCCACATAAAGATGAGGAAACGAAGATGGGGAGGAGGGAAGTGTCTGGCCTCAGGTGACAAAGTGAGGAAGAAGTAGAACCTGTTCAGATGCCTAGGTCCACGATACCCACTTCAAATGGTTTTTGCAGCCCTCTACGTTACTAAAGGTTCCATGAAAATAGACTGATCATAGCTAAATAAGCTACCTGTGCCGGGATGAAGAGGTATATTTACATTGCTAAAATAGAGCAATGTAAATAAATGTAGTTACAAAGAATGGAAGCACAGGTCCCAAAAGGAGGCAGGAGGAGAAGGAAGGCCTGCCCAGCACAGGGGGCAGCTCCATACAAGGTCAGTGTCACATGGGCGATGGCATTCATCTTTCTTGTCCAATTCCCGCTTAAGAATTCAGGACAAACTCCACTGGTCTCTACTGGAAAACTGAGGTCCATTGTTTAACCTCTTTGGGCTTTGGCGTTGTGTTCTATAAACTGGGAGTGGTAATACTAAATGCCTAAATAATGTTCTCAGGATTCAAATGGTAATGTATGTAAAGCCCTTACAACTGGCAGCTGGTGGAGCGTGCCATCATCACCATCATCTTCATCATCATCATCACTAGGACTACTGGCACTATTACTATATTACTGGTACTACTATTAGATGTAGTCACAGTGTGACTGTTTTCATAAAACGTGAAGGACTTGGCTGGTGCCACCTGGTTGATTGGGCATTAGACCCAGAAATTTATGCATCAGAACAGCACTATCTCTAAGGATTTGTCGGAGCTGTTAGGGCTCATCTCTGCTTCTCTCAGATCTCTTCATTCTCATGCTGAGAATTTGGCCCCTCAAAGTTTTTTGGGCCACCTCCTTATCACCTCCAGGAGCTATCACCTCCACTTTGGCCTCCTGAGCCTTCTGAGCATGGGAAACCTAGGTCTTTGTGGAGGAATGACAAGTTTGCTCAGTTCTCTTCCATTTTGGTAGTTCATTTTGACTTTCGAATGCCTCAGAGGTTCCAGGAAGATGTCACCATGTGTAGACCCACAGAGAAACTGGCAGAGGGGGGTTTCATTTCACAGTTGGCCTGAGCAGCCCTAGTGTGAGCTCTCAGGCTCAACAGCGCCCATGACCTCGGGTCTGTCCCGCCTGCCCAGGATCCTTCCACCCGACGGGCCACACCCACCACATGCTGACATGATGATAGTTGGCAAAGTATTTCCCATAGTATGTCACTTGTAGCACAACCTTGTAAGGAGTTATAACTACTCCATGTTACATTTGAAACAACCAAATAGTCTTTGAAAACTGACACTGAAGAAAGCCTTAGAAGTTAACCCAACCCAACCTCTTCCTTTTTCAGATGAGGATGTTGAGGGCTTGAAAGATTAAGTGGCTGGTACAGAATCACAGTAGCAGTGATGATAGCAAGGGTGGCCTGACCAGAGATGGCACTGAGCCCTTCACATCTAGCATCTCATTTTGTGCTCACAACTATCTCACAAGGTAGGACACAGCAGATGAGGAAACAGAGGGCCAGGGGTCAAATGCAGCTCTTCTGATGTGAGCACAGTGCTGGCTCCATGCCCCAGCATGGCTACCCAAGGTGGGGGCCTCTAGTCCTGATGCCAGGGCCATCCACACAGGGCCCCTGTGCGGGCACAGGAAGAGAAACGGACAAAGGCTGCCTCCACACAAGAAACAACAGACTGCTTCACCCCTGCAGAACGTCTGGAACCATGATCACCCAAGCAGGTCAAAGGTGTGGGCACCCTGTTTTGTTCTAGAAGAGACTCAGTACTTTCCCCCTCTGCTTACCAGGGTAATCCATAATCGTTATAGAAACTTAAGAAAATAGACACTAACACAAAGGGAGGAGAAAGAAGTATATTATAACCCCAACCCTCTGAAAGGAGTTTTGTTCTAGAGGACTCCAGATACTAAACTCCACTACTTTGAAAGTGAAGAGGAAGAAGAGAGGGTGGGGTCACTGCACTCCCCTTTTGTTGGTTTTTTTGTTTTTTTTCTTTTTCACTTCCCTGTAGTGCAGCGAAGCTTTACAGACTTTGAGTCAGAAGTAGAGTTCAAACAGTTTTAACTCTGGCTCTTTGACTTTGCACTAGTGTCCTACTGCTTTTTTAAAATTTTTAGTTAAATTGTGGTAAAATACAAATAATGTAAAATGTACTCTTTACCATTTTAAAGTTTAGTAATGTTAAGCTTAGGAAGGTTAAGGATATTCATAGGGTTGTACAACCAATCTCCAGAACATTTGCATCTTACAAAACTGAAACTCTATATCCATTAAATGACTAACTCCCCATTTACTCCTCACCCCCACCTCCAGCCCCTGGCAACCACCATCTACTTTCTGTTTCATGATTTGGACTATTCTAGACATCTCATATACATGGACTCATACAACATTTGTCCTCTTGTGATTGGTTTATTTCACTTAGCGTACTGTCTTCAAGGTTCATCCATGCTGTAGAATGTGTCAGAATTCCTTTCCTTTTGTACGGCTGAATAATATTCTAGCGCATGTATAGACCACATGTTATTTATCTACTCATCCGTTGTTGGCCACTTAGGTCACTTTCATTCTTTGGTTATTGTGATTCATGCTGCTGTGAACATGGGTGGACAAATATCTCTTAGAGACCCTGATCTCCATACCTTAACCTCTTGATTTTCCCTCTCTCGTGCTATAAAATGGGGCGGAGAAGAACACCTGCCTTGCTCCTCTGCAGAGAGCGTGCTAGAGAAGCAGTAAAGGGCCACCAGCAGCAGGACTGGAGACTGGCCCTCACTGGAACCGCCGGACAGGACTGAGAGGGCCTGGAGAGAAGAGAAAGACAGGCCTGAAGCTGCTCCACATGAGCAGCCAACTCCATCCCTGCCCAGTGAGTCCCCCAGCCTGGCCCTCCGAGTGTTGGCACTTTCTTCCTGTCTTTGGTTTGGTTGTGTGGTTTCTCCGTGAAGCTCGTTTTCACTTCCTCTGCCTGGAACATGTCTATCCCTTTTCAGGACCTCCTTAAGCAAGTGTCCCGCCTACAGAGCATCTCCCGGAGAACTCCAGCATGTTTTGTTTCACACTGTAAAGTCAAGTCATTCCCACCTGAGGAACAAAAATCAGATGATCTCAGGGTCTAAAAATTTCCACAATTTCTTAACCGTAAATTTCAAACTTTAGAAAGATCCTCTTTCCGGAGTCTAAGGCTATAAATTTCTACTTCAGGAGGCTAAATCCTACCCTGGTGGCCTGAAGAGACATGTCCCTAAGGTGCCCTGTTTCTGTCCAGCACTGACTCCTAGGAGACTCGGGTCTTTCATCCCCCAGCTCTACACTTTCATAGGCCTGTGACCGCCCCCTGCTCACTGGGACATAATGTGACAACAGTACCTTCCCTGTGGAAGCACGTGATACTGATGTAGTAAAGATGTTATTAGGGTTCGAAGCCAACGGCCAAGAAAGAATTCTTGAGACGTCTTTGGTGCAAAAAGGTGGTTTTATTAAAGCATGAGGACAGGACCCGTGGGCAGGAAGAGCTGCACCGGGGCCATGAGGAGCGGCCCGTCATATGCTTTCAAGTTGGGAGGGGGTTAGGGATAGCGTGAGTTTCTGAGGAATTTTGGAAACAAGGTTTCCAGGACCTTGAGCGGGCTAGCTATTGTTGGGAAAAGGTCATTTATTACCGTCTAATAAAACCTTAGTCATGAGACCCTTCAGCCATATATCGGTGGGCCATCTGCTTGGGGGGTGATTACCATCACATATCTTGGAGGGTTTAGAGATAAAGGAAGTTTCCAAAGGAACTCTTATACGTTAAAGTAGACTTACAGGATCTTGGGGGAGGTAGGGTGTGTCAGGCGAGGATTGCCTTTTGCCCTTAGCAAAGTATTAACATTGAGGCAGTTGAGTCCCTAGGGGAACGTCACTCTGCCTATTTCAAGGACTTGTCGGTGGGTAGTAAGGAGATTTAGTAATTTTTCTTCTGCCTTTGTTTCCCACCTCAATAGTACAGACCACGTTCATCCTTACTGCCTCTCTGATTTTCGCAGTCCCACAAGGTGGGCACACTGGGGTTGGTGCATCTATTTCAGATGAAGAATAGGAGCTCAGAGACACAGCCAGGATGTAGAAGAGCACCAAACTGAATCGTTTTCTTCTCCTGATCCTGTGAGCCATACACTCCACCACGTGGAGAAGTGATGGGCCGATGAGTTGGGTGTCACATCCGTGAGCTCCCAAGTCAAAGAGGTAGGGGGCGCTCGGAATGTCTCAGTCTTTTTAGTTACTCAGGATAAAACATAGGTAGACACAGAGAAATCGTAGTGTATGCATATGTGTGCCTATGTGTGCATGAGAACAGAAAGAATGTGAGAAAAAAGATAAACCAGCAATGCCTGATCAATGATAGATCAGGACCGTCAAGAAAATCCTGGAGTTCATTAAATTTGTAGGCATCCCTACTTTAAAGGGTCTCTTAAAGATTTATAGCCTAGACTTTGTCAACACGCTTAAACTCTTAGCAAAAGAGAAAGCGTTTTCTGTTTTAAAATGATGCATTGACCTGCTGGAAAAAATTCGTCACCTGAATAGAGCTTGCAGCATAGCCATTAAGCAGAGGAAAGGATAATTACCGTAGCTCTGAAGACGTGACCTTTTAGAATCCCTCTGGAATTGTAGGAGGCTAAAAGATTTGGCCACAGCACTAATGTGCCTGCTGCTGTATTTTCTGTTCTGCTCCATTCACTACTACCAACCTCTCACATGTAAATAAATAGTAATCTAATCAAAGCCTTTGTGCTAGTTTATTAAAATACTTACATAGGAACTAGAGGGTATTATGCTAAGTGAACTAAGTCAGAGAAAGACAATTATATGATCTCACGCATATGTAGAATTTAAGAAAAAAAAACAGAGGAGCATAGGGGAAAGGGAGGAAAAATAAAATAAGCTGAAAACAGGGAGGGAGACAAACCATAAGAGACTCTTAATCATAGGAAACAAACTGAGGGCTGCTGGAGGGGAGGGGGTGGGGAGACGGGGCAACTGGGTGATGGACATTAGGAGGGCACTTGAACTAATGAGCACCGGGTGTTATATGCAACTGATGAATCACTAAATTCTACCCTTAACTAATAAAAAAATACTTACATAATTCTTCACTATCTCTTTAGATCCCTCTCCCACAGCTTTTATGCTGAAGCAGTGAACTGTGTCTTCACAGAAGCCTCATTTTCCTTCTTTATTGCTCCTGTGGGATGACAAGACTAACACCCTTACCCAAGCGTAACTTCTACAGGTTCCTTTGTCTTCAGACAACGCGCTGTCCAAATTTAAGGACGATGAAATCCCCACAGTTTTCCTTGAGCATGACTCAGCGTTTCTCTATCTTATGAGAAATCATCAGGGCCTGCAGGATGCCATGAAATTAGCAATGGATGTGCCTCTGATGTCTGAGAGCAACGTCTGCCTCAAGGCCAGAGATAGTCTAGACTGGTTGCCCCACGGGGATACTGGGCCATGTTTGGAGACATCTTGGGTTGCCGCCCCTGGGAGACAGAGTGCTACTGCATCGAGTGGGTAAAGGCCAGGGATGTCCCTAAATGTCCTACAATGCACGAGACAGCCTCTCACAACAAAGACTTATCCACCCTACACGTTTGGTTGCTGGGGCGGCAAGAACAAAGTACTGCAGACGGAGCGCCTGGCACAACAACGCTGTGCTGTCTCACAGTTCTCGCGTCTGTGTCAGCTCCTTCTAAGGGCTGGGAGGGAAGCATCTGTTCCAGCCCTCTCTCCAGGGCTTGCAGCTGTCCGTCTTCCTGTGTCTCTTCACCTTGTCTTCCCTGTGTGTGTCTCCATGTTTCAATTCCCCTTTTTTGTAAAGTCACCGGTCCTACTGGATTGGTTGGCCCTCATGACCTAATTACAGCCTGATTACCTCTGTCAAGACCCTCTCTCTAAATAAGGTTACCTTCTGAGGTATTAAGGGTCAGAATGTCAACATATGAATTTGGGGAGGGACACAAGTCAACCCATAACCCTGCCTAAAATGTCCATAATGCTGAGTTTGAGACACTCTTGCCTAAATGGCCACTTACCTTCCCTGCCTTCTTTCCTTCTCAGGACAATGAGATGATTGGGCTGAATCTTTGGAATAACATTCACCTGGAAAGAAGACAGGAATTCTCATTTATCATCAGGAGATGATCACTAGGCCTTTAGGCATGGACACCTAGAAACGTCACTCCGATTAGGTAAAAATTCCACTTCCGTGCCCCATCTAGCACCAAATATACCTCTTTATTTTGCTGCCTGTTTTCCTTTTCCTCTGGTTTCCTATACAGGTTCTTCCCCTTCGACGGGCTTTCTTTCCTTTTGAGGCCACCAGTCAGATGCCCATGGGATGCAGCCATCTGGGTCCTATATAAGAAGACTAGTAGAGGAAGCCTTTTGAAATAGTTTCAAGTTATGGTTAACTGAAACTCCTCAGCAGCATAGAGTAATGTGAAAATATGAGCTTCCGGTGAGTCAGACGGGGGCTCCCATCCCACTCAATCATTGTTGCTGTGTAAGCGTGGGAAAGCTAATTAACCTCTCCAAACCTCCAACAATGTCCTTCCCGATAAAAGGGGGTAGAATAAGAGTATCTGCGCTCCTGATAGAGCTGCAGTAGGGATTAAAGGAAATAATGCATAAAGCAAGGTTAGCTTAATGCCTGGCACCAATATATAGCCACTACACATTCATTTGCTGTTGGTATTATTATTTTAAAGAGATGGAAATACCTCTGTGAATTCGTGCCTTCATGCCATGAAGCTGGTGGAGCACTGTCCATGCAGGAGGCACTGGGGATGCAAATACGGGTAAGCCCCTTGCATTCTAGCAAAGAAGAGAACCAAGTAAATAATAAGAGCCGCCGTGCAAGAAGCACCAGCACAGAACTGTGCATAACCCTTTACAGGAGCATGAAGAAGGATTTCTGGAAAAGGCCTTTGGGAAAACATGCACAAAATATTTATAGAAACCTGAAGTCATCGTCTCGATTTACCCAAAGGCAAGTCGGGATTTACATCAGCAGCTTTTTTAGACCCTATTATGACAAAATCATGCCCCTTTCATCACTACCAGGATTTTAAAATATTAAGTGAAAAATGCAGAGGGGAAGACAGAACATTTTTCACGTTAATAATTTGCTTCTGTGATGAGAGAAAAGAGAAAACATCTCATTTGATGATGATGAATTATTTCCAATATTCATGGATGAACGAAGAAGTTAAAAATTTGTAGTGTGTTTATTTCAGCACTAAATACGAGAGATCGTTGGGGAAATCCCACTCATGGTACAAAGACAGTAGGAGTGAAAATTAGAGCAACAGCTATTTCCAAAAAAATTGCTTTTAGAAAGAAAATATTTAGAACAAAAGAAATTACTGAATACAATACTTGTGAAATAGAGTGCCTGTTTTATTCACAACTGTCTCCTATTGCTTAGAACCATGGCACAAAGCAGATTTAGAAGGAGCTGTTGAGTAAATTGGTTGCTTATCAGCCAAATGATAATAACTAATAAGTTAAGATGAATGGAAAGAAGTTGCCCTTAAAAATCTCTACATTAAAAAGGAGTTTGGAATGTCACACTGGAAACACCATGCCCAGAGAATTTCCTTCTGCTCTTTGGAGGCTCACTGCAGATCATGAAATAATCAGTTAGACTAACATGGGTTAAGGACCCACTTCTGCTGAGTCTGGGGAGGCACGCACGAGGGCTGTGAACAGGGACACCACGGCTATATTTGCCACAATAGAGGGAAATACAAGAATGTGGAATCCTGCTGGAAAGAGTTGGGAATTAACTCCTGGAGAAATAACACATTTCTTAAAATAAAAAATCTTTCCCACGTCTATCCATTCATTCAAGAATCACTATTTAAGCACTTAGGGTATGCTAAGCCTCAGCCTTGGGGCCAGAGAGGAAAAGCTGGGTAAGGCATTGCCTCTGTCCAAGAGCAGCTTCAAGGTATGGTTGAAGGACACCGACATGTCAATTACAAGAGCAATCAAGTGTCTGAGATGTGCTAGAAGCATGCTGGTGATGGGCAGGGGACCACGGAGGGAGAGATTTGCTGGCAGGAAAGGACCAGACCTCTGCTGTGGGAAAGCCCCTGACCAGATCACAGACACCAGAGCAAGAGCCACCAAGTGAGAGGAGAGAACTCAGAGGCATCCTGGCCTCCGCTTCTAGTCCCCCGGAGCAGCCTGGCACCCCCGCTGGAAACCCCACTCACCAAGCAAAGCAGAGCAGGGTACTGAAGCTCAAGTAACCGAGAGCCGGGACTGCCAAAAAGTAATTTGTAAAATCATCAATTCATCAAATTTACCATTTTACCAAAAAAAACCCAAAACCAAAAAACTTGCTTCTCTGCATTATTTATAAACTTTCATAGTAATCTGTTGCCAATGAAACAGCTTTAGTAGTTTGGGAGGATGTCTGTAGTTTTTGTTGACAAGATTTCATTTTTTCTTCATAGAGGCATTTAGAGAAACTTGATGTGTTTTTAAACTGTATTAAAAATTCAGAAATCATTCCATAACCAAAATATCAGTGCTTGTTTCCCACAAGAATTTTTCAGTTGCTGCTGGTTTCTTTCATGCCATTTTGGTTTCGCCAACATTTTAGCAGATTTGTGATGGTTCTGCCAATTTCTCAAGTGCATCGTCCACCCAACTTCTCTAACAATTTCATCATTCAAATTTACTGTGTGATATGATTGTTCCTATAGCTTCCAGTTATTTCTCACTTTACCAGTCTCTCTAGCATTTTAGGATTTTGTATTTTGTATTTAAAATCAATAAATGCCTCAAAGTTGAGGAATTGGTCATAGAAGTCATTATAATACAATCTTCTGGGCAGCCTCACTTCCTTTCTGCTGCCTTGCTTTGTTTTATCTCAGTTGGTTCTTGTTAGAAATTTAAAATGCCATCATTTTTTTGTAGGGCGGGTTGGACTGCCACTAATTTTTTCAGGTGCTCTTGAATTTAAATCTTAAATTTAAATTTAACGACAACTGTATCTGCTGTTTCTTCCCAAAAATCCCCAGTTAAAACTTCACCCCTTTATCTTAAGCCTTTACAGTTTTAATCTAATTTGACTTAATGTAACATAATTAAGTTTTAATTGCTGGAAGTTCAAAATTAACATTCACCTGCTATTTGAGGAATTGGCCAAGAATACTAAGCACTGAAGAATAGAAAAATGACAAATCATTAAAAGAGCCAATCTTTTGAATATCAGTAAAATTTTTAAAAGTTAGATAAATTGATCATCGGGAAAGTGAAATGCGATGAATTGATCTCAAGCCAATTTCGTATAAGATGGCCTTGGGGATGTCATTTAGTTCTTAGTCGATAGTCAGCTCTTTCTCTCAATCTTCTACTAGGGATTAAAGGTGGGGGTGGGGAGCATAACAGAACATAATCCCAAATATGTCCATGTCCTAATCCCCAGAACCTGTGAATGTTGCCTTACAGGTCAAAGGGACTTCATGGATGTGATTAAATTCAGAACCTTGAGATAGGGAGATTATCCTGGATTATCCGGATGGGCCCGCTGTCATCACAATGGTTCTCATAAGGGGGAGGCAGGAAGGTTGGGGTCAAAGCAGAAGCCAATATAATGAAAGAAGCAGAGATTGGAGCCATGTGCTCTGGAGACAGAGGAAGAGCCACCGGCCAAGGAATCCAGGTGACCCCTAGAAACTGGACAAAGCAAGGAAACAGATTCTCCCCTCAGAGCCCCCTGAAGGAACCAGTGCTGTCGATACCTTGACCTTAGCCTCGTGAAACAACTGAGGACCTCTGACCTCCAGAACTATGGGAGAACAAATTAATGTTGTTTTAAGTCACTAAATTTGTTGTGATTTGTTATAGCAGCAATAGAAAGCTAACACAGGGTGCTGTTGCCTCCCCATCTCCTTGGTTCTTCGTCCTGTTCGCACACAGGGTCCTACAGCCAGGCACTTGGCCACCAAGGATGTTGTTCATCTCCAGGGAGAAGACCAAAAGAGCCTTGCCTGGACCTTTGTGAGGCCATTTTCCCCAACCCCTATCCTGGCTTCTGTAGATCTACCTGGAACCAAGGTGCAGAGCCATTTATGTTGGTTTAATGTTGTCCTAGGAAGTCACCAAAACACATTATAAAATTATCTCAATTAACTTCACCCAGAGAACATACTGTACACTAACCTTCCCATCCTATTTTTCATCTCCATCCATGCCTGGCTACATCTTCCCATAAATCTTACCAGCCAGTATGTGGCCCAGATAAAAGTGCTAAATGATTCAGATACAATATGGTCAGCATTACAAAAAGCACCCAATTTGCACACACACCCCTGCAAAGCTTAGTTCTAGAGATTTCCCCATTTTTCCTAAAATAGTCCGTGCTGGCTACCAGCAATCCCATGAGGCAGGCAGACCTTGTCTAGCCCCAGAAGACCCATGAGGCTAAATGACATCCCCAAGGCCTCACTGATAGTTAGACACAGACCAGGGGCTCAAACTCAGGTCTCATGACTAGCTCTGGCTTAGCATCTGTGACTTTCAGAGCAGGCACCAACGCGCAGGTGGCATAGGTAAAAGTCAGCGGCGCTGCTACCGGAAGAAATACAACCCCACCTGCTGGTTCCAGTCTGAAATGCCTTGGTTAGAAGTTGATCCCCTCTTCAAAGGCAAATGCCTTGAAGGCCTTTTGGGGCACTTGAGCTCACACCAGGCCCAGTACCCACAGGCTATTTAAGGACTCAGGTGACTTGTTGCACCTGATCCTCCCAGAAAATCCTGGTAAAGTCCAGGTTTTGCAGTAATAGCCACTGTCCTGTCAGTCAGGCTACAGCAGCCTCCTGTTCGGGGAACTGGCCACTGCACGGTGGACATACATTATTTGGGGGTTCCTTAAAGTTTGAGGATGTGAGAGGAAGAACTGTGTCTGAATCTTGCCCAGAAGTACCTCCTCAGAGAGAAGATGCTGGAGAATAGCAAGACCTGGGTCTCCCCAGCATCTTCAACTTTCCGAGAAGCTGTGATTTCTAAATTGCGAGAACCCTGAGTCCTGTTTTCCCCAAGAGCTAGAAGAGTTCCTAATACTGACTGATGGAGCCTTAGCATGGTTAGCATTTTCTTGTCTGCTGCCTGGGACAACCCTGAGACCAAGGAGTGGTTGGCTTCAGAATGCACACTGCAGTGGATGTGGAGAGCCCTTTGGAGGATCCCTTGGAGACAGAAGCTGCTTTAAAAGACAGCAGAGGGGAAAGAGAAGGAAAAGCCCCTACTCATCACTTCCAGCAAAGTGGAGACGGAGCAGGGAAAATCCCACCAGAGGAAGAGTATATATAAGAAATTATATTAGAGGGGCGCCTGGGTGGCTCAGTCAGTTAAACGGCTGCCTTCTGCTCAGGGCATGATCCCAGGGTCCTGGGATTGAGCCCCAGGCCCCACACATCATCAAATCAGGCTCCCTGCTCAGCGGGGAGCCTGATTCTCTTCTTCTGTCCCTCCCCACTGCTCATTCTCTTTCTCTCTCTCAAATAAATAAATAAAATCTTAAAAAAAAAAAAAGAAATGATACTAGAGAAAAATGCCAGAATTTCGAAAGAAGGATTCTATAAAACTTTCTATACTGTTTTTTTAAACTGCGGTAAAATATATATAATAAAATTTACCACTTTAATCATTTTTAAAGTGTGCTGTTCAGTAACATTGAATGACTGAGTACATCCGCACTGCAGTGCGACCATCGCCACTGTCCATCTCTGGGATTCTTTTATCTTCCCTATTCCTCCCACTTTCTAGCCCCTGGCAACCACCGTTCCACTTTCTGTCTCCATGAATTTGACTACTGTAGGTAGCGCATGTAAGTGGAATCATACGGTATTTGTCCTTTTGTGTCTGGCTTATTTCACTTAACATAATGCCCTCAAGGTTCAACCATGTTGTAGCAGGTGTGAGAATTTCCTTCCTTTTTAGGGCTGAATAATTTTCAGTTAGATATACACACCACATTTTGCTTATCCACTCATCTGTCAATGTACATTAGGGCTGTTTTCACCTTTTGACTCTTGTGAATAATGCTGCTAAAAAAAGGGGCCTACATCTATAAGACTTTTAAATGTAAACCCCCAACTATTAGAAAATATCAAAGTTTGGAAAAGTGAAGAAATCTTATTCACATGGTGAGTGTGGAAAATCATGCCAGAAAAGTCCCATCATTACATGCATTCAAGGATACATACCTACATGTGTCAGGAGTGTGGGCAAGTTTTTATAAGAACTCAGTCCTTACTCAACATCAAAAAACAAACTCTGGGGAGACACTAATTATATGTGATCGTCATGGAAACCCCTTTAGAAGAAACTTATTGGAAATCAGAGAACTCTCAGGACAGAGAATCCATTTAAATGTGTAAACGGGGAAAATGGTCAACTACAAGCCCCACCTTACTCAACATAGGGGACTAGACAATATCTTATTCCTGTGAAGATGGTGGCAACCCTAGTAACCATAGGGCAGGCTGTAATGCACATGCAGTAAATGTGAGGAAGTCTTTGATCACACAGATGAATCTACACATGACCCAGGTGACAAAACCACGCCCTAGCACGTGTCGCAGTAGATACCACGAAATCCACAACAAAGACGAACCTTTAAAAATACAGCAGGTCAGGGAAATCCCTTTTTGGGGATTCAAATTTTATTACATATCAGAGTATATTAAAGTGGTGGTCTGTGTGAGAAAACAAGGGGTCTTCCATGTGGCTTACATAGTAGTAAATCTCATAATGAGGAAAATATGCAGGCAGACATACAAGCAAGCAAGCAGGAAGGGAAAAGGGGAGAAAGGAAGGAAGAAAGAGAGAGGGAAGGAGGGAGGAAGGGAGGGAGAGAGGGAAGGAGGAAGGAAGGAAGGAAGGAAGGAAGGAAGGAAGGAAGGAAGGAAGGAA
>NW_027397106.1:7100171-7125984 GCF_003265705.2 Callorhinus ursinus | reverse complement strand
GAAGGAAGGAAGGAAGGAAGGAAGGAAGGAAGGAAGGAAGGAAGGAAAAGAATGACAGAGAGAAGGGGGGGTGAGGAAGAAAGAAAGGAGAAAAAAAGAAAAGAAAAAGAAGAAAGGAAGATGAAAGGGAGAAAATAGACCTTCCAACAGGACAAAACTCAAAGCTATTCTCTGTCCTCTACTCCAAAGGTGCTCCTAACAGATGCCCAGGGTCCAGCATCAGAGATTGTATCATGGACACCAGAGCCCCAAGGGAGAGAGAAGGTTGGAGAGAGGGGATGCTGGACCATCTCCTCCCACATTTGAGGGTCTCTGATGGAGAGGTAGCTGCAGGATATGTTAAGATCAGGGCCCAGGGCTGAGCCAATAACTGGTCCCTCCGCTGGGGGCCTTTGCTGATGTGTCACCCCTTGTGGATGGTACTTATACACCCACACCCCGGCAGAAGGTGCTCCCCAGCAAGAGCGCAGGAGGTCAGCCACTGTTCTAGTCACACTGAGGACTGAAGCCACAGAAGGTTCAAGGGATGTGGGTTTCCCAAAGTCTAACGAGGAACCCTGCACCATGTCTGTCATCTTGATTTAAAGAAGGATAACTGTTCTTTCAGGCCAGCTTCTAGCAGAACAACCCCATTTTTCTCTCCTCCTCACTCTCATCTATATGCAGGGAGGTGCTGGGCATAGCGCGATGACCCAGGGCATGAATTTGGCCTTCCTTTCCTCCTTCCTCTGTTCCTGCCACAGTTGTCCTCCTACTTCCTATTCAACCTGTCCCACCTTCTTAGGATTGGGTTCTCTAACAAAGCTAGTCTGATGAACAAGCCAGGGCTCCCTGGCAACCATACATCTAGGTTTTAGCAGGAGTCCTCAAGAAGTGGCTAACATTGTCAGTCCCTGACTGGGTTAGAGGGCAAGGAGTGTCCAAATACGGAGTCAGAACTCCTAACCCCACCACTTGGAAGAGGCCTGACTTAGACAAGTTTTCTCTGAGCCTCAGTTGCCTAATCTGTTAAATGGGCATCTGTTAAACCCTGCCCCCTTTCCAGGGTTGTTATGAGAACCATGGAGAGAAGACATGAACAGACATTTCTCCAAAGAAGATATATAAATGGTCAACAGACACATTAAAAAATGCTCCACATCACTCAG
Source organism: Callorhinus ursinus (assembly GCF_003265705.2). Taxonomy (NCBI): domain Eukaryota; kingdom Metazoa; phylum Chordata; class Mammalia; order Carnivora; family Otariidae; genus Callorhinus; species Callorhinus ursinus. Next base: position 7,124,836 of record NW_027397106.1, on the reverse strand, counting down.
CATTAGGGAAATACAAAAATCAAAACCACAATGAGATACCACCTCACACCAGCCAGAGTGACTAAAATTAACAAGTCAGGAGACAACAAATTCTGGTGAGGATGCAGAGAAAGGGGAACCCTCCTACATTGTTGGTGGCAGCGCAAGCTGGTGCAGCCACTCTGGAAAACAGTGTGGAGGTTCCTCAAGAAGTTAAAAATAGAGCTACCCTATGACCCAGCAATCGCACTACTAGGTATTTACTCCAAAGATACAAATGGAATGATCCAAAGGGGTACGTGCATCCCAATGTTTATAGCAGCAATGTCCACAATAGCCAAACTATGGAAAGAGCCCAGATGTCCATCAACAGATGAACGGATAAAGACGGTGTGATATATATATATATATATATATATATATATATATATATACACACAATGGAATACAATGGAATATTATGCAGCCATCAGAAAGAATAAAATCTTGCCATTTGCAATGACGTGGATGGAACTAGAGGGTGTATGCTAAGTGAAATAAGTCAATCAGAGAAAGACAAGTATCATATGATCTCACTGATATGAGGAATTTAAGAAACAAGACAGAGGAGCATAGGGGAAGGGAGGAAAAAATGAAACAAGATGAAACCAGAGAGGGAGACTAACCATAAGAGACTCTTAATCTCAGGAAACGAACTGAGGGTTGCTGGAGGGGAGGAGGGAGGGAGGGATGGGGTGGCTGGGTGATGGGCAGTAAGGAGGGCGTGTGATGTGATGAGCACTGGTTGTTATATGCAACTGATGAATCACTGAGCTCTACCTCTGAAACTAATAATACACTATACCTTAATTAATTGAGTTTAAAGAAAAAAAGAAATTTTAGTCACTGAAACAGAGCAGGTGGGAGACGTATTTTAGGGCATATGACTTCCTAAATCTCATCAGATCACTCATTCTATGAAGCATCACTTGGTCCCCATCTGTGAGTAAAACTTATCCTGTTTCCACCCATCCTATGTCTTTGGGTCCCAAGAGAGCCCCAAAGGTTAAAAACATACATGTGCATTCCCTGAAAAGAAGGTCCTGCCCCTGTCTTAGTGTTTAGCAATCACCTTGCTTAGGTCCTCATCGACTTGTCAATTTGTTATTTTACTAAGCAGAATACAGAGTTTCTTTCTTTAATGTGGTCTTCTTTCTCTCTCTGTCCTGAAGAAACATGAAAATCCTAGTTGTACAAGAGAAAGAGAAGTAACCATCTGGGCGGAGATGGGGAAAAGAGGAGGGACTCAAGTCAGGCCACTGCAGGGGGACCGGAAGAGAAGGGAGGCAGGCGGAAGTGAGCGGAGCGGTGGGCTGGCAGCGGGCCAAGGTGCATGCTCCCGGGGAGTCTGTCTGCACACCATGCCATTGGTTTGCATTTCTGTTTCTTCTTAAGGCAATGATGCATATTTCATCTCATCTTTTATTTTCTTTATGGTTTAATTATGAGAAGAAGAGGAATCTAGGGATGAAGGAAGAGTTATGTTTCCCCCCCCCCCCCCCCCCCGGTGCTGCATCTGTTAGAGGTTGAATGTAAGTGAATTAATCACCAAAAATATCTGAGGGGGAAGGCACATGTTTGTTCTTGAGTTTAGTCACCAAGAATTGCCAGGGCTTCACTCCAGCATCCTCTCCTTGGTTGAAAACTAAGTACTGGCCAGCAATGGATGCCAACACCTAAGCAATGAAGAGGGAGAGGGAGTTTCATCTGACATGATTCTTTTTCTACTCCCAAATACCACTGCTTACACAATGTAGGAGCCTACTTATGACTCCTTAAGTTACACACACACACACACACACACACACACACACACTGGCCCAGTAAATATTTAGCCTACTACAGTTGAATTGTTAAATACTGGAATAAATATATAGATAAGCAATTTAGTCCTTTTGACAAGGAGAAAATGTATCCAACAAATATATTTTGCTAAACTATTTGGTTTACAGTATAGTGAAATTCTCTCGGAACACAGGGAGAAATTTCCTGCTTTCAAGAAAATTCTGGGGACAACTCATGTATATGAGTATGTAATAAAAATACGGTGGGCCAGAATATATGAGTACACCGACCAGTACGAATTGGTATGTGTCCTAAGGCTTTCTTCCTCCTTTTTGTCAAGAAGAGTTTTCCAACAACCAGACCCACCGCCCTCCTCCCTAACCTTCCACCTTCCCCCTTTCTCAAGAAGATTTCCTCTTCCTCAATTATTTGGGCTTTTGTGATACCAAACAAGGGAAGGGTTGGGGGAGGAGAGGAACCAAAGGGGCTGGAGGTCAAGGGGAGGACTGGGGCCTGGCGCTGAGTGGATATGCTTCGCAAGGCGAGCGCAGTATACAGAGGAGGTTGATGGCATAGAAGAGAAAGACACCATGTTGCTTGCTGTTCAGTTCATTTCTCAGTCCCTCACCAGGTGACACAAACACTGTTCCCCTCCCCCCATAGAGTTAAAAACCATCTTCATTCTAACGATTCCTAAACGTGTAACTCGAGCTTTGACTGCTCCCCACCCCCCGCCTACCCGCTCCAGACCCACTTGGATTTTGTTTGAGAAGTATCTCAAAACCTAACATACCCAAAACGAAACAGTTGATTAACACTCCCCCAAATACCGTGTCCCCCTCCCCCACTCTTCCCCAACTCAGTAATTAGCAACAACCCAGTTTTCAAGTGAGACCTAAAGGGTCATGCTGATGCCTCCCTTTGCCTCTCCATGCTTGTAATCGCCCCTTCAGGGAGTCCTCCCTCAGTGTCCCTTCAAATATAATCAAAGTGACACCGAGTCAGTGGTTGAGAGGAGTAGAATGGGGAGTTTGCATCCGTGCATATCTGGGTTCTTCTTCCATTCTTTGTTTCTGCCTGAGGCCACCATCTGCCTGACCCCAGGTCTACCAGCTTTTAGACCAGAATGCCGGTCCTTTCTTCTTTTCCACCTCCCTTGGTGTCAGGTCCAGAACTTTGTCTTTATAAATAAATTGTTGGGCAAAAGAGTCCAGGCACAGAAGAGTGCATACCACGTACCTCTATTCCTGTCAAGTTCCCAAGCAGGCAAAGGTGCTACCATCATGGTGGTGATTGGTGGTGGTGGTTGGGGGGCTTGGGGGGGTGTGCCCAGTGACCTGGTCATTTTGTTTCTTGATCCGGACACTGTCACACGAATGTGTTCACTTTATGAAAAGTCATGAGCACTGGGCATTGGAGCTCATTTCTGAATGTATGTTGTACTTCAATAAAAAGTTTACTTCAACAAACATGTTATCTAGACATTTGGAAAAGATGAAGCAATTATTTCTGGACTGAGGGTGTTTGTCAAACATCAAAGCGTTTGCATATTGAAAATATATGATCTAATCCTGGGTGCCCAAAGAGATTCAAAATGCATCCTCTTTCAACAAATGGACCTCTCCTCCCATAGTACAAGATCACTCCTGTTTTTAATTCAACTACAAGAAAAATATGCATTAATCATGGCTAAACTTCGGAGACTTGTGAGAACATCTGAAATGTGAGCAATGATACAAAAACTTGGGTAGAGACTGTCTGGGGCAGATATCGTGATGCGTGGAACAGAAGCCAGTGCCCTGCTCAGCCTGTCAAAATTATCCAAAGAATCCCGCTGAATGAGATTGTCCTCTTTCTTCAAAGACCACAGCAGAGCAACCATGTCTTACCATATGTCCTCCTTTTATTTCCCTGATTGTCTAAAATGGGAAGGGTGGGACCCAGAGAGACCCTAACCAGCTGTTCCCTGTCCTCCTTGCAGACAGCTCCTGCTGACTTCCCGCGGCTGGTCTGCCAAAGGTTCGGGGTTCGGGAAACTGCCTGAGGGTCCAAGGCTGGCTGGGTTGCCAGTGACAAAATGGAACCAGGTTTTCTGGCCCCACTGCCAGCAGACGTGCTAAACAGTTGCCTATGTGGTGCAATTTGAAAAGGCCAGGACCATGCCCCATATAAATAGCCCCCCAACAGCCTGCATCAGGTACCGAGATCCCACCATTAGTACTTACTGCCTCTGCAGCACGTCTCCACACACACCCCCCGCCACGAGCACTCACTAGATCTTCTACTCCTGGCTCAGAAGGGCCCTGCCACCAGTTCTCAGGACCCACTGTGGCCAGAGGCAGTGCCAAGTTACCTGACTTGGAACCCACACTGTTTTTACAGCAAAAGCAAAGCAGAGAGGGGAAAAAAAGGGGGAGAGAGTGATTCGTTCACTCAGTAAGTATGGAGCACGACTTTGCCAGGTACTATTCTAGGCACTGGAAACACAACAGTGAGTTTGTACCATTAAATTTTAATGATGTGAGACAGACAATTAGCAAGATAAAGAAACACGTTATATAGTACATGAGAAAGTGATGAAGGGTAATGAGAAAGAGGCTGGAGAAAGTGCAGTAGGAGGAAGCTAGAAACTGTAGAGTGGTCAGAAACAACTTTGCTGATTTTTTTTTTTAAAGCATGTGGTCATCATGGGGAAAATCAGAATTTTGTCGGACCACCGCATGCTTATGATAAGGTTCAGTATTGTTATATTTTGAATTCCACGGAGGAGTAGAAAAAGTGAGCATCTGGAGTTCCTAATCTGTCCCCTACCTGAGGCAAGGGTATTAGGTGCTCTAGCCCCAGTCTGGGCTCAGCGTGGTCACTGCTGTCCACGTCGGCCCTTGCATTTGAGTTCTGACCATTGGTGCCCACCATCTCCCTGAGCCCAGACCACAGCCCTCCACCATGGCCCCGTGATTCAAGTGGATCTTCAAATGCCCTGACTCTGGACACCTGTTCTGATGACCTTTCTGAGTCCAGTCCTCCCCTGGTGCTCCAAATCTTACAGCTGGGTTTCTGCCTTGGTCCCTCTTTTCAGCTAGCCTGGTTTCCTATTTAAAGGAAACCTGGGGCCAGGGTTGTGCCTTGTCCTTGACAGTATCCATCTCCAAAATCCTCCTGAGTCCAGTCCAGAGTGAGGCACCTTGCGATGCACAGCCCGACCCCAAGTTGGCGGCAACTTCAAGATGGCAGCTGCTGGATCATCTGTGGGATTATGTGGGCTCTGGGGCTAGTTCCACCACTCAAGAGCCAGGATACTTCGTGCAATTCATTCTGCCTTTCTCCATCTGTCTAAAGAGCTGTGTATCTCACAGGATTATTGGGTGAATCTGGTAGGTAAATGTAGATTGTGGAGTTTTAAAATTATAAGATAATATCTAAATATATGCAATTACTATGCATTGCTATTCCTCCACTCTTCAAAATAAATCTTTGCAGTCCTAGAGTTGCACTCACAATAATTTTATTACTTAGAAAAATTATAAAAATAATTGCTTGCATTAGCATCATATTTAGACTCTTCAAAGTACTTTCATGTCCATTATTTCATTTGATCTTCATAAATGAGACGGGAAAAGTAGCAATTAGCATCTCCATTTTATAATTAGTGAAACTAAGACCCAGAGATGAGGCAATTTGCCCATGAGAAGCTATTATAAGCTTTAGAGAAGGGACTGGATCTTCCACTTCCTAATTAGGTTCTGCAGGTGCCGTATCAGACTTCTAAGGGTTTCAACCCTGAAAAGTTCCATCTCCCACAACCCCAAACAACACACCACCCACACATATGCACACGCACACACTCCAACCCCTAGGTAGTCATTGTCAGGTTCACAGAAAATTCCATCCAAGAAAAATCCAGGGAGGTTTAGACAGAAACACGTCTCAGACTCCCCAGCAGCTGGGCAAAGCATAACACTTAGTTCTATATAAAACGAAACCTCTCATTTCAGGAGCCAATGGGGGGAAAAATCAACCAAGATTCTGCATTGAGATAATAAAAATATCTTTTGTTTTCCCCCCAAGACAGATTATGGATGTGCTACATGTTAATTTACTGTCAGTTTATTCATTTTTATATAATCTCCTCCAACCAAGGTAGATTTCATTCCATTTTCATCTTGTATACTTCCTTTCAAAGCTTGGTAATTTCTTTTCTATTTTTATTCATTCCACTTTTGCTTCCTGTCAATTTTTATATCAAAATCTGCTCCGGTTCCATTTGGCAAGGTGTAGTAATGAAAATATTCCTCATGCTTTAATGCTTAAATTTGCCATTGCACTTTAAAGTGCTTGTCTGCCTGTGCCAAGAGCCCAAGGGTGGCTCTGCACCTGGCACAGCTCCCGGACCCGCAGAAGGCAGGAGCGCCGCATCCCTGCCGGCTCTTCATCATTGTCTGAAATTCTCTTCTGTTCTTTTCTGTTTCTTGCGCACCTATGTGTGCTAGGCACTGTATGTGCGCGGGGTAACACAAGTCAGACGCGAGGTGAAAGAAGCCAGTCACGGACTCAAAGCTGGGCTGCAACGGCTGCACAGGTGTCCCCAGGAAGGCGCCCCTGCTGTGTGTGGAGGAGGTGGTAGATGCAGGAGGTGGGGGGACCCGGACAGACACCAGCCCGAGAAACCCAAGAAACCCGTGTGCGTTCCCGCTCACCTGGAACAGGAAGGCAAATGCAGTGTGTGGCAGATTGCGACTGGTCGGCAGCCACTGGGCCATGGGTCCTAGGGAATCTTCTAGAAACAAGCCTCTCCAGTGGGCCTGACTAGAAGCCCGGCTGAGCAGTGGGTCCTGGGGATGTTAAGGTGGGGGCGAGAGGTGCTAAGGCACCGTTTGAGACCACAGACATGGGTTACTTTTCATCTTCCCAGCTTTTCAGACCACCTCTCATGTCTCATGGCCTGGGGTCCGAAGAGAGCAGGGTGGTTAAGAGGAAGGCTTCTGGAGACCAAATGCTCTGGTTCAAACCCCAGCTCTGCCACTCACCACCCATTTGCCACTGGGTGAGTTACTTGACCCCTGTACCTGAGTTCCCCCGGCTGTGCAGTAAGGTGGGAGGGATCCTCATGAGGACTAACCAAGTTAGTTGATACGGGTAATGCTTGGAAGAGCACCTGGCACACGGTAAGCCCTCGGTGAGTATTTGTTATCATGATGATCCCTGGCTTTGGTTTTTCAGGAAGCAGAACCCTCAGCTTTTCTGGGATGCCCTGGTGGTTGAAGCCACGGCAGGTGGGATGCAGCTAGGAATTTTTGCAGGTGCTGACCTAACTGCACCACCTGGTGGCTGCCCCCCACCTCTAACTGGCTTACAACCTCCCCATCACCACCCAAGCCCCTTCTTTCTCCCATGGGGAAGGGAAACAACATTTAACTGAGTAAGTTTCTAGTTCATGTATTTACTAAGCACAGAACAGGGTAACTGCCTCATAGAAAACACTCCTGACAAAGTCTTGAGGTCACGGTGGTGGTGATTTTAAAACAATTTGACTCAAATATCATACAGCTGGCAAGAGCCAGAAGAGAAATTTGGTTCCAGACCTGCCCTATTTCAAATGTCTGCTCTCCCCATGCTTCACCACACTTCAAGTGTTCCAAGAAGACACACACATCTGTCCCTGCAACCCAGGACTAGACTTCAAGTTCACTGTGATCACATTGCACCTGTATATGATGCAGGAGTGGTGAGAGGTGTTCGGGGGATCATTACCCCAGGCACAACTAGAAAAGGGCCACTAAATATCATTATTTCCTACTTTGTCACCCACCCACAAACCATAAGTGCTCTTTTCAGATTTAATGATCTAAGTGAACAAATTCATTCCCTCATTCAGTCAGCAAGCAAGTTTTAGCACCTCTTATGTGCCGGGCATTATTTTAGACACTCGGCTGTGTCGCAGTGAACAAAAGAGGCAAAATAATCACAGGAGTTTACATTTTATTGGTGTGCAGGTATAGGAGGCAGATGATAGACAAGTAAATACATAAACAGGCAAGTTAATTTCAGATTATGCTGTGTGCTATTAAAAAGATAAAATAGGGCAATGACATAGAATCATTCATGACTCACTTAAAAATGGATATCAGCTCATTTCATACCCTCGCTTCAAACCTGTCAATTTTGTTGTACTTGAAATAAAATCCAAACTCCTTTCCATGTCCTTCAAGGCTCTACTTGATCTGGCCTCCCTCCAAATTTATCTCCTACCATTCTGTCCCTCCTTCAATAATCTCCAGTCATGGATGTGAGGGCAATCTGGCTGCGACACCTGTCACTGCACTGATCACCAGGGTTGATTTGGCTGATCTGGCTGGCTAGGCTGCGGCACCCGTCACTGCACTGATCACCAAGGTTGATTCGGCTGATCTGGCTGGCTAGGCGGGTATCTTCTTCCTCCCCCACTGCTCCATGTGCGTCCCTCCTGAAGCTGTTTGCTCAGTTGAAGAGGACGACCTTCCCAGACACAGGAGTACTATTCGTTGGTCAAGCGTGTTTGAATAGCTGCTCTCCCCTGCTAGAACCTCCAAACAAGCTCTCAGGGTCCATTTGTAGGAGAACATAGAGTAGTCATGCTTCCATACTCCAGACACATCCAAATGAGGTGCTGCATGTGACAGTCTGCCTTTCTTAAAAAATCGTCATCATCATCATCATCATCATCATCATCATCATCTCCATCTGGCCTTCTTCTGTCCTTCAAAAATATAATGCTCCATTTCTGCTCCAGGCTTTGCACTTGTTCCTTCCCCTTTCTGGAACATTTTCCCCCTCCAAGCCCCTTTCCATGCCCCCCAGCTCTTTGATAAATGGCTCACTCATTTTCATCTTTCTGCTAAAAACACCTCAACCATGTCATTCTAATGATCTTTCCCTTATTTTGCTGGTTTTTTTCTTTATATCTGAAAGTACCTGATTTATTTCCTTATCTGTTTATTGTCTCCCTCTCCTACTCATGCATGCAGATTGTAAACTTCATGAGGGCAGAGACTCTCATTCACAGCTGTACCCCCAGGGCCCAGAACAGTATCTGGCACATAGTAGGTGCTCATTCAATGTGGAGTGAAGAAATGAAAGTGTGTCCACACACAACAGCCAAGAGAGAATCCTGACAATCAACAAAGGAGATATGCTTCAAAAGACGGTCCTCGGACACCAAAAATCAAACACTGGGAAGGGGGGTGTATGTGAGAATACCAGATACAAACTGTGTATTAAGTTTTTGGATTCCAAAGACTCTGAAATTGGTAATAATTTGGAAAGCAACTATCACAGGGCTTATAAAGAGATGTTTGCAAACTACTTATCCGTCCTTGAGACCAGAAGCTGGGTTAGGACCCAACAAACCATTGCTATAGATGTCAAAATAAACACAAAACAACATCAAAAGCCAAGGGCAGCTTTTCTAACATGGTTTCTTTATGTGCTTTTTCTCTTCCCTAAAAGAAAAGTAACATGAAATTATAACTGATTATTCAAAGCAGTCCATGGATTTTGAGAAGAGCCACAGAATTCCAGAGATGAAAGGAATTTTTTAAAAAACAATGTTTTTTAGTAGCAGCACCTTTTGTTCAAACAAAGTATAAAGCAGAAAGAACATATGAGAGAGATACATACGAGAGATGACTGCAGCGGTGGCCTGCTTGAAGTCAGGGCGGCCGCCTCACCCACCTGCACATCTCCCTCGTACCCAGACAGGAGCATAGGGTGAAAGCTACCCAGCTGGCCTAACCCTCTTATTTTACAGGCCGTGAGAAGGAAAACACCAGCCCATATCACAAGGGCAAATAAGGAAACCTCAGAGCTGACACCCAAACCTCTTGATACCTGTTCATCCTTTCAACTAAACCATTGCAAACTTTCTTTCTTCTTTTTTCTTTAAGATTTTATTTATTTATTTGTCAGAGAGAGAGAGAGTGCACACAAGCAGGTGGAACGGCAGGCAGAGGGAGAAGCAGTCTCCCCACTGAGCAAGGCGCCTGACGCGGGATTCGATCCCAGGACCCTGGGATCATGACCTGAGTCAGACACTTAAAGGACTGAGCCACCCAAGCATCCCCATAGCAACCTTTCAAAAAGGATTGACTAATATAGTTAAAGAGAGTTCCCCTGGGCTTCTTCTAAGTACAATCCCATCTTGAAAGAAACATTGCGCCTTCTGCTAGCCATCCTGTCACATTCACTGCCGTGTGGCTGGTTGACACAGCCCGCCTCATTCTGGGCCATCCCACCATCCCTGTGCTTTCCTCTTCTGACCACTCACATATCCATGAAGTTCGGAGCGAGCGTTAGACTTCTTTTTTCAACTGGCCTGATTAAAAATTGCTATACAAAACATACTCTGGACCACATAGCTTGCAGGATTCCATTGTTTCCTAAAAGCAGTGAGGAGAGACATGACCCAGAGATTTGTAAAGCTGTGAAAAAGCAGACAGAGCTTAGGGGAGAGGCACTTCTTTCTGTACATTTTGACACCTCACAGTGGGCACAGGAAGGAAGCTGTGTAAAAATGAGAGAAATCAAGGTAATAGCTGGTTCTCATGGTTCCATCTTTAGTTCTCCCAGTGAGGACTGGAGTATGTTACTCAACGTGTTTATCCCTTCATTCATTTATCCAGTGGGTATTTGTGCACTGACCAGGTACTATGCTAGGCTCTGAGGATATTTAAGTACAACTGTAACCAATGGCACCTCCAGTCTGGGAATAAACTAGCAATTACAGAGCAGAGTGATGTCACTGAAGGATGAACAGAGAGCCATTGCAGTAGACCTATACTTGGGTCATGCTTCCCATATTTACACTAAGCTCTTGCATATGTAGGCCTTTCCATCATGTAAAGAAGCCCAAGCTAACCACACAGAGAAAGCCACATGGAGAGAAAGAGAGACAGAGAGAGAAATTTCAGCCTTCCAACTGTCCTCACCAAGTTTCCAGACACATGAGGGTAGCCATCTTGAATGTTTGGGCCCCCCTCCAACACCTGACTGCAATGGCATGAACTGCCCCAAGTGAGACAACAGAAGGGCCATTACAGAATCATGGAAGAAACAAAATGGTGGTTGTTTTAAGGCATCAAGTTTTGGGGGTGCTTGCCACATAGCAATAAAAATATAGCCATGTATATATTTTTTAAAGATATCCTCTTTTGTTAAAATTGATAACAGGTTTAAATTTTGACTGATTCCTTTTTTTCACAGCAATTCTTCTTTTAAAATTATGTTTTATAAGTGATTATTGATATGGCATAGTAGTTCATTGTAAGCATGTAAATTTACTCGTAAGAGTAAGAATGAAAGATAGGCTATCGTCAAGGAAGGAAGGCAAAAAAAAGTCAGAATTTATAGGAGAAAGAGGAGAGAACAAGCCTGGGAGAGGGAATCTTGTTTGCACATTTTCTGGGTAAACTGATTAACTCGTGTCTAGCAAAGGAGTCCGTCTGGACAGTCTGTTCTTAAGTAGGCTGATGAGGGTTATCAAAGGAGAGAATTTAAATGCTTATGGATTCTTCCCTGAAGTTTATCAGGGAGCTTCCAGGACAGGCTGTCTCCGGGCAATGGCTCATGACGTCCCCCCATTAGACCTCATCCTGGTTGCGCCAAGTCTGCACCATTTTCCTCTTCACAGTTTTACGCGTTGATCCGAGTATATTCAGCCACCGTGTTCTAACCTTTTAATTAATTCTTTTAGGTTCTCTCAGAGAAAATCAGATCATCTGAACATGATCATTGTGTCTCTTCCTTTTATTGATATAGAGTCACAGACAGACCATGGCTCTCGCAGATAAAAGCAGAAACTGTGAAGCACTCAGAGTCCATGGCCAGTTGGTGCCAGTCCCTCACGAGGATCCCTTCTACTAGGAAGTATGTGATCAGTGTGGCTGAGGAAGCTCTAATTTGGACCGGGGGGTGCTGGCAGATGGGTCATTCAGTTGATTCTCACCATAAGAATTCTTCTGAAATCATCTGACCCCACAGGAAGCTCTGTCTTAGAATCTGGGCAGTAACGATCCTTGCTTAGCTGTTCAGCAGATGGCTAATTCTTATCACACAGTATCACTCCACAGTCACCCACCACAATGGAATGCTGGCTTTATTTCCCGTAAAATCAAAGTGAGACAAGCACTATTTGGCTGAAAATGGTTGTAATGATATACAACAAAAGAGAATGGGGGGTGCGGTTAGAGCCAAATTTTATAGGTAAATATTCCACTGTCTCGCTCTTCCTTCCACCTCACATGGGTGCACAAGGACGCATGTGCGCATGCGCATGTGCACTCACACCCCCCACCATCATCCGTGCGCGCGTGCGCGCACACACCCCGCCCCCAACCATTACCATCACTGCAACGCCACCCACCCTGCATTATACACCAAACAGTCTTTGTATGGGAACGAGATCTATACCATGTAAATATTCACCCAAGTTTCTACCACGTAGTTCTAAAAATTATATATTTAGTCGAGGACATTTGATGTGGTGCCAAGCGAAGAGCTGAAGTTTCCTGTGGAAAGGCTTAAAGCTACTTCCTCCTTTGGAAGAGGGTCGAAGTTTATTCCACAGGTCAATGGTTAAATCTCTAGGGAAAGCACTTTTTTTTCCCCCAACTCACATTTCTACATGTCAGGAGAGTCTGAATCTTCCTTCCATTCAGCGAATCCTATGACAAGTTACTTGGGACCACAAAGCAGGCACCCACCTGCCTGTGTGGTACAATTGGCAATGCCAAGAGGGACCCCCACCTTTCCTGAATACCCGAATAATTGTGACTTACCTTTGTACCGTTCCGTTTGCAAAAAAATAGAAATTTCCTCTGTTGAAGATTCTTAGGTGATTCTGAAACAAACCTTTGGAATTCAGAATCAACCACCGGCACAGGATGTTCAAGATCACAGACCTGGGTCTCACGGGAGGCATTTGACTTGAAACCCCTTCTCTCTCTACTTTGTTTCATTTCCTCCAACTCATTGGAAAGGGTGTCTATGCTGTTAGCCCTGGGCTAAATTTTATTGGAAAATCATGTAAAAAGGATTCAGTCGGCTTTGGTACAGACGATCAAGTCTAACCCTTGCCTTTACAATCAGATTGCAAAGCTAACAACATAATTATAAATTGTTCTGGGGAGGGGGGGAAGAAAAACAGAGGGAAAAAGACAAGGATTGATGTATTTTGAATGGGAGGTGGGAGCAGAGGTTAAAGACTGGGGCTGGGGATGGGTTCCTAGGGCACTTTGGGCACCCGGGGTAAAAATCTAGACACACTGTGGTACAGAGGGAAGAAGGAAGGCAGGCAAGTGCAGAAACAGGAGTGATGGCAAGAAAAGACCAACTTGGCTCCACTTTTCCATTTGTCTGGCTCCTAATCCTCACGGAGTCAACCGCCTCTCCCTGCACGCTTGGGCAGCAGGCCCAGGGAGCTCTTTGCATGCATCATCTCGGTCGGTCTTTACATCTCCTAGTAGGTTCAAGCCCGGCTTGTAGTGAAAGGACCACTGGAAAGATATTCAAGTTTACAGGATTATAAGGAAATATGAGATGAATGAGCCTTTTGCAAGCTATAAAGCATCACAGAGTCAGTCAAGCGGTCTTTATGTCTACTGTCTTTCCATCATTTCACCTCTGTGAGAGAGAAGGAGGTTTTCTGTTCCCATCATTCTCACTCCCCACCAGGCAGACTGTACTCAGTAAAAGAGGCAAGGCACAGACGAAAGCAATTAGGACCACGGATATAATCAATCGATCGTATGCCATTAAAAATACGATAGAGTACCATCAATGCCTAGGATGAGCTTAACACATAAAAGATGGATATTCAGTACTTGTTAGTTGACTAAACGTCAGACTGAGTTATTTTGTGTGCCTGGAGGAGGGAGCGATTTCAGACTGGCTCACCTAACACCCTCTTCCAGGTGACCTTCTTATACCATAGGTAGTAACTCTATTTTTAATAGTAAAACTCTGTTCTTCTTCTTGCATTTTCACTCCTTCCTTTGGGCCCACACACCCTGCCTCACCCCTATTGGAGGGTGACTTCAAATGGGCAGGAGGTCCTTGTTTGGCTGTTGGTATTTGAGTGGTTCAACGAAAAGCTGATTTGGAGCTCTGTCGATGTGGGAAATGGCCTATAAATTGCTGGTCTGCTTTAGGCTATCAGGTGGAAAATCATCCTTGACCCAGGGAGACCCCAGTGCTAAAATGTTGTAAGTCTTTTACCAAAATCCATCCAACTTCCCCCAGAAGAAATGCCAGTCTTCCAGCCTGGGGGAGCTACTTCACTGTCCACACCAGCCGGGTAGGGAGAAAGCAGGGTTGACTCTTCCATACCCAGACTGTCAACTAACCCCACACCCCTGCCCCCCGTTTTGGGCTCCAAGCTTCATTTCTGCCCTCCACTATATCCAGCATCTCCAATTCAACACTTCCTCATGGTTTTGTGTGGCAAACTGTCTAGATGCTTCTTTATGAACAAATGAAGAATCCCAATTATGGCTTCCTCAATCCATTTCACATGCTGCGTTCACATCACACCTTTCAGACTTTTGTTCAAATAGCTCTTCTACTGAGCCTGCCTCCCATTCTCTTTGCTGTTGGAGATTCAACTTTTTGTGTGTCTTCCTTACATCTCTCCAGTAGACTCTCTGAAGGAAGATAAGCATGTGTGTTTGGTCTTTAATCGGAACACCATCTTTAATCAGAAAACCTCTCAATGTGCATTTAGATTTGTGTCGGTCACGGAAGATCATCTGTCTTGCGTGTTTCAGGGGTGGAGGGCAGAGGAGGAGTTTCTCATTGAGGAACTATGAGCGTGCTAAGGTGGATTGTTTTGCCTTGGACTGGAAGCGAGGAGCAGAGGGGCTGAGGACCCTCCTTCCACAGATTTTTCACTATTGGAGGACGAGCACATGGGAGCCCGCTAGGAACTAGGCATAGATCCTCAAGTTTTTATTTGGGGCCCAAAGGCCGCCAGATCGAACATTCCCCAACATTCAGGAAAAGTTAACATCCTTGTCTGGACCTACTCTGCTTGGGAACATTCAGACTGTGGACTCTATTGACACATGAAATGACAATGGGACAGAAAACAGCCTTGAGGAGTAATTTCAGAGACAGTCTGAGAAGCCCAGGAGAATACCAGACAATATATTCCTGGTGGTGGGTACCAGCAACTACCAGGATGAAGTCAAGGGACATTACACCCTAGAAGTCACTTGGGGAGGGGACCCAAGGAGAAAAATTGAACTCGTCAATCTGGGAGTATTTTTTTCATTGTTATGTTTCAACATTAAAATAAATATAATCTTATTTTCTGCCTCCAACTGTGGATATGAAACACATTCGTTGGAAATATTAAAATCTGTTTTTACTTTATTACAGACAATCATTG
This sequence comes from Callorhinus ursinus, assembly GCF_003265705.2. Classification (NCBI taxonomy): domain Eukaryota; kingdom Metazoa; phylum Chordata; class Mammalia; order Carnivora; family Otariidae; genus Callorhinus; species Callorhinus ursinus. The sequence continues at coordinate 7,109,613 of NW_027397106.1, read as the reverse complement.
TTTACCTCAACGTTCTAGTTTGCATTTAGCCTGAAGGACATGCTTGAGTCATTTTTTTCGATAAGAATTTCAAAGCTAAAAGGGAAAAGGGTAATTGTTTAGTTGTTTGCATTTGCTTTGCCCTCCTCAGTGACATCTGGGGGTGTTAATCAGTGTCACACAGGGCATGTGGCTCCGTGGGGCGGATGCCATGAGTCCCTGACCTCTGCCTGAGGCTGGTTGCAAATGAAAACCAATGGGGTGCGGTAGCTATGGAAACCATGAAGGAGGATTTTTTTTTTTAAATCCACATGAATTAGAATAAAATGACTGTCTTCCCTTTTTCTCTTTCCATTTGTGACAAAAGTTGTGTCCTGGTTTCTACCTTTGCTTAGAGTAAATTCTGAGGAAAAGAACATCATAAAGACTTGTGACTCTCACAGGGGCATTTCCTCTTTCCATCTTTCTCTGGATTCATTTTAAAAACCATCAGATAGAGTTAACCATAAGTCAGCCCCATTTGCCCTGAGAATGCTCACCTTTGCACAGGTGATTTTGTAGAGAGGAGCTTCTCCAGGGAGCCTCCTTCAATGCCATGGGCATCCGAGAATGTCACTGTCAAGATGAGGAGGCTGAAGTCTGGAAAGACATAGTCCCTTTCTCAGAGGCCTCTTAGCCCACCCACAGGCAAGAGTGCCCACAACCACATTTGTCTCCATAGCACAACATGTGAGATTTTTATGAAGTCATTTGGCCTCAGTCTGTTTCCCTTTGTATATGGGCTGTTTTTGCCTCAATCAAAAATACACATTTTATGATTTCCTGGCATTTATAACCTACCCATCTTAGGGGAAGCTTTCTGCCTTTTGTCCTTTTGTCGACAACATATTAGCTCTTGGAGTCTGAATTTTTAAACAGTGTAATTTTCGTTTAGCTCCAGGCCATGGTAGCTCTACTTTGTGCCCAAGCCTCCCATCATCAGCTGTCACTCTGTGCCCCTTTGTTCTATTAAAGTGTCATCAGGAAGGCCCACAATTAATCCAGGGTGAAAAATCCTGCTCCAGGAGCAGCTGAATCATCCAAACTTGTGTGTCCACTGGGGGGAGAAAAAAAAGAACTCCATGCAGCATATTCATTTTCTTAATCACTCTTATTATGCACTACCTTAAAGAGAGATGGTTATTAATTCACTCTCCCGAGAGATGCCCCCAATCCATTTCAAAGACTGCAATACTAATTACCGTAGATTTTATACTCACTTTTTTACTCCATTCTACCTTCTAAATTAAAGTATATCCTGGTCTATTCACACGTTTTCCCATCGACATTCATGCCAGTGATGAAGGAAGTTGGTCAGCACAAGTACACTCCCTAAAATTCTTATGGATGACATAAAACAAGCTCAAGAGGCAATAGGGAGAATATCCTCCAATAACACATGGGCCCCGGAGGCTGGCATCTTACTGACTAGAACAAAGCAAAAGAACAAAGTGACTGGGCTCCAGTATCTCTTTGGATCTTACTCAGTTAAGAATTGAGGTTGTACTCCCCAACAGACATGAATATTTTAGTTCTAAGTACAATGGTCCCCCATTACCTGTGGGGGATATGTTCCAAGATCCTCCCTGGATGCCTGAAACCACAGATAGTACTGAACCCTATGTACACTATGATTTTTTCCAAATATCGATTCCTATGATAAAATTTCACTTATAAATTAGGCATAGTAAGAATAATGAATAATAAAAGAGAACAATTTTAACAATATACTCTAATAAAAGTTATATGAATGTGGCCCCCCCCCTCAAAATATCCTATTGTTGTTCTGCACTCACCTTTCTTCTTGTGATGATGTGAGTTGACAAATGCCTGTGTGATGAGATGAACCACGTGAATGATGTAGGTGTGGTGTTGTAGCCCTCGGCTACTAATGACCTTCTGACTATGAGTCAGAAGGAGGATCCTGGGCTTCCACACTGCAGTTGACCCTGGCAGCTGAACCCACAAAGAAGGGGGACTACTATCAATGATGCTGAGGAAGAGGAAACCAGCCTAATTTGACAGACATTTTGAAACATGCTTTTGTGTTTTGGAAAAGCTTCAGTGGATTAGGTAGAGTATTCAGAAACAAAAGTTATTGTACATTTGTACCATTGGTCAGAAAGAGCAGCCCACATCCCATATTCTCAGGTAAGGCTGTGGCATATATATGGCACCACAAGTAACAACTTATAGAATAAGTTGGTAATTAGATTCCTTGCTCTTTTATTCATTTGGCTATAAAGCACTAGGCAGAAGAGGCAGTGACCAAGGGTACAGACTTTGCAATCAAATATGTTGGGGCTTCATTTGAGCTTAAATATGCACTAGCTAATTGATACTAGGTGTGTCACCTAACTTTTCCAGCTCTCAACTTCATACTCTCGAGAATGGGGATGATAATAATACCAATTGCACTGGGGTATTTTATATGCCGGTGCCTGGCACATGGTAAGTACTCAGTAGTAGCTTTTTGCTCTGGGATACTGCTGAAGTATACAAAACTGTATTTTTCCCACAGACTCTAGGCAGCCCAACTCTCCTCAATGCTCTCTGCAAATTCCCCAGAGATGTATATTTTCGTGTCCTTGACTCAGGAGACATCTTTCTTACACTCTTTACAAGATAATGTATTTCAAAATAAAGAATCTGGAAGATCTCACTGCTACTAAGGACAGAATACTGGATCTTCCTCAATACTGAAATTAAATTTTCCATTATGCATCTTAAAATCTATTTTTAAAAGCCTCATTCTATATTCAACTGTTGACATTTTCAGGGCTCACTTATGTGGAATAAGGACAGCATAAATGCAAAATGAAGGATAGATCTCTAGTGTGTATAACTTTTGAGTTTTCTAAGGGAAATGCCATGAAATGTGCCCCAGGATGTCATGAGAGTTTGCAAGCCAGCTAGGGACACAAGCACCTCAGAGATGACATCCCAAGGTAGGAATGGGGGCTACGGGAGGCAGCGATGGTATGGTGTGGGAAGAGAGCATAGTGAGGCACCTGGAAGACCCCGGGGGAACTGCATCTAGTTCTGCAAGTGTTAACAAATTTTGTGACGATGTTGTGCCATTATTCCTCCTCCTTACTAGCTCGGTCAGAATATTCTGAAATGCAAAGACAGCCACACTTTATCCTCAGCCATTTCCCAAGAAGGTGACAGGTATTCACTAGGAGTTTCTCACAGTCCTGATTAGGTATTCCATGGGCCCACTCCTTGTAAGATCCAGAAACACCGACATGTTCTAACTGCTTCAGTTATCTGCCAGGATTTGGGTATTTTATACACTGGTGGGTTAGAGAGCATGGGAGTATGATTTTGGAGCCAGACTCAGCTTTTTTTTTTTTTAATTTTTTAAAGATTTATTTATTTATTCTAGAGAGAGAAAGAGAGTGAGTGGAGGGAGGGGTAGAGGGAGAGAGGGGAGAATTCCTAAGCAGACACCCCGCTGAATACAGAACCCCAGACCCATGAGATCATGACCCAAGCCAAACCAAGAGTCAGAAGCTCAACTGACTGAGCCACTCAGGCACCCCTGGACTCATCATTTTATAACGCCTTAAGACCAAAAGCTCACTGAAAATAAGCACCTCCTCTAGACTTTTAAAACTCTTTTTTTTGTACCCCACACAAACCCTGCCACAGTGTCCTGCTCTTACTAGGTGCTCAGAATAGTTGGCTGACAGCTGAAACTCTTCCTCTGACCTTATGGTCCTTTTGACACTGGAAGAGACCACACTCACAGCTGGCTGAGTGCCTCTCTCACGGTGAGCGTTTCACAACTGAATGACTGTTGAGTTATTACATGGAGTGGTACTGGGGTCTCTTTCCTTCATTCTTTGTTTTCAAATTGTGCTTTTTGGGGGTCTGAGACAATAAAAAATGGGCTTAGGGCCAACCACATGACTGTTAAAGACAACCCCTTTCACATAGAGATTTGCCAGTGTTTTGAGTTTATTGACTAAAAGGACTCTTAATTTTTTACCCAAAGGGTTTTATCTTTATCTGTTTCTGCCTGAGGGGAGGGAAGTGGGTTGGGGTGTATATATTTTTCAGTTGTCCTGGTCTTCCAGTTACCTAATCACAAGTCAGGTGGTCCCTGTCCTTTGAGATGCTGACTTAGAGTGATATCATGCAGTTAAGGACAAAATAAACCCAAAGAAAGAAAGAAGGAAGGAATAAAGATAAGAGCAGAAATCAATGAGGTTGAAACAGAAAAAGAATAGAGAAGTTCCTGAAACAAAAGTTGGTTCTTTGAAAAGATCAATAAAATTGACAACCATCTAACAAGACTAAGAAAGGGAATAAAGGAAAAAGAAAGGAAGTACCAATGTCAGGAGTGAAAGGGAATGTTGCTCAGAACCTGTAGACATCAAAAGGGTAATAAAAGAATACAGTGAGCAAATCTACATGACAGCTTAGATACTATGGATCAATTCCTCAAAAACACAGACTACTGCAACTTATCCACTATGAAGTAGATAATTTGAATAGTCCTATGACTATTAAGAAAACGAGTTAGTAATTTTAAAACTCCCCCCAAAAGAAAGCTCTAGGCCCAGATAATTTCATTGGAGAATTCTACCAAATTCTATACAATCTCGTGTAGAAAATAAAAGATAAAAGGAAAACATCTCAATTCACTTTATGAAGCTAGTATTACCCTAAAGACAAAGCTGGACAAAGACAATACCGAGAGAGAGAGAAAGAGAGAGAGAGAATTACAGACCAATTAGCCTTCATTAGTATAGATGCAAAAAAATTTAACAAAATATTAGCAAGCAGAATTCAGCAATATATAAAAAGAATTATATACTATGCCTAAGTGAGGTTTATTCCAGGAATGCAAGGCTGGCTAAATATTCAAAAATAAATCAAAGTGACTCACCATATTAACAGGCTAAAAGAGAAAAGTCACATAATCTTATCAATAAATGCAAAAAAAAGCACTTGAAAAAATTCAACAGCCGTTTATGGCAAAAGCTTTCTGAAAACTAGGAAAGGATGGGAACTTCCCCAACTTAATAAAGAACATCTACCAAAAAAAAAAACAAAAAAACAAAAAAACTATAGCTAACATTACAGTTAATAATAAAAGAATAAATGCTTTCTTCATGCAATAAAGAATAAGGCAAAAAATGTCCACTCTTACCACTGCTATTCAACATAGAGTTGGAAGATCAGTCCAATACAGTAAGGCAAGAAAGGGAAATAAAGTGTATACAGATTGGGAAGGAAGAAATAAAATTGCCTGTGTTTGAAGACGCCATGATAGTCTACACGGAAAATCCCAAGGAATCTATACAAAACTCCCAGAACATATAAGTTCAGCAAGGTCACAAAATATAAAATCAACATGCAAAAATCAAGTCTATTTCTATATACTAGCAATGAGCATCTGGAAACTGGATTAAAAATACAAACCCATTTACAGCTGCCGAAAAAAAGTGAAATACATGTTAGGGACTCGTATGTTAAAAACTACACAGCACTGGTGAAAGAAATCAAAGAAGATCAAAATAAATAGTGAGATATTCTGTGTTTCTGGATCAGGAGACTCAACATAATAAAGATGTCCACTCTTCAAAAGTGATATACAGTTTAACACTATCCCTATCAAAATCCCAGCAAGATTTTCTATAGATACAGCAAGATTATTTTAAAGTTTACAAGGAGAAGCAAAGGAACTAGAGTGGCTAAAACATTTCTGGAAAAGAAGAAAAAAGTGAGAAGAATCAGCCTACCTGATTTTAAGGCTTGTTATATACCTCTAGTAGTCAGGACTGTATGTTATTAGCAGAAGGATAGACACATAAATCAATAGAATAAAGCGGGAACCAAGAAATCACTTCATATAAATAAGGCTCCCTGATTTTTAGTAAAAGTGCAAAAGCATTTTGATGGAGGAAGGATAGCATTGTCAAGAAATGTGCTAGAGCAATCTGATATCCATAGGACCAAAAAACAAAAATAAAAAGGTTGACCTACATCTTGTCTCATATAAAAAGTTAACTCCAAATAGTTCCATAGGTTTAAATGCAAAATGTACAACTATAAAAATTTTAGAAGAGAATCTTAGAGGGCAGTAAAGAGTTCTTTGACATGACACCATAAAAGAAAATGTTAATAAACTGGACTTCATTGAGATTTAAAACTTGTGTTCTGTGAAAAACCTTGATGAAAAGACAAGGTACGGAGTGGGAGACAAAAATGTCAAGCCACATACTGAACAAAAGACTCACACCTAGAAAATATAAAGAACTCTCGAAACTTCACATTTAAAAAAAAAACTGCAATTAGAAAATGGGCAAAAGACATGAAGAGACATTTGCCTGAAGAGGATACAGAGATGGCCAGGGAGTACATGAAAGGATTTTCGACATCACTAGCCATTAAGGAGATACAAAGACTATGATGGGATATTAAAACAGCTAATATCAAATGTAGTGGCAATACCAAATGCTGGTAAGGTTGGAGAGAAACACAATCTCTCATACATTGCTGGTGAGATTGTAAAATGATACAGCTACTCTGGAAAATAGTTTGGCAGATTTTTAAAAAATTAAACATGCAGCTTATCACATGACCCACCGATTGCACAGCTGGGCATTTACCCAAAGGAATGAAAACTTATGTCCACCCAAAAACCTTCACCATTGCAGCTTTATTCAAGATAGCTAAAAACAGGGAATAATCAAAACATCCTTCTATAGGTAAATGGTTAAATAAACAATGGTATTTCTAAACCATGGAATACTACTCAGCAGTAAGAAGTAATTTTGGTTCTGTTTTGTTTTGTTTCATTTTTAAGGCATATCTGATTATGTCTCACCCCACACTCAAACATTTCATGGTTTTCCATTATCACAAAGGTAAAGATGTGCATCCGTAACATGGCCCAAAAGCCCAGAAGGATGTAGCCTAGCTGTCCAGGCTCATCAAAAACTGGTCTCTCCACGGCTCCCTAACTTCCAGTGCCACTCAACACGTTCACTTCACGGTACATCTACCTATGTTTGGGAGACAACCAACAGTCTCCACCACAGTGGTATTCTCAAGGTAATAGCATTCAAAACAAAACAAAACTTCCTCTCCATCTTTTCAATCCTTCTCCTTTATTAAATCGGAAAAAATCCACGTTCAAGTCATTCACCAACAGCAAGTCTTGTAAATTCTCTGAGACTCAATATTCCCATTCGAAAATTAGGGATTAATAATACTCATCTGACTAGAGTCATGTGATGCCCACATGAAATTATGCATCTGAAATTGCTTTAGTATACCATAAAGAACTATCCTGAACAACCAAAAAGTCATCCCTCATTGAAATCTCTGAGGCAAGAGCAGGGAAGTGGGGAAGAAGGGGCCATCTTTGGAAACAACCAGAACATTTGCCACCCAAAGCTATGGGGGGAAAGGAAAGATAGCTAAGCCCCTCCTGTGCACCAGTGCCGGTTCTAGATGTTTTGACCTCTGACTAGCATGTTTAATGAATCACATTTAATCATAAGAACAGGTCTTTGAAGCTTGAAATAGTGAAAAACTGTCTGATTTTGTAGAAATGTCAATAGAAATGGATTGCTATGAGCATCCTGTGGGATGGCACATATATTATGTCGGTTCTTGCAGAGTTCCTTGGACTGGCATAACTTCTGCTGATGTCACATCTGTCTCAAACCATGGATGAACCACCATCCTTCACAGGGTTTACGCTGGCTTTTACCCAGCCCTCCTGTGTCACTACTGTCTTGTCTCCTGAAATGTCAATCAATCCAGAAAGGACTAATTGATTAGTTACTTCTTACAAGGGGCCATACTGCCTGCTGGCAGACAAGGAGGTGGCCGCCCGAGGAGTAGCCCGAGGCTAGGAGGACAAAGAAGGTTAGAGCATGGGCCCTGTTCTGAAAATTCTGAAAACTTTGGCAGTCATTTGAAGTAGTGTCTATTCAGATCAGATGCTAAGTGATGATGCCCCAAATAAATAATAGCATAATAAATGCCTAATGGACTTAGGAGAAATTAGACCAAACGTGCTATTGGAGTTTAGAGTATGTCTGACAAGAACTGGGGCAGTCTGTAAAATTTTTATGGAAAAGATGATATTTGAACTAAGCCTTAAAACATAGTCTCAACATTGTATGTGAGGAGAAAAGAAGGAAAGACAAGGCAGGTGAGGTGACAGTAGGCTAGGCATGATCAGAACTGGAAAATATGAATAAAAGACCTGGAATAGACTGAAATGGCTAAAGAGAGGGATGGAAGACAGTAAAAATTAGAGTTAAAACTAAGAGAGGTTAGAGTTTACTAGTGAAGGGATAAAATAGATTTTTTTTCCTCTATGAGATTAAACAGAACATTTTGGGTTCATTTTGTTTGTTGGTTTTATGAAATTCATTATTATTGTGTTTTTATTACCCAAACTTAAGATCTGGGTCTTTCCTTCTTCTATTTGGACAAGGATGAAAGAAACATGTGAAATGTCATGAACGGCAAGATTTTTATGGCCAAACCCAGCAATCAAACTGACTTCATTCCAATTAGGTTTAGGCAACCACTGCTGGTTCAAAGCTGGATTTTCTTGATTGCCTGAATGTTGACGTATGTCCTAAAGGCAGAATTTGCAGTTTGGAGTCAATGCTTACTTCTTCTAGCATAATTTCTTTGCTGGAAAATGCCTTCAAAGAAAAGCGAGTGCAAAAAAGTTGGCCTTTAGAGCTGTGCTCAACTGGGTTTCCTTTTACTGTTTATCATTCTATTCCTAAGTGGCAGTGCAAAGGTCTTGCACTTGCCTGGACTAACCCTCTAAACTGGAAGCCTCTTGGCCTTGGCCTATGGTCTACCACTTTTTGGTTATGGCCTATAACCATGAACCGACAGACACCCCCTGGTGTCTTCTGCCTTTTCTTTTCTTTTTTTTTTTTTTTTAAAGATTTTATTTATTTATTCGACAGAGAGAGAGAGCTCAAGCAGGGGGAGTGGCAGGCAGAAGGAGAGGGAGAAGCAGGCTCCCTGTTGAGCAGGGAGCCCCATGCGGGGCTCGATCCCAGGACCCGGGGATCATGACCTGAGCTGAAGGCAGCCGCTTAACCGACTGAGCCACCCAGGTGCCCCTTCTGGCTTTTCTTAACAGAATGGGATGCCATGACAACCTCTAGAGGATAGCCCAATCTGATCCTGATTTCCCCCATAATTATTAATAAATATTTGCCTATATTTTCTCTGGATAACTTTATATTTTTTTAATCTCAAAATTTAATTCATCTGGGGTACCTGGGTGGCTCAGTTGGTTAAGCGACTGCCTTCGGCTCAGGTCATGATCCTGGAGTCCCTGGATCGAGTCCCACATCGGGCTCCCTGCTCAGCGGGACCCTCTTCCCTCTCGTGCTCTCTCTCATTCTCTCTCTCTCAAATAAAT
>NW_027397106.1:7099118-7100161 GCF_003265705.2 Callorhinus ursinus | reverse complement strand
GGCATAATTCTATACAATTTTAAATGTCCTGATATTTCTAAATTTCTTGATATGGTCTTCAAGTGCTTCATGATAAAAGTATAAGCTATGCAAGATTTTAAAATCTTTCCTGAGTCTTTTATCTAAAAAGCATGGTCCTTTGTAGAGGCTAGGACATTTAGTACCTTGGCCAGATGGGGGCACAACTCTCAATTTGAAGGAAACCATGTATGAAGCTCTCTCTGAATTTCATTCCATTAAGTTTGGCACTCAATCTTCCCTCCTTCTGTTTCCATATTTTCCAATGGCTTCCCAGAGGCTCTCCTTCCACACCAAACCCTGAGAAATAGACCTTCACTGGAAAAAACAACAACTTTATTCTCTCAGAATTCTGTGAAATGGCCATTGAACTAATCAATAAGCCAATTCAAGATAAAGTATCAGTGCTTGATAACGGTTTGATGCCTCTATCCCAACCCAATATCTCTCCCCCAAAATAGCATTTATGTCTTGATTCAAAGAGGATGTTGCCCCTCAACTAAAAAGATTGAGTTGGTCCCAGCACCACCTGTGCATAACCACAACCAAACCCCATTGCCTGTGAGTGTCTGAATTGTCATGACAATACAGAAAAGGTATTTATTAGTTAAGAACACTTAATCTAGATTCAGACAAAACTGCCAATTATGGGATAAGTTACCTTGAGTAGGTGTATAACATAATCTCTCAAAACTCCAATTCTCTGACATGCAAAGAAGGATAATAAGACTCATTTCCAAGGGTGTTATGTGAATTCAGTGAGATTGTATGTAAAGAAAAGCACTTGGCCTCATATCCGGCATATGGTACATGCTCAAGAGACAATGGCTGGCTTACTATTTTTGATTCTTCTTCTTTTTACTATTTTTTATTCTTTTTTTAAAATTTTTTATTGTTATGTTAATCACCATACATTACATCATTAGTTTTTGATGTAGTGTACCATGATTCATTGTTTGTGCAGAACACCCAGTGCTCCACGCAGAACGTGCCCTCTTTAATACCCATCACCAGGCTAAACCATC
>NW_027397106.1:7019425-7094118 GCF_003265705.2 Callorhinus ursinus | reverse complement strand
TCTTTTTGTTGTCTGATTGCTGTGGCTAGGACTTCTAATACTATATTGAATAGCAGTGGTGATAATGGACATCCCTGCCGCGTTCCTGACCTTAGGGGAAAAGCTCTCAGCTTTTCCCCATTGAGAATGATATTCGTTGTAGGTTTTTCGTAGATGGCTTTTATGATATTGAGGTATGTACCCTCTATCCCTATACTCTGAAGAGTTTTGATCAAGAAAGGATGCTGTACTTTGTCAAATGCTTTTTCTGCATCTATTGAGAGGATCATATGATTCTTGTTCTTTCTTTTGTTAATGTATTGTATCACGTTGATTGATTTGCTGATGTTGAACCAGCCTTGCAGCCCAGGGATAAATCCCACTTGGTCATGGTGAATAATCCTTTTCATGTACTGTTGGATCCTATTGGCTAGTATTTTGGTGAGAAATTTTGCATCCATGTTCATCAAGGATATTGGTCTGTAATTCTCCTTTTTGATGGGATCTTTGTCTGGTTTTGGGATCAAGGTAATGGTGGCCTCATAAAATGAATTTGGAAGTTTCCCTTCCATTTCTATTTTTTGGAACAGTTTCAGGAGAATAGGTATTAATTCTTCTTGAAATGTCTGATAGAATTCCCCTGGGAAGCCATCTGGCCCTGGGCTTTTGTTTCTTGGGAGATTTTTGATGACTGTTTCAATTTCCTTAGTGGTTATAGGTCTGTTCAGGTTTTCTATTTCTTCCTGGTTCAGTTTTGGTAGTTGATACATCTCTAGGAATGCACCTGGAAGAGGTTATCTAATTTTTTGGCATAGAGTTGCTCATAATATGTTCTTATAATTGTTTGTATTTCTTTGGTGTTGGTTGTGATCTCTCCTCTTTCATTCATGATTTTGTTGATTTGGGTCATTTCTCTTTTCTTTTTGATCAGTCTGGCCAGGGGTTTATCAATCTTGTTAATTCTTTCAAAGAACCAGCTCCTAGTTTCGTTGATCTGTTCTACTGTTCTTTTGGTTTCTATTTCATTGATTTCTGCTCTGATCTTTATTATTTCTCTTCTCCTGCTAGGTTTAGGCTTTATTTGCTGTTCTTTCTCCAGCTCCTTTAGGTGTAGGGTTAGGTTGTGTATTTGAGACCTTTCTTGTTTCTTGAGAATGCTTGTATTGCTATATACTTTCCTCTCAGGACTGCCTTTGCTGTATCCCAAAGATTTTGAACAGTTGTGTTTTCATTTTCATTGGTTTCCATGAATTTTTTTAATTCTTCTTTAATTTCCTGGTTGACCCATTCATTCTTTAGTAGGATGCTCTTTAGCCTCTGTGTATTTGAGTTCTTTCCGACTTTCCTCTTGTGATTGAGTTCTAGTTTCAAAGCATTGTGGTCTGAAAATATGCAGGGAATAATCCCAATCTTTTGGTACCGGTTGAGACCTGATTTGTGACCTAGGATGTGATCAATTCTGGAGAATGTTCCATGGGCACTGGAGAAGAATGTGTATTCTCTTGCTTTGGGATGGAATGTTCTGAATATGTCTATAAAGTCCATTTGATCCAGTGTTTCATTTAAAGTCTTTATTTCCTTGTTGATCTTTTGCTTAGATGATGGGTCCATTTCAGTCAGGGGGGTGTTAAAGTCCCCCACTATTATTGTATTGTTGTCAATGTGTTTCTTTGCTTTTGTTATTAATTGCCTTATATAACTGGCTGCTCCCACGTTAGGGGCATAGATATTTACAATTGTTAGATCTTCTTGTTGGATAGACCCTTTAAGTAGGATACAGTGTCCTTCTTCATCTCTTATTACACTCTTTGTTTTAAAATCTAATTTGTCTGATATAAGGATTGCCACCCCAGCTTACTTTTGGTGTCCATTAGCATGGTAAATGGTTTTCCACCCCCTCACTTTCAATCCGGGGGTGTCTTTGGGTCTAAAATGAGTCTCTTGCAGACAGCATATTGATGGGTCTTGTTTTTTAATCCAATCTGATAGCCTGTGTCTTTTGATTGGGGCATTGAGCCCATTTACATTCAGGGTAACTATTGAAAGGTATGAATTTAGTGCCATTGTATTGCCTGTAAGGTGACTGTTACTGTATATTGTCTGTGTTCCTTTCTGATCTATGCTGCTTTTAGGCTCTCTTTTTGCTTAGAGGACCTCTTTCAATATTTCTTGTAGGGCTGGTTTTGTGTTTGCAAATTCCTTTAGTTTTTGTTTGTCCTGGAAGCTTTTTATCTCTCCTTCTATTTTCAATGATAGCCTAGCTGGATATAGTATTCTTGGCTGCATATTTTTCTCGTTTAGTGCTCTGAAGATATCATGCCAGTCCTTTCTGGCCTGCCAGGTCTCTATGGATAGGTCTGTTGAAAAGACAAGGAATTATTATTTATCTCTCTTCCCTCCCCATTTTCTAAGGAGGTTGGGTTCCTATGAGGAGAAGACATTTTTAGTTGATTCTAGAGATGGGCTGAGGTGTGTAATCCAAGGGAGAAGGTAGACAAGTGCTAAATGTCATGCAAAGAAAAAGGGGATGGGATCATTGGATTGGAGATGAGGGACCAAGGGAAAGGAGCTAAGACCCAGAGGGGGCTTTGCTGTGGAGAGGTGCCAAGGAGAACAATCCACCACACTGTGCAGATTCACTGGGTAAGGAAGAATCTTGAGAGCAGATGGGTTCGTTGAGAATCGTCCACAGCTTGCTGTGAAGTGTGTACTATAATCCTGCTACTCTGTCCCTGCCATAAAGTCTTTAGTGAAATCTGCACTGCTCACTAATCATTGGTGCCAGCAGATTTCTTTGTAGGGAATGTGGAGAGGTTTTTGTGTTCCGCATCAGTGTTGACAAGGAGTGAAAACAGACTGTATATGATAACAGATTACCAACATACATGCAATTTTAAAAGATTCAAAATAATTGGGTAAAGAAAGCAAGTCAAAGAAATCTAAAAGAGTACTATGCTGGTGTGGTTCGTTCAGGATGCACAACCAGGCAAGCTTCAGATAGGGACTTCTGTCTGGAAACATTATGGTGTAAGACCTTAGGCTTTGGCACAAGGTAAATCCAGATTCCAGACCAGGCTCTTCCACTCACCAGTCTTGTGACCTTCTGAATGCTCATCTCTAAAAGGAGAAGAGCAATAAAGGGTTAAATGAGAGAGCATAAATAATGCAGTTCACACAATAAATAATTCAATATTGGCAGTTACCATTTCATGATAATCAATCAAAAGTACTTGGCCTTCCTGGGGTCCCTGCTGCTGGCTGTTCTGGTGGCTGTCCTAGCATCTCTAATTCCTTCTCTTTATTATTATAAACAACAGCTGTCATATATTAATTACCTATATGTAAAAGCCAGGTGTGATGCTAGCCCTAGTTGTATAATATTTCTAGTGCTCACGACAACCCACAAGATGATCATTACTCTTATTTTTCAAATGAGGAAACTGAGGCTCGATACCATTAAACTAATTGGTCTCAAGGCACACGAGCTTGTATAACTTCACTGCCCAGGTTCCTATCAGAAGCATTTTAGGGTTGAAGGGGAACTCCAATCACATCATCTAACTCATGTAATAAATATGGAAAAGGATTTATTCCAATAAATTCTGTTCTCCATTTTAAGTTGTATCCCTATTAGAATCTTGAATGACCCTGGCTCTCCTATCTGTGTTCTCTTATCTTTCTCTTCTTGGTCCTTCTCTTCCCAATCATTGGAGGAAATGGCACAAGGTAATAGGAGAGATCCAGAGGCTAGAGAGGAATGCCAGAAGGAGTGCCAGGCATGTGGAGTGGCCTTTGTGGTTTGCTTCAGGCAGGTGGAGTGGCCTTTGTGGTTTGCAACTGTGATGGGTCAGTTGTGGAAATATCATCCTTCTTGTCAATGCTTGGCTCAAGAATGGCCCATTCTGACCAACAACATGAGAAGTCTGCAGGAGGATTTCTAGAAAAGGCTTCCTCCCTTCTAAGAAGGAGACATAACAAGAAGTAACCACTCTTCTCCCTCTGATTTCTGTATCCTGGACTTGAACAGCCATCCCGCTACCTGTCTGAGATGGAAACAAGCTCTGAAGTTGGTCAAGGGAACATAGAAAGACCTGCATGCTCGAGGATATTCTCCAGCCACCAAATCAAACCAGTCCAAAACCCACACACCCTCTGACCGGCTGATATGGAGGTGATAAGTTTTCTGACTGTTTAAGTCCATTTGAATTAAGGCTTCTGTTAGGTGAGGCCAAAAGCATTCCCATAAAAGATGTGGGTTTATGGATGGTGGTGTTCAGGTTTGGAGAAGGCGAAGGGCTTTGGTGGAAGCACGAGGGACATGCTTTGAGAAGATATGAGAAAGAAGTTCCAGAGGGTTAGTATATACAAAATGAGTTAATGGTAGAGATTTCTTTTCTAGGCCTCTAAAAATAGGAAAGATTCTCATTCTTCTGGTATGATTTCAGTTACTCCTGATGAAAAGCAGAGGAAAGGGCTAGAATACTTTATATCTAAAAGGTCAAATTTTGAGAGGTCAAAATGCCTGCTTTAATAACACTTGAAGCCTGAATTTTATCTTTTTCATCTTTTAGCAGTAAATATATCTTGAAATAGCTTTTTTTTAAGATGCCAAGACAGAAAAACAAAACAAAACAAAACAATGATGATCATATTCTTAGTATTATGTAATCTAGTGTCAAGGAAATATTAAAATATTTTCTAGTGGAATGTACTTAAATGCCAGAATCTGATTTTGTTGTGCTATTCATAAATCTCCTCAATAAAATATTTCAACTCCAAGCAAATGGAGTCTACTCCTCTTCCCTCCCTATATCTTATTCTAGATGGGTTATGGCTAGGTTGGATAAGGTATTTTCTTTAAAAAATTATATTAATAGTGCTCACTTCGGCAGCACATATACTAAAAAAAAATTATATTAATAAAAATGTGGAGTCTTAACAGAGTAAATTTTCTTATGTCTCAAGGTATACTCTCTGTAGCTGGAGGGACTTTGACAAATACTGGCTCATATTGAAGCAACACAGTTCTGAGCTTTCAATAAATGGGATAAGTGGGTTCTTTTCCTAATATTTGGAACCAAATGTCTGACTCACAGTTGTGAGCCCCTGAAGAAATGCTCAGTAATATACCCTGATGAATCACAAAACAGAACAATCATCAGTTGCCCAAATCTGGGAGTACTTGGGCAGTCTATTCACCTAGAACATTCAGGTAAGAGCCAGGTGAGTAATTAGCCATGACTCTTAATAAGTGACTAATCCCCTGAGAGAAAGCTTTGCTGAAGTACAGTCAATATGAAAATGCAGATTATTATGAAGTCTTTGAGGTCTTAGTCATTCAGTGGATACTTGTGGAGCTTCTCATAGGAATTAAATGCTATACATGACACTAGGGACATTAAAAAGAAGGCATGGTCCCTACTCTTAAGCAATTCATGGTTTAACGGGAGCATCTAGTATCATAATATTCATAAAAAGCAGCTATAATACAAATGGGATGCTATAATCCAGATATCTATGGCAAGTTATTGGATGGTAAGATGGACAACACCCAGTCTGTTTAGAGAAAGTCAGGGAAGACTTTAGAGATCTGTAGAACTGAGACCTAGATACATTGAAAAGTGTTAGGGGGACAAGGTGGGGAAAAGCATTTTAGTCAGAGGGAACAGAACCAGCCAGAAGGAATTGCATGGAAGTTAAAAAGAAAAGCAGGGCATATTAGAAGTGATTTACTAGGAATAGAGCACAGGATGTGTAGGAAATGGAGCTGGTGGCGGACGAGTCAAGTTCCAAGAGGGAAAGAGCCTCCTAGGACATATTAAGGAACTAAGATTACATTCTGTGGGTCACAGGGAGCTGTTGCAGTTTTAAGTCAGGGTGTGACATAATGGTGTTGCAGTTTAGAGAGATTACCCACTCTGGGGATAGAACACAGCATGGACTATATAAAGCTGAGTCAAGAGGCGAGGAGATCCCATGAGAGGCTGTTGTATTTATGATCTTACTTTTGTTGTATTTATGAATTTATGTTGTATTTATGTCTTTAGGAGAGCAGTCATGGGGCTGGGGAGGAAGAACCATATTCAGAACACACATAGGGAACGAATCTGCAGGACTTCCCTGATAATCAGCAGCATGTGACCAGCGTCTGTCTCTCCTTGAAGCACTCCTCTTGTTTTTCATCCTGGACGCTAATCTCATATTTTCCTTGTTATTTCACTGACTGTTCCCTCTTCAGTCTCCTGTGCCAGCTCCTTGTCCTTTACCTGACCTCTAAATGTTGGCAGACCCTTGGGCCCGGTCCTGGGCCTCTTCTCCTCTTCTCCACCTCCCTCTCTGGAACATCTCATTCAGTTCCATAGTGTTAGGAATTATCTATCCCCTGATAACTCCCAAAATTCTATCTCCAGTCCCTTCTTTCAACTCCAGTCTTGGGTATCCAGTGGCATCGTCAACCTCTCAAACCTCACATCCCCACAAAGAATTCTTGGCTTCCCCCAAAGCTAGCTCGTTCTTCCCTGGTATTTTGCATCTCACTAAATGGTACCACCATCCACCCAGCTGCTCAGAGAAATAAACAAAAAGCCTGTATGTCTATGTAGAGAAGATTCTTAGAGTTTTTCCCAATTGGGTACTACTTTCATTGCAATCTATGCCAGTGACACCCCTTTTTCTTGGGTACTGCAGTCACCCTACCATGCTTCTCTTCCTCCTCTTTGCTAAAAAAACTAGAGAAAAAATTTTAAGTGAAATTCAACACCCCAACATTTTCCTAAAATTTCATCTTTCACACAAGGTAAATATCACCTGACAGAGCGCAATCAACGTTTACCTTCCACGTGTACTTCATGAAAACTGAAACCCCCAGTAGTTGTTAGCCAATGTTTTGTACTGATTTTTGCTAAGGACCAGAATATAGGACTCTGCTTCTGCTGGCACGCCAATAAATATTGAGGGATTGGCTCTTATATCCCAGGCCACAGTCTCATCCAGTTAGTGAGAAATATCTTCTTTCCTTTCCACATAATATTGTTCCAATTTATCTCTATTCAATTTCTATCTATTGAGGGCTTGCCTCTCCATTATTATGAAAGATTCTACTAGTCTTAACCGCAACAGAGAGCCACAGACACAAACATTAAAATACTTCTAGGACACAAACATGAAAAATACTAAACTTACAAGTACAGGCAAAAATATGCCAGGCCCCGTGGTTGATTGACAAGTGACGCAGCATTGCTAAGTATATAACTGTCTGGCATAAGATTCAGGCCCACTCAAGTTTGCATCTCAGCTCCAGCCCTAGGGCTGCATGTCCTGGGCAAGTTCATCTCCAGAACAAGTTCCTTCATCTGAAAATGAGATCAAATGCACAGATGCACAAATGCAGATTAAATGAGGTCAAGATACACAAAATGCCTGGAATCTAGCAGATACTTAATAAATGATAGCAGTCTTATTGAATTATTATTGTTTCTTTTCTCTGCCTGATTTGAGATTCTCAGGCCACCTAATAAATCAGAAGTGGTTCTATCACAGCTGATCCTCATGGAACATCTTATTCTGGAACATTTAGACTGAGAAATGGTCAAGCTCCAGCTCTCCACGTCTAGATTTTGTGATCTGTTTTCAAGAGAAACTGTGTATGACTCAGGAATTAATCTGCAGAAGTAGATAATGAAGTTGTTCCCAGTTGGAGAATAAATCTACACAGGAAATGGAAAACTGAGCCAGCCTGGAGTAAATGTAGAGACATGTGTTGCTACAAAATATGAAACACAGAGTGTGCATCCATTTGGGCTCCTTGTCTCCGTCCTTCCCAAAGAGCAGG
The DNA here is from genome assembly GCF_003265705.2 of Callorhinus ursinus. Lineage (NCBI taxonomy): Eukaryota > Metazoa > Chordata > Mammalia > Carnivora > Otariidae > Callorhinus > Callorhinus ursinus. The sequence goes on along the minus strand of NW_027397106.1, from coordinate 7,086,308 downwards.
GACAGTGTATGCTTCAGAACAAAGCATGTTTTCTCTTCTTGTCAGAGCACCAGGAGCATTCCACAGTGAGAAATCAAACTGGCATTTCTAAAATAGACTAACAGTTAGCCACCTGTGACACAGCCCCAGGTCATCAAGTCTTGAACAGCTCTGAATGGAGATGTCCCTCTTCTCCTGGCACTCAAAACAAAGTGCTTCGGTTCAAAATGATGAGTAGTTGCAGCACATCCATTTCTTTATAATAAGATATATTTCCTATCACAGTGCCTTGACACAATCTCTGCCAGGATTTCCAAACCAAACCATAGGGTGGTTTAGCCTCTTGGTTCTTTCAAACGTAACAGGCACAAGGAGATTGAGCTTGGTAAGGTTGGCAATTGCCTTTGACCCACCAGAAAATGTTCCCTTCCAGAGTTTATCATTCTGCCATGCTCCAGAAAACAGGTAGTACTCTGGAACTTTTACAGTGATCTATACATTATGGGCTGAGGGGCGGGGAATAACATTGTACGTGCGTTACGTAGTTTATCCCTCTAGTTTGGGTGCCGGTGAAAGCTCTTCCCGGCTGTAATAGCCCTAGTACCAGGGATGCATTTGGGGGCTTCTATTTATTTCTATTTATTCTCTTACAAAGCTGGCGTACAGAGTTCTGTTTGAGAACCTAGACTCCAAAGTATGAAACTGTAGGTGCCCTGGATCTTCACTACTCCAGTGCCAGCCCCCAAATGTCGCTCGGGAGCCTCTAGAGATGCCCTGTGGTAACTGAGTCCTAGCAGATGGCACAACTCCGAAAACACCCAGGTTGGAGTTACAGAAGACGAAGGAAACAGAACAACAATAAGAACACAAATGGCTTTGAAGCCCTCAGGGAAAACCTAAAATGTTACTTCATTTCTGCTCACAGCAGAAAATACAATAACAACTGGTGTATAAAAAAAACCCCAAAACTGACAGTTGAATTAGCATGTGTGGGGAGACCTGGCATCTCCCTGTTGTCATGACAACACCGAGGCCTCCTCTCAGCTCGCAGGCCCCTTCAGGTGCGGTGTCCAATTTAGGATTTGACTTGTAAGCTGACAGAAAGACTTGGAGACGGCAAAAGACCTACCCGTTTTTTCAATTAAGATGACATGCACATGCCAGGAAAGCATTCACCGGTTTCTCTAGAGATGCTATTCCCAGGCCCGTGTGGCCAAAAATAAATGTGTGCTCTCGAAGAACGGCAAAAAGAGGGGATTTCTGAAGTGCAGGTGTGAACTGGGGCACCAGTGATGGAAAATTTTGTTTCTTTCTTGTCTGTTTGCCAATTTTTCATTCATGCCCAATGGAACTACAAGTAATGAAGTATATTTTTCAGTCGAGAGATGGGATTGAGAATCAGTGATTGGCATGCAAATGTTGAGGAGGAAGGAAATATAAATGAACTTCAGGCCCTTAGTTTTTGGAGGGGGACCCTGAATGAGGCCAGGAGACTAGTCCCTGTCATTAACAGCATGCTGGGGTTCAGCCCGAGTGGAACTCGTTCTCCCGGCACCCTGTGGGATCTCTCCTGCCCTCACCCCCACAGTGCCTCTGCACCCTCCCTTCCAGCCACTTGAGCAAAAGCTGCAGGTAAAGGAACTGCCAAAGGTCTCCTTAAAAATGAGTAACTCCACCTAGGGGGAAAAAAGTCCCTTCCTCTTGAACCATTTAGAAAAATTAAAGCTGACTCTGAATAGTGGCAAATTTTCCTAATTTCGAATGTGAGTTCAGGCGCCCTCCAACTATATACACAGTGATGAATATGCAAGATGAATTAAACAAGATGCATATGAGAAAACATGTTTTGTAATGCAATTTCTATTACAAAAGCATTTTTTCCTCCTCTTCATCCAAGTCCTAGGACATAAATCATTTGTAGCTGATATTATAAAAAAACAATTTTCATGAGAAAGATTTTATTTATATATTTTTTCTAACCTCTGGTTAATTAACCAGGTGCCTCAACATTTATTAATGTGAAGGAAAAATAATATAATTAACTTCTCACTTGGAAGATTTCTCTGCTTTAACAATCTTCTTTTTTTAAAAAATAAAAATTCTCCCAGTAAGATTTTGTATAACTTAATGAATAGAAAGACCTTTAGTATCTTTTTTCAAGTAGGCTTTGCACCCACTGTGGGGCTCAAACTCATGACCCCAAGATGAAGAGTCACAAGCTCTCCCAACTGAGCCAGCCAGGCACCTCAGACCCTTAGTATCTTAGTAAGAAATTGATCTCATTCCAAGTGTTTGCATATATTAGTTACTTTTATGTCAAAAATACTTAGATGTGCAGATTTAAAGACAATAACTATTCCATCTAAAGATGCTCATTTCTTTAACTGACCACATAATGTTACAGTTGTTGATTTCATGTTGGAACCTTTGAGCTGACCTTAACTCCTTAATGAGATACAACTTGGGGCAAGGCTTTATTAAGGCTTTATTTTTGTTATGACCAGAATTTCAGAGCACACATCAGACAGAAAAGTCAAGGTTACACATGTGGCCAAACTGGGGAAAAGAGAGAGAAGGAAGGAGAAGAGACCCAGCACATGTTGGGTACTCATTAGGGGTAAAGGCATAGCCTTAGGTGAGTCCTTCCTATACTGTAGAAAATATTTGAAATTTGGGGAGGTGACTTGGCATGGAAATCCTCAGCCTTTTGGGAAGAATCCTCCAACTGTTTCAGTCTTAGTAAGACAGAAGCCACTTCTTGCTGTAATTGAAAAGGCCAGTCGCTCCCTCTCCCCATCCCCTTGCAGCTGATGTGCAGCCATGTGTCCCAGACTTGGCCGATTAGGTGCCCATGCCCAGCATTTTAGTATTTAAGGCAGCAGTGTGCTGAGAAACTGGGTCTCTGGGGAAAGCAAACCAAGACAAAACAAAACAAAACCCAGCCCTGATCTTTATCATTTGCCAATTTCTGGGGTGTCAATTATGGTGGCTGATTTCAAACTACAAATATTTTAATTCCCAGCTTGCAAAACTCCTGAATGTTTAACAGTTATCTCTACAAGCAGGGTCGATGCAGGTCCAGTCCATCTCTGACAGAGGACGATGTCTAGACATGGTGGGGGGAGAGTCTGGATCCATGTCTGACCGGCCTGGGTAGGAGCCACAGGAGGAACCAGGGTCAAGTGGTAGAGGAGCCTGTGGGGGGGGTTCCCAACCAACCATACCTGGTGTTGACTTGGGCTCTTCTCTTTTGCCCAACTTTCCCTAAGGCCTGCTCATTTTCTGACCCTGGTTCTTTCCCCTTCCTGTCAACTCTGTGAGCAGCTCAATAGCCTCCAATCATCATCCCTTTCCTGCTGATGTCAACTAGAATTTGTTCCTAGTGCTTGCAACAGAGAATCACCACACACTTTTAATTAAGCCTAGCAAGAATCCTGTGAGTAAGGGTCTGTGATTATTATCTCTGGCTTACAGATGAGGAATGAGGCTCAGAGAAGTCCAGTAACTTGCCTAAGGTCACACACAGCTAGTAAGCAACAGAACCTAAACACTCTCTCCACTTTGGAAAGTGGAAAAGTTCCTCTCACAGACCATGGCCACTTCTTCTATATCTATAGTACGTGCCCTTGGTTTAGGTCTCCGTTGTGCCTGCCTTACCCTAGAAACATTATTTGGGGCATAAAATTTTTGAACAAACTAAATAACTTCTCCACGCATGAGGCCCAAGTAGCCATTGCCCTCCAGAGCCAACAGGATAAAATGTGAGATACCCATTTGTAAAGAGTAGTTGATTTTTTTGTTGTTGTTGCAGTCTATCTGTGAAGGAATTTATCTCCTTTAGTAAATCATACCCCAGAACCTTCTGGGTTAACTCAGGAAGCATTCCCCGGTGTGGAGGGGCAGCAGAATGAATGGCCTTGACTCAGTTTCCTGAAATGGACCTTCCCCTCTCCCCCCCCTTGGGGTTCTCCCACTAAAATCACGATGTCTTCCAAGTGTGTTCTGTTCTAGCTTTAATATTCAGGCACAATATGGACAGAACTTTTCATTTGCACATTTTCAGCACAGTGTTGATTCTGGGTGGAATAAGAAAATGTGAAGGATGTGTTTCAGGAACATACAAAACAATGAGTTCTGGTTCTACTAGAGCTAACTTATTAAGGGATACGAAGAAGCTCACAGAATCACTGGAAGATCTGGAGGAATAGTGTTAGACTGAGCTTCCAGGGACAACTCGCAGTACCCCAGGGAAGAAACCAGCTGCCACCCACGACCCCAGAACCACTCTACCACTTCTGTGTTCTGGAGGTTGCCTCCACCACTGTGGAGCCCAGAAGTACCCCATCTTGGCCACACTCACCAGCAACACAGATGCCCCAGTGCTCTGCTACTTCCCTCAGGTAGCTTGTCTCCAAATCACTCCATGCATGTCTCTGGAAGAATCGAAGGGGTATATCTGAGTCCTACAGGCAAGGAACGTTGGAAAATATGGTTCTGAATGGATGGAGAACCATAAAAATGTGAAGACGTTATTAAAAATCTATGAGGATGTCCACATACCAGGAGACAGAAGCATCTAGCTGCAAGTCGTTAGCATAATTTCATAGACATGTTGCCTGGCTTCCTCACTTTCATGTGAGGAACTATTTTTTAAACATCTCAACTATTTTTTCAGTCGATTCTAAAATTAAAAAAAAAAACAATAGTTGAGAGACAGAAATGGGTTACTCTCTGCCTTTGACCTTTATGTCTTGGTTCTTATTTCTGAATAGAAACCAACATCTTCCTCAGAGTACTTATACCATCACTGGCTCACCTTTCTTCTGAGATCTCATCCTCTACCTACAGTGAGGGGTTGTCTACATCCCTCCTCCAGGTTCAGTAGCATAACAACATCATGCCGGAAATGCCTGGCTCTTCACCCAAATCCGTGATCTCATCTTCCAGGGCACATAGGTATTTCCCAGCACCCCTTGCTGTCTGGTGTGGCCACACACGGAGTTCTAGCCAATGGATCACGTACATAACGGCTGGAGCTTCTCAGCCAAAGCATTTACAAGTGGCTATGCCTAACCCACACTCTTCCTCCTTCTGCCTGCCAGATGCAGATGGTAGTGAGGGCCTAGGAGATGACAGAGACACAGACAGAATGGGGCTGTGTCCCTGAGACACGGCATGGAGGGGATATTCTTGTTATTCAGGAACAACCGTTTAGACTCGTAGATGAGTGAAAGGTTCATTTATCTTGTGCTTAAGCCATCATTAATGTGGGGTCTATTTATTCTTGAACTTAATCTACTTCAACTAATACAACATTTTGAATGCAAACAACCCTAGTTTTCTTCTGGTGAGAATTACGAGATCTATCTATCTATCTATCTATCTATCTATCTATCTATCTATCATCTACCTACACACACACACACACACACACACACACAGTTGGAAAGTTAGAAAAAAATTAAAATACTTTTCGAGTTTGAGGAAAAAAAGAATTACAGACTTGTAAATGGGAATTCTTTCTTCATGACATTGAAGAGAAATATATGGTTTTACCCTCGGCTGGAGCAAGTTAAATACTGCACTTCCATTTCTGAATTTTTTTTTCACCAACTCAATAGTTATATGTTTTGGGTTACAGAGGTCAAGACTGAAGGTCTTACCTCTCACAGTCAGTTCACTCAGTTGCCAGGACAGATGCTCTGATACCTTACAGCTGTCTGGCAAACCTGTTCCCTTGCTCATCAAGAGCCATACAGGGAGAGCAGGAATGGAACATTATGAACCCATTAGAACTCTTGCAAAAAAATCTCTCAAAGTTCCTATGCTATTGTTAAGTAGGTGGCATCATTTTTTACCTGTCATGGGCCAGCCATCCTTTGACTATAATAATGTAAGTCTCTTCTAGCAATCCTAGGCAATGAGTAGAAAAATAGTAGGGGAAAATGTGCATTGTAGTTCTCCTCATACTTCTGAAAAAGGAGCAAATTATCTCCCTTTTGAAGTTGCATTAACTTGGTCAGACTAATGGGATACTATTCAGTGTGTTGAAAGAGGTAGTCTACCAGGTAGTCTCAAGTAGGTTTTCCCCAAAAGACTTAATGCACCTACAAAAAGTGAGCAATTTGCTCCCTTTTCAGAAATAAGGAGGAAAGTCCTTTTTTAGAGAGAATTTCTTCACTTCTGAAAATGGAAGAAACAAGAGCCATTAGCAATATAGCCTGTTGATTACATCTGTGGGTAGTTAAGAATACATAGCATAAGGATAAACACACTCTATCTTCATTCACAAACATTCAGATGTATGTGTGCCTATGTGTGTCTGTGTATGTATACGTACGTCCACATATATGTATAATGTTTATCGTTGATTCTCATTATTTTCAGTTGTTTTGGTCTGTAAAGCCCATGAGAAAACTGAACCACTGTATCTAAAGGAAACATCTATATGTTATAGAGCTATGTTGTATATTTCTATCTATTACATATGTCTCTATATACTATATATCATGTAGATTATAATCGTAAATCCTAAAAACAACTCATCCTGGTAGATTGTATTTTCTTTATTTTACAAAAGTGAAAATGAGATTCAGAAAGTGTTGAGTGACTTGCCTGAGGATGCCCCACTGACAGACACTGGAGCTGGGATTCAAACCTGGTCCAGAGAGCCACAGAGCCAGACCTCCTGCGTGACCCTGTACAACCCCACCATCCCCGTCCTCCCATCACCTCCGCGTGACAGCTGACACAGGGCAGAACTGCTGCCTGGTTGCACCTCAGCTGGGAGCATGCCTGTCCAGGCACCTCAAATGTGTCACCACTCTGCACATGTCTGCAAACTACTAGGAGAGCACCGAGAGTTTTGATGTGGGGGTGACAAAAATGTTGAAGCGAGTAGGCAAATTCACAAATAATGAGGACTGAGTACACACATGACATGCTTTTTGTATGTTTTTGTAAAATATCAGCTTTTATTCATATATGTGTATACATGCATGGACTATAGATACGTTTCTATATTCATATTTTTGGAAGTAGAAGCCTCACTCTCTGAATCAAATGGCAACAGGATCCAGACTGACATCTCATAATTCAGCTGGTGCAATCCAAGCTGAGTAAGTGATGAGGCACATTTGAAAAGAAGGACTTTTAGATTGCACTACAAGGCTCTTGAAACATCAGGAGCAATTTCCTTCATAATTAAGCAAGTGATTAGTGGATATCTGTAATTTATCTCTTATACGATTTCTTGGGCTACCTAATGGCTTTTCACAACCTGCTCTAATATTAATATATTTTTATTACTTCTCTTTTGCCTTTTAACTATTTTTGCTTTACCGTAACTGTAATTGGCAGCACACGCCATCTTTTGTGTTGGCTTCTGTGAAGTGATAATCAATCAATTGCAATACACTTGGTCACTGGCTATGGGCAGAAGTGGGCCTGTGTGTCAAGTGTGACTGAAGGGGTTACAAACAGACCCTGTCTTCTCCAGAACATCTCTCACTCCACCCCTGATGTTCCTCCTGAAAAGGGAGGTACTAACAGATTGTCAGGCTAAGCAAGGAGCATTACAAGGACCTTTCCCCGCCAATTATTATTCATCATTGAAGACAGTCACAAAGTCTCAGCCTCCAGGAAGCCATCATGACAACCCTCTACCCCAAATCCAACCTCGGCCCCACCTGCTTCCTTCGCAGCCTCTACCTACTACTCTCAATGCGCTTATTACTGTGCTGTTGCTCGATCACAGGTCCATCTCTCCTTCTAGACCCTGAGCTTCTCCGGAACGGAAACTGCGCCATTCCCAGCCGTGAGCGCGGTGCCTCGCACAATGATGCAGTCTTGGGGGAAGACCTACCTCTGCTGCTGGTAAATGCTCCGTGGTTCTCTGCAAACCATTTTAGCTCCTTAAAACCCATGTCCAGTGTTATAGAACACAGAGTCACCTGGGGCTGTCCTGCCGCGAGAATTCTAGATAAGATGGGCTCAATCCTCATTCTATGCCTTAAGACCAAAGCCCCACCATCAACAACAACTTCCTGCCAATTCCTAGAGGGATGTGGGGAAAGAGGATATTCTCATGGTGTTCTCTATCCCCTCTTCAGTTTATACATACACAGTTTCTGTCCGAGATCACGTTGGTCTAAGCCTGAAACTGATTTCCTGACATGATTCTCCGGAATTTCCCCCAAATCCTCTCTGCTGAAAGCACCCCTGAGAGCAGGTGACATTTCCGAGGGCTTTGAGCACCATGGTAAGGGGTCACACCCCACACCACAGAGCAAATAACTTTAAAGCACAAAACAGCCAATTCTGTTTTTAAGAATTCCTGGCTTCTCTGCTTTTAGGTGCTGCCTTTAAACCCAGAGTATGTCCAAAGTTCCCCGTACTCACACTCTCCTCAAGGGAAAGAAAAAATAAAATAATCAAACAAGATAATAAGATAAAATGCAGCCTTCCTCTTCTTGACATGTATAATGCAGGCTGGGCACCCACGTTTGTTACCTGGGTGACCACTGACCCCAAATCCCGGGCCTCTTGCTGTCATATCACCCTGCAGTCCTATCAAAATATTTCCCGAAACAAAGACAGTGCATCTTCTTGACAGCTGTTAAGACATGCTGCCATGTATGTATCCCCCTACCCCTCTAATACTTTACAAGGCATTCTCGCATCAACTATCTCATTTGATTTTAACGATCTTGCTGGTAGTTGGGGTGAGTGTCATTATCAGACTCAGTTTACAAATAAAGGGCTTGAGGCTGAAAAAATATTGGATCAGGAAAATGCATCACTCAAACCTGCATCTTTGGATGCTGGAAGGGGTTGAACAGTGTCCCCCCAAAATTCATATCTACCTGGAACCTCAGAAGGTGGCTTTATTTGGAAATAGGATCTTTGCAGATGTAGTTAGTTCAGGAGCTTGAGATGAAATCTTCCTAAATTTAGGGGGGGGGCCTAAATCTAATGACTGGTGTCTTTATAAGAGAAAGGAGAGGAAGATTTGGACACAGAGACCGGAGGGAGAAGGCCATGTGAAGACAAGGGCAGAATTTGGAGTGATAGAGCTACCAGTCAAGGAATGGCCGGAGCCATCAGAGACTAGAAGAAGCAAGGAAGGATTCTTGCCTGTAGCCTTTGGAAAAAGTGCAGGCTTGGTGACACCTTGATTTTGTCTACCTTCCAGAACTGTGAAAGAACAAATTCGTCTTTTTTAAGCCACCAGTTTGTAGGAATTTGTTATAGCAGCCCTAGAAAACAAATACAGATGTCATACACTGAGTTCGTCCTTTACGCATTGCTTCCTTCCTACCGACATGGCGGCCACAGCTCAGAGGTGTCCTGAAAACCAAGCCTCTGTGAAGAAAGCAGCACAGAGTCGGCTGTGATCCTCCAGCTTTGGAAGAAATCACTTCTGCTGTCCCAGCCACAGGGAATAGAAGTGCATTTGATTAATGCTGAGGTTTTGCTCCCCAAAAAATCGGTGCCATTTCCACCCCCAGCGAAATGGACAAGAGCTCCCACCCTGCCCAAGAAGGCAGACACAAATGGCACTTTTGAGACACTATCAGTGGCTAAGAAAGGAAAATTTCTTCAGCATTCTTTTTCTAGAATTACATTTGAATGAACTAGAATTCTTGGAACTGCCTGAGTAGGAAAATGCCCTAGGAGGGCAGTTTGGTGTTGGAGGTGGGACTGCTTGCGTTCGTGCTGAGGGCACACATGCAGATTGGGGCTCATTCATTCAGTGTCGACCCAACACAGAACATTGTTCAATGGAACTACCAACTTAAAAAAAATGTTAATGTGCATAATTCCGGCCACATGGTATTAAAAAATCTTGCAGTTCTCAAATGGGAGAGCACATGTTTTCTAAGCCAGTGGCTATACAATTGACTCACGTCTGCACCTTAATTGCATTTTACACATTCTGTGCTTAGCTGCCTATTAATTAAGGCACAAGATGAATAGGGTTTGAGAGGCTCACAGAATCCTTGTCTGGGAGTTTTCTTTTTAAAGAGTCCTCATCCAGCTCTCCACCAGCCCCGATGTCTGGTTTTCTTTGGTACATTCTGACATGAAGCAGAAAATGCAGCCCTTAGACTGGGATTTAGCACAGAGTAAGCTTTCCCCCTTACTCATCCCCACCTGCCTATACACAGGAAAGCCATAGTGTGGCTGCACCTGCCACAGAGAAGGGAAAACAGTGAAGGGCTTCTGCCCCTCCCCCATCTCCATGTAAGACATACAGAGACCAAAACTTAAGCAAGATAAATTGGAGGGGAGTCATGTACTTTGTACAAGGAGCCTCCAGCAGGGCTCTGCAAGCAGGGGACTTCCCGCAATGACTTATAACACCACATACCCAGAGTTGGGCCGAACTTCACAGGTGAAGGGCACAGTCATCTACAAGACTGCCCTCTCACTTAGGCCCCAGCAAGTTTGGCCCCCAGGACCATCCTCACTTCAAATCATCTGCCTGTAAAAATCAGGGGTCCGTATGAACTCCCTTAGGTTCCCCAGTTCACCAGAATGACTCACAGAACTCAGGCAAGTGCTATACTTACAATGATAATTTTATGATAGCAAAAGGATACAAAGCAGAACCAGCCAAAGGGAGAGACGTGTAGGGTGAGTTCTGGAGGGTCTCAAATCTGAAGCTTCCAATCATCCTCTCTCCATGGAGTCCTGAGCAGCACTGCCTCCTCCTGGCTATGATCTGTGGCAGTACTCAGAGCATTGCCAACCATGAAGTCCACTGGATCAATAGTGTACAGGGTTTTTATTGGGGTTTCATTACATAGACTTAAGTGAATCATGGGCAAGATGACTGAGCTCCCTCTCCAGCTCCCTTGTCTCCTTGGAAGTCAGGCAGATATCATGGCTCAGAGCCCAACCCTCTCATCACATGGTTGGTCCTTCGGGCTGGCCAGTCCCCGTGCTGAGTTCATCTTCTTAGCACAAACTATCTAGGGGCCCTCGGGTCACCTCACCGGCATAAACTATCAGGTGTGATCTGAGGGCCTGCCGTAAACAAGACACTCCTATTACTTACGGAAATTCCAAGGGTTTAGAGGTGCCCTCCCAGGAATGAGGAACAAAGGCCAAATTATTTATTGTATACTCTTATACTCAGAAGATTCATCTCTAAAATGGGGAGAGTAATAATGTCCCCTGCATGAGGGTTTTATAAGGATTAAATAAAGCAATATGTGTTTCTGGGGTAGAGTGCTCATTCAGTGAGTTTAGCTCTTACCACTTTGCTGAGTTTGTGGCCACTAAGCTTCTTGAGAACACGTCCACTGCTAACTCTATTCTGAGTTCCTTGAGGGCAGGGGAAACATTTGATCCATTTTTATATGCTTCATAGTAACTATGTCTCACACAAAAAAGTTTCCAATCCATATTTACGGTTTATCCTAAAAAAAAAAAAATCTATCTACCTTCCTTTAAGGCTAATATATTCAAGATGAATGTCTATTGGGAGAGGCTGCTGGGAAGATGGCAGAGTAGGACGTCCCTGGGCTGACCTCTTGCCGCGTGGCCACCTAGAGAGCACCCACGTCGGCATAAATAACCCAAAAAGCAGCCCGAAAACTGGCAGAACAGACTCTCCACAGCCCGGCATAGACAAGAGGCCACAGCGAAGCAGATCCACCCCCTCTGATCGCTCTTGGCAAGATCCCATCAAAGCGGTGCCACAAGCCTGGCAGTGTGTGCATGGCCAAGACAAGGTCAGCACCGCTCCAGAATGAGTCCTGCCCCAGGGAGAGGGGAAGATAACCACACACCCGTCTGACTGTGACCCCAGCAGTGGGCTGAGGGCAGGCAGCTGGTCCGACTGCAGGTCCCACCCACCAACAAAAGCTTCTCCGGGGACGACACAGGGACAGTGCCTGCAGTTTGGTCCTACTGCATCTCTGGCAAACACCTGGTCTGACTCGACTCAAGCCCGAGGCAGCCCCGGAGCAGCCCACTAAGACCACGGGCACCAGACTCTGCCCACAACAGGCAGGGAGCCATCGCAGACAATAGGACTGAAGGCAAACACATCCCAGCCACAAAGTAGGACACCCCCTGGAGCAACACACATAGGAGACACCCCCTGAAGCACCCAGTTCTGGGGAACAGACATTGCACTGCAAGACCTCTTCTTCATAGAGCCACTACTTTCAAGTGCAGGAGACGTAGCTGACTTTCCTAACACAGAAAAACAGACAACACAAGAGACAGAAGGAGGAGACAGAGGAATGTGTCCCAAATCAAAGAACAGGACAAAATCAGAGCAGGAGACCTAAGCGAAACAGAGATAGGTAATATGTTTGATAGCGAATTTAAAGTAACACTCATAAAGATTCTCACTGGAATTGAGGAAGGACTGCAGGGCTTCCTTGAGACCCTCCACCAAGAGCTAGGAGATGTAAAAAAGAACCAGTTAGAGCTATTGGATTTACTAAATGGAAATAAAAATAGACCATCTGGAATAAATAGCAAGCAAGAGGAAGTAGAAGAAAGGACCAGCCACCTGGAGGACAGAGTCATGGAAAGCAATCAAGCCAAGCAGATGAGAAGGGGGAAAAATACACAAAATGAAAATAGACCCAGGGAACTGAGCAACGCTGTCAGGCCTAACAGTCGCATGATAGGGATCCCAGAAGGAGAAGAGGGAAGAAAGGGGGCAGAAGATTTGTCTGAAGAAATAATAGCTGAAAACTTCCTGAATCTGGGGAAGGAAAGAGAAATCCAGATCCAGGAGGCACAGAGAGCCCCCAACAAAACCAACCCAAAGAGGTCTGCACCAAGACACAAAGTAAATAAGACGGTCAAAAGTAGTGAGAAAGAGAGAATTTTAAAAGCAGCAAGAGAAAGGAAAGCAGGTACATACAAAGGAAACCCCATACGGCTATCAGTGGGTTTTTCAGCAGAAACTCTGCAGGCCGGAAGAAAGTGGCATGATAGATTCCAACTGCTAAAAGGAAAAAATCTATAGCCAAGAATACTCTATCCAGCAAGGCTTTAGTTTAGAATAGAGGGAGAGATCAAGTTTCCCAGAAAAACAAAAATTAAAAGCAAAACCAGCCACGTCCCTGTCACACATGATGCCATTGGCCTGTGGGTCCCAAATTCACAGTCCAGCCGCCCTCCTGCCCGAGTCAGTGTGCACGGCCTGCCACCTGCTAAATGCCAAGTCAACACGCCTTCACCTCAGATTGCCAAGGGCTCAAATTGACACTGTTCCCCTCAAATTTCAGCCCCTGTGCCCAAGTTTGTGCACAAAAGTGGGAATAATTATAACAGCAGAATGAAGCAACCCAAACATCTATTTCTGTGGAATACAGAATGGATAAAAAGAGTGTGCTAGGCTGAGAACATCTCCAAAAAGCACATGAACAATACATACAGCATGCTTCTGGTCAGTTAAAAAAAAAAAACAAAAACCTGGCAGGAATAAAACAAGATGAAACCAGAGAGGGAGACAAACCATAAGAGACTTCTTAAGCATAGGAAAGAAACAGGCTTGCTGGAGGGGAGGTGGGGGGGAAATGGGGTGACTGGGTGGTGGGCATGAAGGAGGGCATGTGATGGAATGAGCACGGGTGTTGTATGCAACTGATGGATCGCTGAACTCTGAAACTAATAATACACTATATTGTTAATTAATTGAACTTAAAATTTAAAAAAAGGAACCCCCCAAAAAAGATGAATGTCTATTGGACCTTCTTTGATTTAACAGCAGAACTCCTTCATAAAGGGAATGAGAAGAGCAGCAGAATCTGCACTGAAAACAATGAGAAAGACAGGTAACTCCCAGCATTACTGCAAATGTAAGTTAGTGAAGGTAGGCCTGCCTTCTTGATGAAAAAAAAGTTTGTGTGCATTTCTGCTCACTCTTTTAAAGATTTAAAGACATTTCCCCAGCATTGAAAAGAGTAAGTCTTCCTTGCATAGGAAATTTCTGTTATGAAAAAAAGAAGTACTATCCTTGGGGTGCCTGGGTAGTGCAGTCAGTTAAGCATCGGACTCTTGGTTTCAGCTCAGGTCATGATCTTGGGGTCATGAGATCAAGCCCCACATCAGGGTCCACACTTAGCAGGGAGTCTGCTTGGGATTCTCTCTCCCTCTGCCACTAACCCCCACCACCTTCTTCCTTTCAAATAAATTAACTAAAAAAATAAAATAAAAGTACTATCCTTTCCTATACACCTACAAAAAACAATTGAAAAATATACCATTCACAACAGTAACAAAGCTATAAAGTATCTAAATAAATTTATCAAGATGTGCAAGATCCTTTCAAAGAAAACTCTAAAATATTACTGAAGAATATATCTGATTGTGAACAAGAAAATTCAATATTTGTGAATACTCCACTCTCTACAAATTAATCTGAAGATTCAATGCACTCCTAATGAAAATCCCCAAATTATCTTTTTATGTAACTTGGCAAGATCATACTAAAATTCACATGAAACAGTAAATGCAAAGCAGTAATCAAGGTAATTTTGGAAATGAAGAACAAATTCTGGGACTTGTAATTTCCGATATCAAACTTCATTAAAAATTCTAGTCATTTTTGAGCAATATCGTATTGGAACAGGAATAAAGTGGATCTCTGAACTAGAACAGAAATTCCACACACACACATATATATATATGGAAATTTAGTATACGCCAAAGAAAGCATTTCAAATCAACAGGCAGGTTATTTAATAAATAGTTTTGGGGCAACAGGAGATCCATTTGGGAAAAAATAAGATATATCTTTATTTCATGCTAGTTGCAAAATAAATTACAACTAGATTAAAGACCTAAAGATAAGATCAAAATACATAAAAGTATTCAAAACAAATAATTGCAAATACATGCATGACCTTGGGTAGGTAGGTAGGTCCTTCTTAGGATACAAAAACAAAAAGTCATAAGAGAAAAGGCTCATAAAGTTAGCTACTTCAAAATTAAAATCTTTGGATGACAAATAACATCATGAAGAAAAAGATTTTTAAAAAGTGGTAGACTAGAAGAAGATACTTTGACATACAAAAGATTGGCTTCTGGAATAGACAAAAATCCCTAAGAATGGGAGGGAGTGCAAATTACCTTGTGTAAAAATGGACCCCCCAAAATCCCAAAAAACACAAGCAGGCAGCTCGCAGAAGAGAAATACAAACAGGGCATTAAACACCTCAAAACAATGCTCAATTCAATTGGAAATCAAGAAAATGAACATTAAAACAATGATATGCCATTTTTAACCCATCCGATTGGCCAACATCTAAATGTTTGATAATATTAATCCAGGAAGAGAGTGTGGGAGAATATATATTCTGATCACCAGCTAACAGGATTCTAAATGGCACATATCTTATGTCCCAGCAAATCTGTTTTTTAGTATCGTCCCTAAAGAAACATTTGCACATCTGACCAAGAAGATATGTTCAAGATATGTAAGAGCGGGGGTGCCTGGGTGGCTCAGTCAGTTAAGCATCTGCCTTCATCTCAGGTCATGATCTCAGAGTCCCGGGATCTGATCTCAGAGTCCTGGGATGGAGCCCCACCTGGGCTCCCCACTTAGCTCTCAAACAGCCCCACTCTCTCTCAAACAAATAAATAAAATCTTAAAAAAAAAAAGAAAAGATATGTAAGAGTGAAAGTGGAAACTCCCTATATGTCCATCAGTAGCAGAATAGTCAAATATCCTAAGCACAGGTTCTACTGTGGTATATTATGGATCAGTTAAAAAATAATACCAAATGGCATTTGTGTGTATAGTATGAAATATGCATTATATGAGATAAAGTTGTACATATAACATGGAAAGATCTCGAAGATACATTGTTGATGGTAAAAAGAAGTTGCAGAACTACACATACAGAATGTTATCATTCCTATTTAAAAAAAAAGCACACTCACTAAAATAATAATATACATTGCCTATGAGTACTAAATGTTTGCAAATGCAAGTAAAAATATGCAAGAATGCACACAAAACTTTTTCTGTGCCAAGGACACTAGGATTTGGTTGGTAAGCAAAAATAAGTTAGCCTGCAACATTTTAATTCTTACAAGGTGAAGGGATTTATGCATTGCATCTGTAATGTAATTACATCTCCACATCATGGTTAACATATTCCATAAGAGACTGTGTATCTAGCATTCTATTTTAGGAAGACCGAATGACAGAAAAGTTTTTAATGCCTATTTTTCTCCTTAGCCTCCGTTCACTTGAATAATTCTCTCTCGTGGTGTGTTCAAATGGATTCAAGAAATACAAGACTGTTTCTTGAGGAAGCAGAAAATATTTTCTATATCTCAAGAGGTTTCAGCAGAAGAATCATTGTTTTGTTTTCTCTTGTGTTATGTCCACACCTCAAATATTCTATAGTTGTCTTCAAAACATTGCATACTTTAAAAGCTAACCAAATATTTTCTCTAAAAAAAAAAAAAAAATGAATGAAAGCCATTGACCAGTTTGTTTCTAATCTAGACCTGGTTGAAATCTTTGCTGATGATCCAGAAACGGAGACCCTTCTGGCCAGAAGATAATTCCTCTGTTAGTTTTATTTTCTATCCCACTTATTTATTTTCCTGCTTTTGTCATTGTAGACATCCACCTTGAACCATAGGGAAAGTACTATTTTTTTACATATTTGAAAACGACAAGGACATAATGGAACTCTATGCAGTTTCAGAATAAAATAAACCCACAAATTTAGGCATAACCTGGGAAGGGGTTGGGAAATGGTTCCGTTTCTCATTATTTTGGGAAATGATGCTTTAAGTAGCAAGCAGCATGTTAAACTGAACTGACCGGTGATATGAAAATGAACAAAAGCAGGAAAGTCAGGCATGAATCATCCAGGGTCATTTATCTCTTTTTGGGGACAGGCTGCACAAATCTCTGGGCTTCTGCCCCTTAAAGGGGGGGGGTCCCAGAGGGTGACAGGTCAGCCACCAGACAGCATTACAAGCGCTAAGAAGTGCCCACTGACCCTCTGGAGTGGTGGGCCTTTTGTCCTCCTTCTCCTCAGGGCCACAGAATTTTCCAGGACCCCTGATTCTTTGACCCCTAACAAATAGGGCTAGGGTTATTCATTCTAATCCGTTTCACACTCACTGGCTTCACAGCCTCCTGGGCACCTGCTACCTATAATGTTCTTCTACTCCAGCTCCCCAGGGATGGCTGGCTGGCCGGACTGCCACTAAGGGTTGCAGATCTGTGACACTTGGATGTCCAAGTGTCAAAATGGAAGCAAGGAAAGGGATATGGGCAAAAACCAGAGGCGACAACAGCAGGAATTCTCCCTAAATAAGAAACCTTTGACTACATTAAGTATTCACGATCCACCGCACGCCCCTTGAGGTTCGCGTCTTTCAAGCCTCTGCTCTAGCCGGAGTCAGCAATACACACACTATCTATACCCCGCACCCTGGGCCAAAGCTGCCATCGCCAATGGGTTGTGACACTCTTTCCCAGGTCAAAGCAGCCGCTGCACCAACTAGCATAAGCTAAAACAATTCCCTGGCCAGAATGCCCTGTCTCGGCTGCATCTGCCTGTTTCACTGTTTAACTCTGCTGTTATTCTACCTCCTAGTGAAAAATCCAAATACCTCCCAAGAAGAATGACACTGAGTTGCTGTCGACCTTTCTTGAGTTTTATAGCCGTGGAGGAGTTAATCTGGAGGAAGGCAAATTGAGAAGCACTGCTCCCCCTCCTGGCAGAATCCAGGAAGTACAAGCCTACCAGGGCCCTGTGAAGGACAGCGGGTGGTCAGGGGTACAGGGAGAAGACTGGATGATGCCATGGCAGGCAAGGGGGAGGGAGCAAGGAGGGGGAGTGAAGAAAGGCAAGGAGGAGAATAATGAAGCAGACATCACGGTTATGGCCAAGATCAGCCCTGGAAAACAGCTGAGAAGGATCTTCCTTGAGAGAGTTGCGGGAGACTATGCCAAAGAGGAACCCCAGAGCTTTGGAGTCAGAGTGCTGGGTTCAGCCCCAACTCATCTCCTACTGACCCAGGGACCTGTAGACTGTCACTACGTCAAAAATAATGCCCCCTGGGAGCACTGAGAAAGACAGAAGTGTTTGCATGAGAGCAGGTCCAACACACAGTAAGATCACCATCACCACTGATGCTTCGGGTTTTTTCTGCGATGGAAAGATAAAGAGATTTCTGAGTGTCTCTTCCGAGGACAGAGCCAGCAGAAACACACCTTCCCAAATCCCCAACATCTTCCCATCTGTGTATCAGTGGACTTGATTGTTTTAATTCAGCTCTCCCTAGAGAATCTTTTTAACCAGTAGCACACTGTCAGACTTCAAACATTATGAGAGTTTTCTTTAATCAGTACTCAGAGAATGTTTATTAATAGCAACACACATTCTTTGCAAGTTTTAAAAGGAGCATTCTGATCTTAAATATAAATAGTGGTTTAACTAAGGACTGTTCTCTATTCCAATTTCTGAGAAATCCATCAGATTTTCACCCATGAGGCCAGGGATTGTCTCATCTTTCGGTGCGTTTCTGTGAACAAGGGACAATAAAGGTCACAGGGAGACAGTTACAGAGCACTGTTTGTGGTAATAAAATATTAATGATGGCTGGATAAATGACTGTAGTTGCTAAAGAGTCTTTGAAAAGACAAGGTAGAGGAAAGGGAGAGAGGAACAAGGAAAACACTGTAAGGACAGAGAGAATTTGTTGAGGTTGGAATGTTTACTTCTTTCCAATTCGGATGCAAACAGACAGTAATGAGGTCTTTGGGGACCACCAGCTCAGAGGCCTGGGTTTTGAATTTAGTACTGGATTAATGTCTTAGTCCATATTTTTCACATGCTGGGATTCTTCTAGCAGCCTCCTCATATACATTTATCCACATCTCACAAAGATCTCAGGATGCTCATTTTACAGAGAGGGAAACTGAGGCTCAGAAAGTTGAAATGACTTGATAAAAGAGTATGTAATTGCTTCGCTGTTTTACAACACTACATAGAGTTCCACAGTGACTGGAGTATGCAGCCTGTCATGGAATAGAGCTGTTAGGCTGGCATCAAGGAGTCAAAGGCACCTAAAGATATTCCCGTGATGCTTTGCTATAAAGCAGAACCTCATAATAGAATCAATAATGAGGTACGATCTCTGTTGTTCACTTTATGGCTTTGCCATCTTTGTTCCCTATTGTGTCCACATTTCTCAAGAATTGATTTAGCAAAAAACAGTATTTTTATAACATTTTACAATATGCAGAGCGCTTTAAATATGTGACTTCATTTAGTTGACTTAGTAAACTGAATTATAAGTGAATTCTATAGTGTTAAAATCCGTGTTCATTTGCGCGGATCTGTAAACCTCCTTAATCCTATGCTTTGGATCCTGCTATAACTCTTCTGGAACAGAAGGGGCCGCTTTCTCTGATATCTGATATTTACAAAAGCTTCATTATTGTAAAGAGACATCATTTCCTGCTGTGGATGGAGACTGAAAAAAAAGGGGGGGAAATAATTTAAAATAGCAGAAAGTGTAAAATGGTGGTATCCAATATGAAAGTAGCCTAACGACTACACCTTTTCCTTTTAGCTTCCAGGCCTACAAATTACAGTGAAAATAAAAGTGAAGCTATCCCCTATCATTATCCAAAGTAGGATACCAAAATATAAAGCAGTCCTGCCAGGGCGTCTGTTTCAGCTCTCTGTTTGGGAAGCAGTATAGCGCCTTGATGAAGAGTGTGGGTGCTTGGTTAAGAATCTAGACTGCCTGTATTCAAATTCCAGCTTCATCACTTCACTAGTTAAATAATCTCCCGAGCAAGTGACTTCAACACTTGAAGTCCAATGTCTTCATCGGCAGCATGGACACCAGAACAGTGTTCTCTTCATGGAGTCACAGGGAGAATTAAGTAAGATCATCTATGAAGAGCTCTTGGCTTCGTGCCTGGACCGTGTTAGCTCCGTTGACGTTGTTGTCTATTGTTGAAGTATTTGAGCAACCAAAAAGAAATATTGGTGGAGAAAGAATCATTCAGCTGCAATCTCTTCTCTTCTTCCATGTAATAGAGCTGTTATCTCTACTTGGCCTTCTAGGAAGAGATGAAAGAAGCAGTTCCTGACACTTTGTGATGAAATTTAGAAGTTTATTTAATTTAATGAACTTGCCCGAGTGATGGGTTTCTTTCTGTTGTTTGTCTGTCTGTTTATTTGTTTGTTTTTCTTAGACTCAGCCACAGATAATAATTTAATTCTTACTCGAGATGCTCTGAAGAAATAGCATGCACTTTTTTTAAAAGCACAGTTAGGCTTTCTTTCTTCTTTTATTTTTTTAAAGATTTTATTTATTTATTTATTTCAGAGAGAGAGAGAGCATGAGAAGGGGGAGGGTCAGAGGGAAAAGCAGACTCCCCGCTGAGCAGGGAGCCCGATGTGGGACTCGATCCCGGGACTCCAGGATCATGACCTGAGCCGAAGGCAGTCGCTTAACCAACTGAGCCACCCAGGCGGCCCCTAGGCTTTCTTTCAAATATGCATGAAAAGGAGATTTTTTAATATTCTGATTTTGTTATATGTGAAATCAATTTTGTATCATATACAAAATCAGTTTGATTTTGCAGTGTGACAAAACATCCCCAAACTTAGAGGCTTAAAATGATTATTTACCAGTTCATAATTCCATAGATCACTCATTCGGGCTGGACTTAGCTATTCAGCTTCTCCGCTGGTCCTTCCTGGGCTCACACACTGCAATCAACCGGTAGACCGGCCAGGGGCTGGTTGGTCCTGGATGGCTCACTTGCATGTCTGGGTTTGGCTGGAGCAAGAGAGTAACTGGGTCACAAATCTCCAGTATCTTCCAGTCTACTCTGGGCTTTTTCATGTGGCAGCTTGGTTCCAAGAACAAGACAGAGAACAAGTCCCAGTGAACGAGCTCTTGCCAAACCTCTATTTATGCCATGTTTGCTAATGTCCCATTGGCCAAAACAAATCCAATGGCCAAACCAAAATTCTAAGGGGAGAAATAGACTTTCCTTCTTAACGGGAAGAACTGCAAAATAATGTTGCCATTTTTCCCTTACTATTGAATTATAATCCTCCTTAGGGAAAATTAAAGCTGCCTTGTTGCAGATAGCATAGAACATGAAAAGTGACAGAGACTGAGACTCTTATCTCTAGTTTCTGACTATAGTGAAGAGCCAGCATATTACATGGGAGGAGGATGGAGGTGCAGTCAATTAATATTTGTGCGTGTTGCATCCACCAAGCTCATGTACTATGTACAGTTTAATGTTGGGGGAGGGTTGTGTTCAATTCACAAAAGTCATAGTCCCCTCACTCAAGGACCCTGTAGTCCATTGACTCTAGAGGCACATGCAAAGTCCACACTACAAGGTCGTTTGTGATGAGCATTATGGGAATGGTGCAGCTAAGAGTTACCAGAGTTCTCTAAAGACAGAGATCACTGTAGAGTATGTATAGAGGGTGGTAAAACTCCTTAGGGGAAGTGAGACTTAAGCAGAGCTGGAGAAATGGTAGGATCTGCGAATAAAACAGTAGTGTGTTCCAAGGGGATGAATATCAAGGTCAAGGGTGTTGCCATGGGCATGAATTCTGCATGTTTAGAAACAGTGAGAAGACCCTCAAGGGCTGGGAGAGACGACTGGGCAAATTGTGTTTGTGACACACAGTGGACCAATGGCTTTCCATGCCTAAATTATACCCAGCACCAAAATTAAACATTTCAGGTCTCTAAAGTCTGGAGTACTCTTCCTAAAATACTGTTCCCATTCCTCCCCTCTTTTGCTCATTGGAAATCTTTGATGGCCACCTTGGTGCATAGGGTAGAGTTGCACAGGGGAGCTTAGTGTTAAGTGTGCTTTAGTGATAGGCCTCGAATCACATTGTCAGTCATTCCTCTCACTACTCCCCTCTCCCATTTCCAAAATTTCTCAGGAGCTGTAGCCACTAAAAATTAAGTGTGGAATCTCTCTTACCCACTTAAAAATTTTAAGGCCTTTCTGATTTTCAACCATAATGGTGGGCTTTAATTTGTAACAACAGTGAGTTTTAATCTCTTAGAAGCAGAATTTGGAATGAAATTACAAATGTTCTTTGAGCAAAGTAATCACAGGAGTCTCTACCATGTAGCCTTTACTTTATATTTTAAGTATTTTACTTAAAAGTTTCTTTCACTACATAGGTTCCAGCAAAAGATGGTCTGCCATTAATCAATATTGAGTTTCCCACTGAGTACCGAGCACTGTCTAGAGCTATTTTTTAAAAATCTATCTCCTATTTGGCCAGGACTATCTAAACCTTTATTGCGTGCTCTCTCTCTCTCTCTTTCTCTCTTTTTTAAGTATGTCTTTCACTGCCCCAGAGACACACCCTGGAGCCAACAATGAACTTGGGAACTTATCCAAGTCTTTAGGCTGTGAGTAGGAGGATGTGTCCCCCTCATTATAGGATACAACAACAACAACAACAACAACAACAACAACAACAAAGAGTTTTACCAGCAAATACTTTCTAAATCAAGCAGTAAAGCAGAGAAATGTTTTTAATATTCAAAGTTGTGAGGTATTTCTGGACGGGCAGTTGCTCACTTTTTAAAAATAACAAAATCATCTTTGACCAAGAACCAAAACAAAGTTCAATAACTCAAGTCTCCTGATTTGTCTAGGAGTTTGAGTTTGGCAGTGGATTTTTTTTCTGTAAAACTTATTAAAAGAGTGTGATTCATTTTTGAGGACTTCTCAAAATTCTTTTTTTTTTTTTAAAGATTTTATTTATTTATTTATGAAAGACAGAGAGAGAGAGGCAGAGGGAGAAGCAGGCTCCCAAGGAGCAGGGAGCCCAATGCGGGCCTCAATCCCAGGACCCCGGGATCATGACCTGAGCCGAAGGCAGACGCTTAACGACTGAGCCACCCAGGCGCCCAAGGACTTCTCAAAATTCTTGAATGGGAGAGGCTTTGTGCATAAATTTAAATTCCCTTACTGTTTCTGAACAAAACAAATCAAGGACCAGCTCTTAAGACTAGACAGCTCCAAGCCTCCACGCATGCCTGCAGAATGTGTTTATCTCCTTTCTGTAATCAACTGACTGCAATGTCTTGAGCAAAGGGACTATGACTTATGTGAATTGAACACAACCCTCTCTGAATAGTGTGGAGTCACATGGTCCTAGGAAGCTGTGTGCATACAGTCCAATTACTGCTCTTTTAATGTAAAAATCCCAGCTATTTCTGTGCAGTTTATTCTAGACTTCCCAGGAAATTGGATTCACTGCTTCTAAAAGGAAAATAGGTTTGATAACCCAGTCCTTTGGAAAAGTTCAGCTACACTCAGTATCATGCGTTTTGGACCCAAAATAGGAAGCTGAAAAGGCCATTAGTGTGAGTTTCTCTCAGCTGGGACGCAACAAGCAAACCGAATCTCCGGAGGGCACCGTTTTTAATAGGAAGCTTAAAATAATTACACCAAAAGCATTGCCCAGGGGAGCTCCATTCCATGCTGCTAGTTCTGAAACAATGTCTTTTTTTTTTTTTTTTTTTTTGCTTAAATACAATTCCACTTAATCTTTGTTTTCTCCATCGGTTACTTTAACCAACATTTATCCCTTTTGCAGTGAACCTTCAATGTTTGGAGGTCTGTTTAAGCCAAATTTTGAACAAATATTTCAATGTAATATTTGTTCTTCCTCTCTGAAAGGGTAGGATATGTATGATAACACAATTTTTTATTTTTGTTTGTTTGCATGCAGAGAGAAGGAGAGTCCTGGAAAATGGCAAATGAAACCATAATAACTTTTTATATTAAGCTCTGTCCACAGTCTTCAAGACATGATATTAGCTCCTAAATGTATATATTTATTTCATACTTCAGTCATGCATATATGACTTTTAAGTGACTCATCCTGTACTCAAATGTTTCTTTGGTTTGGTTTGCTATGGTTTGATTTGATTTTCTCACACGTGAGCCAAGCCACGACCCATTATGCAAATTTAAAATAATGGTGCAAGTGAATTATGGACAGCTATCCAGCAGAAACAAAAATCTATGCATCAAATCCAAAGTGGCAAAGAAAATGTAACTTCCTTGTTTTTCATAACTGCTCTGTTGTTTTTTGTTTGTTTGTTTGCTTGTTTCTTGAGAGAGAGAGAGAGACAGTGAGCCAGCCAATACAAGCTGGGGTGGGCAGGGGCAGAGGGAGAGGGAGAGAGAGAGAATCTTAAGCAGGCTCCACACTCACGACCCTGAGATCATGACCTGAGCATGGAGAGTCCAACGCTTAACTAACTGAGCCACCCAGGTTCTCCCCCCTTTTTTTCATAACTAACTGCTCTGTTTTTTTTTTCCATGGGTTCCTACCCCACTGAATAGCAAAAGAACAACATAGCACAGTCTAATAAACTCAGTTCTATCCACTATTTTAAGCAGTGTCTTAAGGAAACTCGATGTTATCAGGATAAATGCTCAGAACTTGAGATTTCCTTCTCCACCCTGGCTCCTTTTCTAGATAAACACCTGGACGTATAAGAAAGGCATTTCCGGGGCGCCTGGGTGGCTCGGTTGGTTAAGCGACTGCCTTCGGCTCAGGTCATGATCCTGGAGTCCCGGGATCGAGTCCCGCATCGGGCTCCCTGCTCGGCAGGGAGTCTGCCTCTCCCTCTGACCCTCTTCCCTCTCGTGCTCTCTATCGCTCTCATTCTCTCTCTCTCAAATAAATAAATAAATCTTTAAAAAAAAAAAAAGAAAGAAAGGCATTTCCGTATCCTTGTGATGATTGGGAGAAGGGGACTTGACTTAGTCCTGGTCCTTAGCCTTCCTCCTCATCCGTTCTCCACAGTGATGTCCCCTTGTCCACCTGGTTTCTGGACACAGTAGGGGTAAATAAAAACATTTAGAATTTTCCATATGCCAGAGGGGAAAGGGGCTTCAATCCCTTCCTCTCCTGTAAGAGCATTTCTGTGAGAAGCCTAATGTTTGTGAATCCTTTCTCTCTCCCTTTGACAGATACGTAAATTTTTGCAAAGGCTAGGTACGGTTTTTGCCAGCTTTACAACCTCAAGGTCCCGGAAGCCATGTCTTTTGGAACATAAACATCAAGGAATGTGGCACTGCTATCTCCCAGCGATGGTGGGATTTAGCCTTGGCACTTGGCTCCAAGGTGGAGCCGCTTGTTTGTCACAGAGATACATGGAGCCTGAAACGAAGACTCAGCAGAAAGGTGATTTTTAAGGAACCAGACAAAAGTATGAAACATGCCTGAATTTAGGGTGTGGGCATTCATCTGCATAAAATTAAGACCATTGTTTTCTTTTGAACAGGAAAAATCGTTTAAGTAATTGAGTGTGTCCAGTGATTGGCTTTCTCCCCAGAGCCTCAACCTAAAGAGAAAAGAAGGGTGATGGGCAGAAGTATCTTATATTTGGTTACTTATGTTATCTATCCATTATTCCCTATAGGGAAGTGATGGTGTCGACTGATATTTGACTTAAAGCCTAAGAATAATATTCAGGTAAAATATTCTAAGTCATCATAATTTGGGAGATTAAGCTTTCACGCGGGTTATAGTTGGATGTGTATACTAACAGGTCTACTGAACAACCCTTCTTGATTTAGTTAGAGAAAATGAATCATAATGAATTTCATAAATGTAATGTATCCACCTATTCATAGTTTATCTCATGTCAAAATCAGTTTTGTTTCATTAAAGAAATCTGATCAAATAATCTAACCAAGGAGAAAGAGCCTAGCTTCAAGTTTACGATGTAAAAGTGAGCAGGAAATTATTAAGTTTCCACTTAATGATTACATTTAGGACCCCTGAAGAGTTTGTTGGTTTTGAGGGAGCACCGCAATGCTGTTTGTTTGTGCCCCAAATTTCATGAGCTGTCCTTGAGCATCAAAATGGTCAGCTGGGCCATTGTATATAGCAATACTGGTTCTCCAACAAACAGCTTCCTTGCTCTCCCAAAGCTCCATTCATCCAGGATGAAGCGGTAATAAGTCCTTCCAGGACGTGTTACATCCGCTCGCGCCATACAAATCTGAATCAGTTTGAAATCTTCATCCCCTACATCCAAATATCCACTTCCATCACAGATATACTGAATTGCATCGTCCAAGTATAGACGTTCTTTATAAAGTATCTTAGTCCTTGTCTCAAGATAAAACTTCTGTTTCTCTGCGCAAGTAACGTCTCTAATTCATCTGTTATTTCCCAATAACAGCCTCTAATGTTCCTAGAGGGACATTTTCTTCATACTTTGGTAGTTTATCTCTGCACATGGTTATTATGCCAACCCAGGAATAGCTTTTCTTTTTTCAGTTCTTTCTAATTTTGGATCATTCTCATATTTGTCACATCCAGTTTCCCCTAAAAAACACAGAGTCAGCGTAGTTCCTCCAAGCTGACGGGGCAACTGGTTTTCATTAATGAGTTTTCTCTACTCTGAAAAATTGGCCACATTCCACGAGTGCATGCTTCTGTGTAACAGGGGGCCTTTCTCCTAGAGAAACCCCACACGTCCCAGGCGGCATGGCTCCGGCCTCTGTCGTGAGCCCCACTCTCTTACTTTCAACCCGTTTTCTTTGTATTAAAGGTGGTTCTTCTAGGCAGCGTATAGTAGGTCCTTGCTTTCTTATCCAATCTGACAATGGCTGTTTTTAGTTGGACGTTTGTACCATTTACATTTCATGTAGGTATTGGTACAATTGGGTTTAAGTCTATCACCTTGCAATTTGTTTTCTCTCTGTTCCCTAGGTTCTTCATTTCCCTTTTCCCCTTTTCTGCTTTCTTTTGGATTAACCGAGCATTTTTTATGATATCATTTTATTTACTTTGTTGATATATTAGCTATCACTTTTTGTGGTTATTTTTAGTGGTGGTTGCTTTACAGTGTACATATTGTTAAGGTAATACAGTCTTTCTTCTAGCAATATTACACCACTTATATATATTTCCATCTCTTCCTTCCTATTCTTTATGCTACTGTGGCCACACATCTTAGTTCTTCAGATGTTATAAACCCCACAATACATGGCTATTAATTTTGCATTGAAAGTCAGTTGTCTTTGGGACGCCAGGGTGGCTCAGGTGGTTAAGTGTCCAACTCTTGATTTCGGCTCAGGTCATGATCTCAGGGTCCTGGGATCCAGCCCCACATTGGGCTCCACACTCAGTGGGGAATCTGCTTGAGTATTCTCTCTCTCCCTCTCTCAAGTAAGTAAATAAATCTAAAAGAAAAAGAATTATCTTTTTTTTTTAAGACTTTATTTATTTGAGAAAAAACAGAGCACATGAGAAAGAGCATCAGCAGAGGGAGAGGCAGAAACAGGCTCCCACTGATCAAGGAGCCCAACTTGGGGCTCAATACTCAGGGACGCCTAACCAACTGGACCACCCAGGCGCCCCAAAAAATGAATTATCTTTTAAGAGATTTTAAAAATAAAAAAGTATTTTATATTTATCCATGTGGTTACCATTTCTGTACTCTTCATTCCCTTGGTTGATCCAGATTTCCATCTGATATCCTTTTCTTCTGACTGAAGGACTTCCTTTAACCTTTCTCGTGGGACAGGTATGCTGGTGTGAATTCCCTCAGCTCTTGTATGTCTCCTTCATTTTTCAAAATTGTTGGGGGATTTGAAAAGCAGGTTGACAGCTTGTTTTTTCCTTTTACTGTCATTCTTATCTTTGTTCTTCTGTACTTCATGTGCCTTTTATCTTGGCTACTTTTAAGATTTCCCTTTATCACTATTATAAGCCAACCGTTATGATGTAGCTCAGTGGGATTTTCTTAATATTTCTTATGCATGGGTTCCGTTGAGTTTCTTGTGTTTGCGGGTTATAGTTTTCATTGAATTGGGGGATTTTTTTAAATCATTTTTCCGCCCCCTCCTTTGAAGACTCCAGTTACCTAGTGGGATATTAGGCCATTTGGAGTTTTTTTTTAATTTTTTATTAACATATAATGTATTATTTGTTTCAGAGGTACAGGTCTCTGATTCATCAGTCTTACACAATGCACAGGGCTCACCATGGCACATACCCGCCCCAATGTCCACCACCCAGCCACTCCATCCCTCCCACCTCCCACCACTCCAGCAACCCTCAGTTTGTTTCCTGAGATTAAGAGTCTCTTAGGGTTTGTCTCCCTCTCTGGTTTCATCTTATTTTGTTTTTCCCTCCCTTCCCCTATGATCCTCTGTCTTGTTTCTCAAAATCTTCATATCAGTGAGATCATATGATACTTATCTTTCTCTGATTACCATTTGGAGTTTTTAACAGCTCAGTGACACTCTGTTCACTTTCCTTTCAACCTTCTTTCTCTCTGTGTATAATTTTGAATAGTTTCTATCTACGTTGTCAAGTCACTAATCTTTTCTTCTGCAATTCTCTAACATCCTGGTTAATCCCACCTAGTATGTTTGTCTTTTCCGATATTGTAGTTTTCATCTCAAGAAGCTCAGTTTGAACCCTCCTTATGTTTTTACTTACCATATGAAATCTTTCCTCTGAGCTTCTTGAACATGTGGGACCCGGTATAACAACCGCTGTATTGTCCTTGTCTGCCAATTCCGTATCAGTCCTAGGGGGGGTCCAATAAATAGACTTTTCTCCTCTTCCCGGTTTGTATTTTCCTTCTTCTTTGTATGTTGGCAAGTTTTAATTAGATGCTCAACATTGTGAACTTAATCTTTTGGGGTGTTGGATATTTTGTATTTCTGTAAAAATTCTTGAACTTTGCTTTGAAACAGAATTAAAGGATTGGAAATAGTTTGAACATCTTGGGTTTCACTTTAAGCTCTCTCCAGTGGGGCCAGAAAGCATAATGTTAATGTTGCCCCACTACTGAGATTAAAAAAGAAACTTTTGAGCACTCTATCTGACACACCAGGAATTGTGAGGTTTTCCACTCTGGCTGATAAGAACAAGAACTACTCCTTGCCTTGTGTGAGGTCCAGAAATTCCATTTAATCCACTCATGTAGTTGTTTCCGTGACCTTGGGTTGTTCCTCAACTCTGTGCATTGATCAGTAGTCAGCTGGGTACTTAAGGGGGACCCTCTGCAGATCTCCATAGCACAGTCTCTCTCCCTCCCTCTCTCTTTCTTCCTTTCTCTCTGTAGCTATTTCTCCGTTAGTACTCTGCGCTATGAACTCCAGCAGTACAGTGTTATAGTCCCAGCAATGTCTCCTCAACTCAGGGAGACCACCTGGCTGCACCTGGGCCCCCCCCTCCTTGTGTTGCAGACCAGAAACTCTCTCCAGGCAGTAATACAGGACAATCGCAGAGCTCACATCATTCATTTCTTACATCTCAGGGATCCCTGTTCTTCATTGTCTGATGTCCAACATCTTAAAAACTGTTGTTTCATATATTTTGCTTGGTTGTCTGTTGTTTCAGGTGGGAGGGTAAATCCATCCCGGTTGCTCCATCTTGGCTTGTGGTAGAAGTCCTGATGTCCTTATTAATAAATAGTTCCCAAATTCCATCCTCAAAAGGGGCTTTGTTTGCACAATATGTGACATCATCACTCAACTTACAGATACTAGCTAACAACATTGCAAATTGGTTTGCTATAAATGTATTCTCTTTTTATAACACTTCCCCCAACATTTAGACAAAAGCCTTTCCTAAAGTACAATCTTTCCTTTGAAGTGAGATAGGCACATCCTTCTCAGGCCCTCCAAATTATCAATGTAAAATAGGTGAAAAATATGACATTTTGAGGATTGTTTTTAATCTCAAATGTCTAATTTGTTCCCAAGGCTCTACAGGGAAATGAAAGTTGCCCTTGAACTACATTCTTATTCTGAAGGGCAAGCAATTCAGAATACGGAGACTGTAGAAGGGCAAAAATTTCGGAGTCTATGACAAGGGAAAATTCTTAATATCTTTCATTTCCCTGAGTATTAAAAGTATTCAGAGAATTTGGGTTAACGTGGGTTAGTAGATGAAAAGCGATATGATCAAAAAGACCACACAATTTTTTAGGCAATGTGATGAAACTCCTATTTCAACTTGTCCTCTGGAATAAGTGTATAAGGAGAAGTATTAAAAAATAAAAACCGAAAGAACACACCTTCCATCCAGCCTCCTCAGCTAGGGAAGAGAATGGCCTTGTGGGAAAACTAATCTGGCCATTACAAGTTATAATTTCAAAGGTTTAACTTAGTTTCCATGGAGCTTAAGAAGCAGCCAGGAAGAAGTGTGTAGCTCAGTAAATGGCTTCATTTCTTGCTCCAGGTGAGTCTCAAGTGCACAAATTGAGAATCGAGGTACAGATGAGAGACATGTACTAAAGCAGTTGTGCACAATAATGTACAGAGACTAACATTTCTCCGGGCAAGAATGGCCTGCAGACTATCATACATGCGAAAAATGTTTTTCTTCCTTCTTGTGAATGGCAATGACTTTATAACATCTACAAATTAATATTTTCCCTAAGGAGTGTGTGTATTTGGTGAAGGGGGGAAGAGAGATTGAGGCAGAGAGAGAGAGAGAAAGAGAGAGAGGTTGACTTTGACCCTTACACACTCTGCCGGACTCTTACAAAACGAAGACACCAAAGCAATTAGGTCACTATGTTGTAAGTAATGGAAAACACAACTCTAATGGCCTTAAACAGTAAAGACAATCTGTTGTCTCACATAACTGAATAGTCCAAAGAAATTCAGACTCAACTTGATGGGGACCCATCAAGGAACCCAATGCTCCTCCCTCCTTTTCTCTCTCTGTCTCCCTCTGCCTCTCTGTCTCTCTGTCTGTCTCGCCCTTTCCCCCTTCGACCTCCCTCCTTGTCCCTCGCTTTCTGCTGTTGACAGCATCCTTAGGCAGGCTCTGCCCTCTTGTTCCTCCTCATACATATCCCGTTAGGGAGGGAGATCATGGGGGTCAAAAGCCACTTCAGAAATCTCCACCAGAAGAAACCAGCTTTGTCAGAAGCCCCAGTGAATGTCTCCTCTTGTCTTATTGCTTGTGATTGGCTTTATTGAGCTCTATCCTGAACCAATCCCCAGAGCCAGGGGTACAGAATACGCATTTGTTGGCTTTAGTTCACCCCTCGAACTGAGGAAGGGAAAATCCTACCCCGACTTCATGGCTGAGTATAGGGAAGGAGTGACTCCCTCCATAGAAAATCAAGGTAGTGTTGGTGGGAGAGGAGCAGAGACAGATGGGGAGCACAACCAACAGATGTCTCTTACCCAGAAGACTTTGCGGGGGACTGCACCTGAGCTACCAGTGCCCACCCTGGACAGACCCTGGGCTGTCTAATGCTATTCCGGCCTGAACAATTCAGCCTGGGGAAGCAGTCACTGGGAAAACAGGATGTATTTGCAGGGAGGTTCTGTGCGGACAGAATGAGGTTGCTGCAAAGCAGGTGGTGGCAGAAGATCCAGAAAACAAAGAAGTGAAACAGGAGGTACCTCAGGAGCGGACAGAAGCCCTCGGGGAGGGAGGCAGGTCAGGAAATGCAGCACTTCCCAGTAGCCTTTCACTGCTCGGAACTCTTCTCTGGGGTCTCAAGGAAATCCCATTTTGTTTGACAATTTAAATCTTTTAAAATGCTGTTAAAAATTAAAAAAAAAAAAGTGCTGTTGAATTCCCTCCGACCTTCTTAGAAAGTTTAAGGCAGGAAGTGGGTGGGACTGGGACCCGGAAGAGCAGTGTGAGGAAGAGGTGTGCTTTCCTGGGCATTTACCTGGGGTTGGGGAGGGGGGGAGAGGGGGTAATTAATTACCTGTCTTCACGCTCTCGACAAGCAGACAAAGAGAGGTTGTATTTTTAGGATCATCAACCCATTTTACAAATGAGGACACTGAAGTGTCCAAAGAGATGAGGCAGTATGTCCACCCCCAGAATGCAGGCCCCTCAGCACTGGGGTATCCTGCTGCCGAGGTGCTGCGGGTCAGACCCCACCTGCATCCTCCCCGACCAAGGACTGGAGTCCATAAATTCTAGGCTGTGGCCGGCGGGTAGGGCCAGGACCAGTGCAGATGGACCCTGAACCCACACAACCCCTAGAGAAAATGCCTCCTCAAACCGAGGTCCCTGGCTGCCTCACTTGCCCCGAGCTTGTACTGGACCCGCACGCAGCAAGAGGAAGAAGAGCCCACGGGGACCAGAGAGTGCGGGGCCAACGCGTGCACCTGACCACCAATGGGTTACACGGGGAAGAGCATCTGATGGACCTCAACAAGAGGGGATTTGCACCATAATCCGTATACATAAAGCAGCTGGAAGCTGATTTGAAGAATAAATTCAGCCTTTGAAAGAACATGGTGGGAAGAAGAAACCCAGTATCACAGCCTATGAGGGACATTTATCTTTTACAAAATGCCGAAGTCGTTTTCAGAGTGATTCCCTGTTGCGCTTGGAGCAGGTTACTCTGAGGGAACAAAAACCAGCATCGAAATACAATCATGGGCCCCGAAGCCGGAAGAGCAACACAGAAGACACGGAAGACATTGGCTCACGTATTTGAATCATGGGCCAGTCAGACAGCTTTTAAAGTCCTCCAAGCT
Source organism: Callorhinus ursinus (assembly GCF_003265705.2). Lineage (NCBI taxonomy): Eukaryota > Metazoa > Chordata > Mammalia > Carnivora > Otariidae > Callorhinus > Callorhinus ursinus. The sequence goes on along the minus strand of NW_027397106.1, from coordinate 7,053,796 downwards.
GACCACAAACCTCCATGACACATTTAGGAGTATAAAAATCTCAAATCTCTTTTTATTTTGCTGTTGCTTAAAGTGGAGAAGACTTCAAAGTGAAGACCCACTGTGGGTAGCAGTGGTCAAGGGACAAAGCTCTGGATACAGAAACCTGGCTCCATTTCTCACTGGCTGTGTGACCTTGGTTGAGCTCCTTCCGTCCTTGAACCTCAGTTTCCTCATCTCTAAAACAGGGATAAGAATAGCACCCATCTCATGGGATGTTAATGGATTAAATAAGGTAATACCTATAAAGTGCTTAGCATAGTGTCTGAATATGGTAACTGCTCAATAAATGTTAGCTTTTAAAATTACAGTTGACCCTTGAACGCCACCAATTTGAACTGTTCGGATTTTTTATGCTTATACACAGATTTTTTTTTATAAATACAGTATGTATTTTCTCTTCCTTTTGATTTTCTCAATACATTTTCTTTTCTCTAACTTACTTTACGATAAGAATACAGTATGTATTCAATTCAACAATGCGCATACATACAAAATACATGTCAGTTGACTGTTTATGTTATTGGTAAGATCAACAGTAGGCTATTTAGGTTTTGGGAGAGTCAAAAGTTATGTGCAGATTTTCGACTGCCTGGGGATTGGCACCCTTACTTAACCCCCTCATTGCTCAAGGGCCATATGCTGTATTATTTTATTATTAAAAGTAAAAGTAAAAATTGTTCAACATTCTTAGTTTTAAAATTTGAGAAAGCCAGTAAATATTAATGCTACATGACCAGCTTCATTGCTATGTGAGCCCCGTGAGAGTATTTGGTGACCATCCCCAAGGTGCTTCTATCTCACACAGAAATAAAACCACCAGACCCTTTCTGGGTCTTAGATCCTTTGCCTTTAGCTTCCTGTATGCTGTGTGCTCACCAGTGCGTATAAATTATCTGAATTTTTCCTACCCCAGTTTATTAGTGATTTATTTATACGGGCTGCCTTGCTATGTCACACATTTTGAAGAAGGCATTTACAGATCATCAGCTAACTTTCTGGATATGTTTTAGTGGCAGGAGGCTGCTACTAACTTTACCAATGTCCTCAATTTCTCAAATTATTTACTACAGCACTGACTAGAGCAAAACGCTGGAAATAACCTAAGTGTTATCTTTAAATAAACTGCAGCACATACAATATCGTGCAGCTACAGAAACAAATGAGGACATTCTATGTACTCGTGATGCACTATTAGCACGATGCAGTTTTAAGTACAAAAAGCAAGATTTTAACAATTTGTGTACATTTGTGTGGGAAGAAAAGCAAGGAAAATAAACACATACACATACACAAATATAAACTGGGCTACTGGTGGACAGTGTTTGAAGGTGACACTTTTCACCTCATACCCTTTTGACTTTTGAATGTTGTACCATGGGCCAGTATGACCTATTTTAAAATCAAACAATATTAAAATAAATAAAAGCTAATACATTATTTTGGTATTTAAAAATTAAGTAGAAAAGATTTAATAGAAAGTTCCCAGAGAAGGGATTATATGACAGGTAATGACAATTGGGCTCAGACACATGATTCAGAATGTTGTCACAAACCAACACACTGAGGTAAATGTTCTTAATCAAAAAAGATAGGTAAAGAAATTGGCTATTCATAATGAAAACACAAATAATTGCCTTGGAAGTGAGCTAGCCAGAGGAAGGAGTTGGGGAAAATCTCACCTTCAAAGACTTTTCTCCCCTTTCTTCTTAGGTTTCCCAAATTAAGAGCAGAGGAACAGTCATCGAGTGACTGACAAAGATGGAGGCTCTCCAGGAGTGTTTGGTGGCTTTTCTGACTGGAAGGCTGGATCTGCGGGGGCAGAAGCTGTGTGGGGAGATTCTAGCCTCTCCAGGTTGAATGAAGCTTTCTCCTCTGTTGAACGCGTAGGAGACTTCAATGTGTGAATGGCCACTCTGAGTGTCCCAGAAGAGGGTTTATACATTTCCCAAACACTTGACCACCAAAAGCAGAGCACCTTGTTTGACTAGAGCTCCTCAGAATGCTCACTGGAACCCTGGTCCACTGAGAGTCCTGCTACCCAAGGCAGACACAGAGGAAGTGCCTGAGCTTACGTACATAAACCAGTCCCTGGTACCAGAGATCCCCGCTTCTTCCCTGCGGGCCTCAAATTTACCGTCTGTAAAATGGGGAATAGAAAGAAATTCACAGCTACCTCTACCTTCCTCATTCTTTGAAAGATGGCAGTATTTAATTTATATTCAAAATGTGACATTTTTCCCATTCTATCTTGTGTTACGTGTGCACATATCTTTGTTCTATTCAACTCCAGTGGCCTGTAAACAACTTGAGTGCAGATTTTGCCTTGGTTTGCAAAGCACTCAAACATGCGTAATGGATGAAATGCGCTAAATGTGCAACAGAGCCAAGAAGCATAAAAGGACTCATGGAGGAGGAAGACAGTGGAGTCTGGTGGTGTTCCTGGCAGCAGAAACAGGAAAATGCAATGAGCGGAGAGGAGCGATGAGGTGGGTGGGGACAGGTCCAGAAGGAGGCACACACACCTGAGTGAATGACAGAAGCCCTGAGCATAATGTCTATAGTGACTGCAATACCACTTTGGGGCATTCTGTTATTTTTTCAATAAAAATCTTGAATCTTAACTATTTCCACACTGACGTACCCAGAGAGTTAGAGGCAAATTTTTTTTTTGAATTCTGACCACAATCCTTTCTTGGTGAAAACCCTTCTAAAGTGCAGCCACTCTGGAAAACAGTATGGAGGTCCCTCAGAAAGTTGAAAATAGAGCTACCATACGAACCAGCAATTGCACTACTGGGTATTTACCCCAAAGATACAGATGTAGTGATCCAAAAGGGCACCTGTACCCCAACGTTTATAGCAGCAATGTCTACAATAGCCAAAAACTATGGAAAGAGCCCAGATGTCCATCAACAGATGAGTAGATAAAGAAGATGTAGTATATATCTAAAATGGAATATTATTTAGCCATCAAAAAATGAAATCTTGCCATTTGCAAGGACATGGGTGGAACTAGAGGGTATTATGCTAAGTGAAATAAGTCAATCAAAGAAAGACAATTATCACAGGATCTCACTCATATGTGGAATTTAAGAAACAAAACAGAGGATCATAGGAGAAGGGAGGGAAATATAACACAAGATGAAATCAGAGAGGGAGACAAACCATAAGAGACTCTTAATCATAGGAAACAACCTGAGGGTTTCTGGAGGGGAGGTGGGTGGGAGGATGGGGTAACTGGGTGATGGGCATTAAGGAGGGCATGTGATGTACTGAGCACTGGGTGTTATAAAAGACCTCTACCTCTGAAACCCATAATACACTATATGTTAATTAATTGAATTTAAATTGAAAAAAATGACATATTTTATTGATGCTCTAGTAATTAAATTCTCATTTCTGGCATTTCTAGTGACAGAATATTTTCTTTGGTTTATTAGTCATCTCTATTTCTTCCAAAACAAGTTTGCACTCCAGCTTGACTTCATACTTCCTTAGTGCTATTATTTGGCAACGGGGTAGAGGTGGGACTGGAGACTCAGATTAGTCTATGGTGATTCTCAAAGTGTGTCCTCTCCTCCGCATATAAGGAAGGTCAAGTGAGAGACCATTCTTTAATGGTCTTCAAAATTGAACGGCTTCTCCTGAGCTGTGACTGAAAAGATTCTTAACCTCACTCACTTGAGGATGTCCTGGGATTCCTATCAGCAAACACCAACCCACAGCAAACAAATGACAGAGTGGGGTTTATCTCTGCTCAGGGAGGTGGGCTGCCATACCCCAATTTCTTGCCCACTGTGCCGGCCGTCTCAGCCCCCACCTGAGGAGCCCCACTTGGACATGTCTTCCTGGCACTGCCACCCCCCAGCTACTGTCTCTAGGAACATAACTGTCCTGCCTGCTTCAGTTCCTTCTTCTGAAGTTACCTGTGGCTGCAGGTTAATGCGCTTGACCTGCTAAGAGACCTTTTTACATCTAGACACAATGGCAATAGCTTAACCCAAAGGGATCATTTTAATGGTAATAATAACCACCATTTAATAAGCGGTTAGCATATGCTAAGTACTTTAAAGACATATCTAAATTACATTAAGCCCTGGAGCTAGGTTATAATTACCTCAATTTTATACAGGAAGAAAATGAAGAGAGCCAAGTTATTTGTCCAAGGTCACACAGCTGGTAGTGCTGAGAGCCATCTGTGCTTGAATTTGTGCTACCTCAAGGCATTTTGGTCCCTGCAGGAGGTGAGAGAGGGAGAGGGTGGGGTCTGCAGCATCCTACAACTTGGAACAAAGAACAAAACACTTGGAATTAGAAGGCCTGTATTCTAATCTTTGTGTCTGTGTACATTTCTTTCAAGATCTTGGCTACATTACAACTTTTCTGACCTTAGTTTCCTCTGCTGAAAATTAGGATAATGAGACCTGTTTACCTTGAAAGACTGGAGTGAGGGGGACACCAGTGAGGGGGAAAAGGGAAGAGCAATTTGTTAGCTCTCAAATTCTGCACAAATGAAAGGCATTTCTCTTTAGGGAGCAAAGCACTCTGGCTGCTTGTAGGATGAGCCCTGGTCAGCCCTTTAATTTACCAAGTTTCTGAGCTCAAGATGCTGAGTTTCAGTGGGAAAGCATCTGTGATCTGATTTCCAGTTGCCTGTTTGTGATTTACATTCATTAATATGAAGTCTATAAGTGCAAATTAGTTGGGATTTTGATTACAAATAGACCAAGCTCCCCTAAAAGAAAGCACTGGATTCTCACTCGAATGCTGGCCCCATGGTTTCCCTTTGGAAATAGCCACATAAGTGAGGCTGCTTCAGGGCCAACTTCTGAGGACTGCAGGTAAATATTTTGGACTGTCACTTATTTTACTGTGACCTCTTGGCCACAGAGAATTGGACAGAAAAGCAAAAAATAGGCTGCGCAGTGGCCTATGGTGCAATAGGAAGGGTTTTGATTTCCCGGGTCAATTCAATTTCCTCTCTTCAAAAGTTTGAATATGGCTCCTTAGTGAGAGAGCTAGTAATTGATAGTGGAAGAATCACAGAGGAATAATGCAGACAATGAGCATATAAGGAAGCAACAGTCTTGTATCCAAAGCAGAGTGCCCGCACACCTGTGCTGGACATGTGTTGTTCATGAGGAAGAAACGTGTGTGCACCACCACTAAGATTCTGAAGTTGTTTTTACTACGACTGACTGATACAGTTCCTTTCTTTCCTTTTAGTCTCAAACTAGGAATGGCCTTAAAATTTTCTCCTTTTTGTGCTCTTATTCTTTCCCCGTTTAATCTCAACTATGATCATCCTTTCCTGTAGTTTTAATATACCACTTTTTTAGGGATGCTTCCCTAAGGAAGCCATATGTCCAGATGCCTATAGCTTCACTTGAATTCCCAGCCGTCACCTTAAACTCCATTCAATTCTATTCAAAGACTATGCACCTGGCTTTATGCTGGTTGCTGAAGATGCTGAGGTTAATAAGACAAATAGGTAGTTAAATAGGTTACCTTAATTTCATAACTTCCAAAAACAAACAAAACAAAACAAACAAACAAAAACCTCATCATACTTCCTACACAAAGTAGAAAGTCATACTTCCTACACAAAGAGATGTTTACCCGAATACCTGATGGCTACCATGGACAGTTCTTTCTCCCCATCCCACCTTAGGGGGATGGGAGGTGGTGTTGGCTCTCCTCTCATCCTCCTTCCCTGAATCAAAATGGACACCAGTTCCTTTGTTCTTTCTGAGGAAATGCTACTCAGAGCATCCCTCTACTCTTCAGCATAGCTTAAGTCTCTCTTCTTTGCCCCACAGCTAGCTGGTTTCTCTGCCTCTCTCATCCACTTCCTCTGGTAAGATACATCAAGATTTCTAAATATCTGCCTTAATATCACCCATTCAGGGGCATTAAATGACTTTCCTGACGTTCTGAACCCCATTAAATCTAAATTCTTCATTGCAGTTTTCATCATTTACCCCGAATATATGTTTCTACTTCTCTAAATAACAATGGTAATTTAGGCAAATTTATTGAGCCCTTAGTATGCAGCTGGCACTATGTTCAACTCCTTTGTTCACTCTTTCATGAAATCCTGACTAAAATTCCATGAAACAGAAGGATTAATTAACTTCATTTACAGGCAAGGAAACTAAGGCCTTGAAGAGGTGGAGCAAACTCAAGATCAAAGAGTAAATGGTTTTAAACTTGGGTCCTAAATCGTGCTCCTTTCTGTAACATGGGAGCAGGGATCATACCTCATACTTGCTTGTAAATCCACAGCTTTGAGCACAGTGCCGAGCAAACATCAATTGTGTTTGTAATAGCTATTGATTTATTAAAATACTGTCTCTAAACTATTCTGGTAAAGGAATACGGTATTCTTAGATGTCTGAGATCACCTCTACAGAGAATGCTGTTTCAGAGGAATATATGTTGATTTTTTTTTTCCCTAAAAGGGGCAAGATCCATGAGAGATCAGAAAGAGGGACAGGCTGAGCCAGTAGCCTGGAAGTTAAAAAAAAAAAAAAAAAAGGACGACATAGTTATAAAGGAGCCAGAGAGTTAGTTTGTCCTCTCAACTTTTTTATTTTACATTAAAATATTTTACATATCAGATACTGCCTTGGAGAATTGCATTAAGGGGAGCTGAGAAAGGCTGGATAGATTGGGGTGGGGGGGAAGTTGATGCCAAGAAAGTGAAATGTGGTCCAGCCAGTACTTGTGAGCAATGTTGAGGGACTCTTAAAACCTGAGGTGTGGTTCTTAAGTTTATGCACAGTCCAACCTTTACCTTAATCCACATTGCCTAATTAAATAGCTTCCTAAAAATTCCAATTAAGGGTTTGCCATATGGGGAACCAAAGGACTGCCTACCCAAAAGAAGAGATATTTTGAGTTCCACTGAGACAAAAATGAGGACAGCAAAGAAGGAGTGAGGAATCCTCCTAAAATACCTCCTGAACCATTCCAGTATAGAATGAGACTGAAATGAGGTTGGTAGCTAGGAAGTGTTACCAAGCGCAGTAACGAGAATTGCTCAGTTTTCAGGATATGATGGAACGATCAAACATTGAACACAGTTTTACCTGTTGCTCTCTTGGGTCACCACTGGAAACCTCAACTATCCTGGTGCAAGTGAAATATGAAAATGCCAACTAATAGTGATTCCTGTTTGATGGATGCTGAATAGAACAGTAAGGGTGGTGAAAAAGAAAGTAGTTAAATCCAGAGACAGGAGCACAGAGCCCTGGTTATGTCTACAGCTTGCCCTGATGGTCTTATGCCTGGCACTCAAAGGCATCAATTTCTACACATGTAAAACAAGAAGGCTGGCAGCCTCCAACATCCCTTCCAAATCAAACAGTATATTATTTGACATATATGGCTACCATATATGACAGGCCATATATGACATGGTTAACATCCTATTTAATGTGGAAAGGCTGAAAGCTTTTCCTCTAAGATCAGAAACAAGACGAGGATGTCCACTGTTGCCACTTTTATTCAACGTAATACTGAAAGTCCTAGCCACAGCAGTCACACAACAAAAGAAATAAAAGGCATCCAAGTTGGTAAGAAAGAAATAAAACTGTCATTATTTGCAGATGACATGATACTGTATATAGAAAACCCTAAAGACTCCATCAAAAAACTATTATAACTAAATAAATGAATGCAGTTACATTGCAGGATACAAAATTAATATAGAGAAATCTGCTGTGTTTCTATATATTAATAATGAAGTAGCAGAAAGAGAAATCAGGAAAACAATTCCATGTACGATTGCACCAAAAAAAATTTAAAAACCTAGGAATAAATTGAACCAAGGAGGTGAAAGAACTGTATTCTGAAAACTATAAAACACTAATGAAGAAATTGAAAGCAACACAAATGGAAAAATATAGCATACTCATGGATTGGAAGGTTTAATATTATTAAAAGGTTCATACTACCCAAAACAATCTACAGATTCAGCGAAATTTCTATCAAAATACCAATAGAATTTTTCACATAACTAGAATAAATAATCCTAAAATTTGTATGAAACCATCAAAGACCCCAAATAGCCAGATCAATCTTGAAAAGGAAGAATAAAACTAGAGGTGTCATAATCCTTGATTTCAAGAAATACAATAGTAATCAAAACTGTATGGTACTAACACAAAAATAGGCACATAGATCAATAGAACAAGATAGAGAGCTAAGAAATAAACCCATGCTCATATGGTCAATTAATTTATGACAAAGGAGGCAAGAATATAAAATGGGGAAAGGGTCTCTTCAATGAGTGTGCTGGGGAAACTGGACAGCTACATGCAAAAGAATGAAAGTAGACCACTTTCTCACACCATACACACAAATAAACTCAAAATGGATTAAAGACCTAAATGTGAGTCTTGAAACCATAAAACTTTTATTTTTTTTATCTTTTTTTAAAGATTTTTTGACAGAGAGACAGTGAGAGAGGGACTCAAGCAGGGGGAGTGGGAGAGGGAGAAGCAGGCTTCCCTCTGAGCAGGAAGCCCGATGTGGGGCTCTCTCCCAGGACCCTGGGATCACGACCCGAGCCGAAGGCAGACGCTTAATGACTGAGCCACCCAGGCGTCCCTGAAGCCATAAAACTTTTAAAAGAAAACATAAGCAATATTGGAAATCAACCTTAGTAACATTTTTCTGAATATTTCTCCTCAGGCGAGAAAAACAAAAGCAAAAATAACTATTGGGAACTACAACAAAATAAAAAGCTTTTGCAGAGCAAAGGAAACCAACAAAACAAAAGGTGACCTACTGAATGGGAGAAGATATTTGCAAATGATATATCCAAATAAGGGTTAATATTCAAAATATATAAAGAATTTTTACAACTCAACACCAAAAAAACAAATAATCCAATTTAAAAATGGATAGAGGACTTGAATAGACATTTTTCCAAAGAAGACATACAGATGGCCAACAGACACATGAAAAGAATGCTCAACTTACACCATTCAGAATGACTAGTATCAAAAATACAAGTTTGGGCAAGGATGTGGAGAAAAGGGAACACTTGTGCCTTGTTGGTTGGAATGTAAATTGGTGCAACCACTGTGAAAAACAGTATGAAGTTTACCATAGGATCTAGTAATTCCACTACTGAATATTTACCCAAAGAAAATGAAAACACTAATTCAAACAGATATATGCCCCTCTATGTTTATTGCAGCATTATTTACAATAGTAAACTAGAAGAAAACTAGAGTGAAAGAAAACTAGAATAGAAGCAAACTAGTTGTCCATTGATAGATGAATGGATAAAGATGGGATAGGTACAGATAGATATGGATATAGACACAGTGGATATTACTCAGCCATAAAAGGAATGAGATCTTGAGTTTGTGACAACAGTGGATGGACCTGGAGGGTATTATGCTAAGTGAAATAAGTCAAAGAAAGAAAGACAAATACCATATGATTTCATTTACATGTGGAATCTAAAGAAATAAAGCAGATGAATTAAAAAAAACAGAAATAGAATCATAAATACAGAGAACAAACTGGTGGTTGCAAGAGGGGAGGTGGTTGCAGGGATGGCTGAAATAGATGAAGGGGATTAAGAGGCATAAATTTCCAGTTATAAGACAAATAAGTCATGGGAATAGAGAGTACAGCATGGGGAATATAGTCAGTAATGTTGTAATAGTGTCATATGGTGACAGATGGTAACTATAATTATCGTAGTTTGCATAACTTATGGCATAGAATTGTCAAATCACCATGTTGCAAACCTGAGCTAATATAATATTGAGCATCAACTATACTTCCAACAAAAAAGTGTATTATTTGAAGATGTTTTAAACCATGTTTTAAAAAAATCGAAGGAAGTAGAATTAAGAATTAAAATAGGTATAGAACATTTTGATTTCTCCTTTTCATTTTCTAAATCATTTAATGCCATTTGAGGAAGAATTTTAAAACCTTTCATCAACTATGGAAAAGGCCACAGGAAAATATTTTCTCTGGGAAATACATTGGAAAGAGGAGAGTCAAGTGAAGAAGAATGGGAAGTTATAGGCTAAAAATGACTTGAGAGACATATCAATGAATTACAATGTGTGGGCCTCATTTTGATCATGACAAACAGTAATAAATATTGAGAAAATTGGGGTAATTTGAATACTGACTGTATATTGAAGATTTGGGACAATTTTTATTATTCTTTTACTTACTATGATTGTTATTTTTAACAGGAGTTCATTACTTTCAAAGATACTGAAATATTTACTGATCACGTGATATGATTTCTGGAATTTGCTTCAGAATAATCCATTGAGGAGAGGGGAACGTGGGGGGCTGTAGATGAAACAAGATGGGCCATGAGTTGACAATTGTTAAAGCTAGTATGTGATGTCAGGGGAAGGGGTACTATTTTAGTATTTGGTTAAAATTTTCCCTGATAAAAAGTTTACATAAAACATGGTCACTTTTAAGTTGAAAATAGAGCTACCCTACGACCCAGCAATCGCACTACTAGGTATTTATCCCAAAGATACAAATGTAGTGATCTGAAGGGGTACGTGCACCCCAATGTTTATAGCAGCAATGTCCACAATAGCCAAACTATAGAAAGAGCCAAGATGTCCATCAACAGATGAATGGATAAAGAAGATGTGGCATATATATATATATATACACACAATGGAATATTATGCAACCATCAGAAAAAAACCTGAAATCTTGCTATTTGCAATGATGTGGATGGAACTAGAGGGTATTATGCTAAGTGAAATAAGTCAATCAGAGAAAGACAAGTATCATATGATCTCACTGATATGAGGAATTTGAGAAACAAGACAGAGGATCATAGGGGAAGTGAGGAAAAAATGAAACAAGATGAAACCAGAGAGGGATACAGACCATAAGAGACTCTTAATCTCGGGAAACAAACTGAGGGTTGCTGGAGTGGTGGGGGTAGGAGGGATGGGGTGGCTGGGTGATGGACATTGGGGAGGGTATGTGCTATGGTGAATGCTGTGAATCGTGTAAGACGGATGACTCACAGACCTGTACCTCTGAAACAAATAATACATTATATGTTAATTAAAAAAAAAGAAGATAGTAGGAAGGGAAAAATGAAGGGGGGGAAATCGGAAAGGGAGACGAACCATGAGATACTATGGACTCTGAGAACAAACTGAGGATTTTAGATGGGAGGGGGTGGGGGAAAGTGTTAGCCCGGTGATGGGTGTTAAGGAGGGCACGTACTGCTTGGAGCACTGGGTGTTATACGCAAACAATGAATCATGGAACACGACATCAAAAACTAATGATGTAATGTATGGTGACTACCATAACAATAAAATAAAAATTTTTTAAAATTGTCACTTTTACTAAAATATGAGACATTAATCTATTATTAGCAACTTGATCTGGTTTGATGGGATATGGTGGCATATGAGAGAGAGTTAAGAGGTAGCAGGGACAGGGTTTGCCGACGGACTGGAAATGGGGGCTGGGGAGTGGGAGGTGTCAAGGATGGCTCCCACACTTCTGACCTTCAGAGCTCCTAGGTGCTGGTGCTACTTACTGATAATACAGAGAACACAAGAAGAGAACACCAGCAGAGGTCTGCATGGGAAGATCCTGACTCAGGTTTTAAATGTGCTGAACTTTAAATGCTTTTATGGTATCAAGTAGGTTCAATAAATGTCCGCTTCATGAATGAACTAGCCAGCCGGTGCTATTGGGATGTGAAATTCAATAGCATTCTTCTTAAACTCTTTTGGGTTATGGATTCTCTTGTGAACATATTGACAGCTGTAAGCCTTTATTCTCACATAAGCACAAAATCTCACATCACTTTGGAGTCATGCACAGAACCTCTAAGGATACTTAGACCCCAAGTGAAGAACTTCTATTGCCTTTCGTTATAGCAATTACGTCTCCTCTGTCTGGAACTTATTAACTGTCAAATGGCAGAAATTTGAATGTTTTTAATTACCTTTCTTGCTTCCTCATGTTCTAACACAACATAAATCTCAAAAATTAAGGGAAACTTATAGCCTTCCTCTTGCTCCTTCACCAAATAACCCAGTAATTAAAGGCCCAGCAAACTTGAGATATCCATTGGCTTCTCAGTATAGCCAGGTATAAGAAAAGAATGTGCCAGAATAGGGGTGAGGAGATTTGGGTTAACTGACTGTGTAACCTTGGGCAGGCTACTTGTCCTCCTTGTACTTTGTGAGATGAAGATGTCCCCAGGTTCACTGTCAACTTTGCAAGGTACCCTGGCCATCTTGACCACAGGAAGAACTTGACTTGGTTCTCCACTGAGAGCTCAGGTGCTTGTCTTGGTTCTTGGGTCTAGAGAGAGGATGTGGGTCCCATCCATGTCTCTCTGCTTCACGGGCTGGACGATCTTTTGACTCAGAAAAAGCCCTACTTGTCTATACCTTATTGGGGTTTCCAGCCATTGGTAGAGAGGCTGGATTCTTTTGTAATGGTACGAGCATGTGGTCCTCTGTGTAGCGGCTCAGAACTAGCCTGCTGTTGTGGGCCATCCTCCAACACCTGGCCTGCTGTCTGCGCTCTCTGGCTCCCCTCCTGTAGCAGGGCTTCTGAGCTGACCTTCACTAAACTCCCAGCCATATGCTTGTCCCTTTCAATTCTAAATACCACATGCTTGCTCCACTTAGATGAGAGAACAGACAGCTTGGGTTTGTCCATGGTTTCCCTCTAAGCCTTCTCATGTGGGCTCTAGAGATTGGGGTCTCTGACCTGCACATCAGTAGTAGCAATAAATAATAATAATAATAATAATACATATTTATTAAGCGCTTACTATGCACCAGGTACATGGTAAGTATTTTTTATTTATTATCTCAACACATTAATCCTCATTAAATCCCTATGAGACAGATGCTATTATCATCCCAATTTTATAGATGAGGAACCAGAGTTTCATGAGGTTAGGTAATTGTTCAATGCCACCCAGCAAGTAAGTGGTGGAGATAGAAATTGAAGAGGCAGTCTGACCATCTATCTCACTACTATACTACTGTTACTTCACCCGGCCCAGAAAAACAGAAACCTTTCTAGGTATACAAGCATGTGTGCTATGACGTGCTTACAAAATGGTTAGAATTATGTGCTTACAACTATGTGCTTTTAAATCATATGAATTATGTGCTGACAAAAGAGTTAGGAGGCCTGGAAGAGCAAAAGCCAGGGGGTTGCCAGTAAGTTGTCTGGGTCATATGGCCACAAGCTACAACCCAGAGTTTAGGACGTTGTTGTTGCTCACCAGAGATACAGAAAGCTTCAGGAGCCATGGCCGAAATCAGCATTGCCCCACAGCCCCAAAGCCGCCGAATGGCAGAGGGAGGTGGGGTCTGGCTACACACTGGAAAACTCACGCCCTGAAGCCGGTATGTACTGGAGGATGAATGGCTTCTGCTTCTGTCTGCTTCCCAAGTATCAACCCATTGGTCGAATCTAAATCATATCCAGAACCCTGTTAGGAAGGGAGTCTGAGAAATGTAGCTCCTCCCAGGAGGAAGCAGAAGAGGACCGGGATAGTTGTCAGAAGGCAAGTGTACTGAGCGGGAAATATCCGATGCTTCTAGAGGTAATGCAGTAGCCAGCCTCCAACTTGGCTCTCAACGCTCTCCACCTCCAGGTATCCACACGTATTCCACGCCCACCTGTTACCGGGGTTGGTCTTTGTGACCACTAAGATATGGTGGAAGTGAAGATATGTCACTTCTAGGATTGGGTTAGGAAAAAACTATCGCTTCTGTCTTCAGAGTACTCTCTCTGTTAGATCTCTGGCTCTGGGAAAAGTGAGCTGCCATGCTGTGCAGAGAATCAGTTAGGGGCTCAGGAAAAAAGGAACAAATGATGCACAAAGAGGAGCAGAGGAAGAGCAAGGCACTGGGTCCTGGGACTTGGAGAACACTCAAGTGAAGGCCAGAAAATCCTCCGGTGGCTCTGCATTCTGAGGAACATTGGTCACACGTCCTCCTGGAGACTGGGTGTTTTATCACGCCTCAGTGCCCATGCAGCCTCGCCATGTGGCCAAGTCCCCAATTATCTCTAGAATCCTAAATGCAAATTCCCCATCGCTGCCTGGAGGAGCATGAGTGAGCCTGCGCCCCTTGCAACAGGATAGCCTAGCCAGCACACACTGTTGACGTGACTACATCCTTTGTGACTTATTCAAGAAAGCCTCCCGTCCTCAGTGCTTTGACGCCAGAAAATCCCTGCTTGGCACACACTTCCTTTGTTGCTGGCACGAAGTGGGAGGCCCTCGCTGGAAGACTTGGCCTGGTTCCTCCACAGCTCAGGTCCCAGGGACGTGGCTTCTCTGCAGAAGGATTCACCTCCAACAAGTCAGACGGAACCCAGAGTAGGTGAAGTGGCAGAGCACAACCAACCGCTAAATTCATGATGTCACTCCACTTCTTTCTTTACTGGAAGCTTGAATTAGTACAAAAGTCACCTTGATCAAAATCCTTACAATTGCGTGTTAGCCACCCAAAGGCTTTGTGGGTGCATTTGCCCTGGTGATCCTCATTCTTTAGAAGGCCAGAAACCTCGGGCCAGCTTACAATTTCAGCCAAGGCCCTGTCACCAGGAGTGAAGGTAAGCAGAGCCACCCAGTGGGTATCACCAGGCCGCGCATCCACAGCTTGCTGGCAAGGAGGAAGTCTCCAGGGCTGAGAAATGGCTCAGTGTCATGCAGGAGAAAGGTGGTGGCACAGAGGAAGGGACTTTGCTTCTGACCTTCATGAAAGAAGCCAGGTGGCACATCCTAGGGCAGTGGAAGCTGACTCTGGAAGGGACCATGGCCTTATCCCGGGGGAAGGGGGGGGAGGGGGCAGTGAGGTGAAGGCCAAGCAAAAACAGCTTTTGTCAATCATCTCCTGACTTCATGCTCATTACACGCCTTTTTCTTTGTAATTAAGCTATATACTATTATATATATAACACATATGTGTGCATCACAGAACACTGGTAACTTGATGCATGCTTCTCCTTCTTACCTCCTGTACCTAGCTGTCACCCTCCCTGCGTTCAGGCTGGCTGCTTCTGTCTCCACCCGCACCAGTGGCTATAACCCTTTGCCAGTTTTCATGAATGTTACTGAAGACTGGGAGCGGGGAAGTTACAAGCGGATCACACTGCAGAGCACACGTCATTTCGCTCGCAAAATCTTCCCCTTGCGGGATGCCTGGGTGGCTCAGTTGGTTTAAGCAGCTGCCTTTGGCTCAGGTCATGATCTCAGGGCCCTGGGATTGAGTCCCGCATGGGGGTGGGGGGGGGGGGGGGGGAGTCCCTGCTCAGCGGGGAGTCTGCCTCTCCCTCTCCATCTGCCTCTCCCCCTGCTCATGCTCTCTCTCACTCTCGCTCTCTCTCAAATAAATAAATAAAATCTTTTAAAAAAATAAAATAAAAATAAATCTTCCTCTTGCATTTTTCTCTCCGGAGCATTCGCTCTCATGCTGCCATTTGGGATTCCTGCTCCCACTTGGTCTCTGCAGTCCCTCTTCAAAGTGGAGACACCTCTCCTTCTTGTTTCCTACCCAACAGCTACCCCCCAACACCCACTACACCCCTTCCCCGAATGCACATGCTTCTTCCCTGAAACCACAAAGCCAGTCAACCCTCTGCCAAGTGCGGGAGGCCCAGATTCTTCACCAAAGCAAGTTTATCGCACTATCTTCTCAACCGATGTCGGCAATCTCTGTAAAGGATCCACAAACCATCTGTGAGAGGGATAGAGATTTCTTCACCATGTTGCATTTCTAACGATCTTGGAGGAGGAGTTACAGCAGTTGAGTTTGGTGCTCTCTGCCAATTCCACCCCTCAGAAGTCTCCAGAAGAACTATGTCCACAAAGACCATATTCCATGAGAGAAAGACATGGGGAACACATATCAATGTGAATTGGAGCTGCACAAAGGGCAGTATATAAGGCTTTGACTAGGGTGACCAGGGACAAAGTGCTCACTGTGCTACTTACACGCTGTGTGACGTTCTTTGTGCCTCAGTTTCCTCATCTGTAAATTGGGGATGTTATTAGTGTACCTTCTATGATAGATTCTGAGAATTGAGTTAATGAAGGTAAAGTGCTTAGAACGTTATCCGCCACATAGTAAATGCTTAAATGCTTGCTGTTCTTATCATTTATTATTATTATCTTTATTCATCCTAACACGTACAATTCTTGTACGTCATCCACATGTGCTAGGTGTATGTGGGAGAGGGAGAGTGACGGGGCAACCTGATTTTATCAGCTGCCACATGGAACAGGATTGGTGAGTCTCTTATGCCTCACCGTAGCAGGTGGGGCCAGTGAGGACCCCTGACCCCTCACTACACCTCACTCAGACAGGGGACTTTGGTGACAGGGTACAGGGAGGCCCAGAATTAGGAGACTGGATAAATCTTTTTTTTTTAAATCATTGATCATTTATTGGCATTTTAATATTGACATTTATTTTGTATCTTACAAGACACATTAGTCCTTCATCATTTAAATATCTGAATTCATTAGAAACCATTTTAACACTTTTTCTCCCGCCTGCCATAAAAATACAGTAAATATCTGCTTTTAAAAGCAACCATGAACAAGTGTTCTGGTTTCCTCTCACTGAATTCATATGTCCCTCAGTGCTAGCAGTTTGTAAATCAGTAAGACAGTAGGCTAAAGGCTGAGTTTCAAATGATCTTCCACTTAAAAGTGTGAATAAGCTATGGAATCTGCACGTTATAAAGTTGCCAAACACTTCTATGATCTTCTTGGGAAAAGTCCTTTCTAAAAGCAGCCATGTTCCATGGGGCACCTGGGTGGCTCAGTCAGTTAAGTGTCCAACTCTTGCTTTAGGCTCAGGTCATGATCTCAGTGTCATGGGATCGAGCCCCACATGAGGCTCCATACTCAGTGGGAACTCTGCTTAGGATTCTCTCTCTCCCTCTCCCGTTGCCCCTCCCCCCCACCAAATAAATAAATAAATAAAATCTTAAATAAAATAAAATAAAAAATAAAAGCAGCCTGTTCCTTCAACGGTCTTCTGAAAAAGCTACAACTTCTACCTGGCTAATGGCAGTTCCCGAGATGAAGCAGAAAAAAGACAAGTGAATGCCCCTCCTGTTTGCCAATGCTGAAGAGTGTTCAGAGGTGCCACCAGCTTAGTGTAAATGAGTCCGTGTTGTCAACTATAAACCCCATACAAATGTTACAACCAACATTCAGCAGAATTTTACCCACCATCTTCTGTGACCAGAAGCAAGACTCATCTCTCCCAGCTCTTGCCACCACCACCACCCCACTGTGCTTGAGTGGTCTTTGCCTGGACTTCTCTGTCTCTGCCCCCACTGTCCCTGGTAAGACTCATCTGCTTCATGAGCTTCGACAAGTGCCTTCTTGGGGAAGTCTTTTCTCTCAACGCCTGGGAGAGGTAGTGGATCTCTCCACTGAGCTGCACTGTACTGGGTGTGCAATGCTATTTCAACACTGGACTGTCTGCTCACCTAAACCCTGAGCTCCTTCCTTATATGCCCAGCTCTCATCAGTAAGTGGCGAAATCCTGTAGAGCTGACCCTGGACTGGCAGTCAGTCCGTGGGCTGATTTCTGATCCACCGATTCTCATTGCACTTTAGATGATTCATCTATAAAATGATGGTGACTCTGCTTCCTTCAGGTTTTAAGATGACTCTGTGAGTTATGGTGGGGTCAAGTCTGACCCAGCAGCATGTACAGAATTCCACTCAAAGCAGCTCTCTGGGGAGAGAAAGAATCTTGTAAAGATACAAGGACTTCTCGTAGAACCCAAGAAAAGTACAGATAGGTTTTAGGAGACACAGGAATCAAGAACTAGAAAACCCTCAGGCACTGGGCAGCCTCTCCCATTCCCCCTGTGTCTGTGACATGCCTGCAAGCACAGGCACACAGAGCACGTGGCCACCTCTGTACCTCAGTTTCCTCATCTGTAGAATGGGGAGAATCTTGGGAACCTATCTCATTGGGTTGTTCTGTTAAGTGAACAAATTGAGAGCGTTCTTCCAGTGCCTGGAAAGTAAAGAAGTATGAAAAGAAGGAAGAAGAAAAGAAGGAGGAGGAAGGGAAGAAGGAGGCAAGGGTATCAAAGGGACACAGAACCAAACTAAAAGAGCTCCCAATGGCCAAAGCTGGAACAATTTGAGCAGCAAAAGAAATAACATAGTACTAGATTATAATCCAAAGCATAAACATATTGGCTAGCCCATTTAATATAATTAAATGATTGAATAAATAATCATTTTTAAGGAAAAAGGACAATTCTTCCTTACAAAATTTCAAATAATATATGTAGATACTGCTCCCTCCAGGAGGTAGAGTTTAGGGCACCTGGGTGGCTCAGTCTTTAAGCCTCTGCTTTCAGCTCAGGTCATGGTCCCAGGGTCCTGGGATTGAGCCCCACATCGGGCTCCCTGCACGGCAGGAAGCCTGCTTTTCCCTCTCCCACTCCCCCCTGCTCGTGTTCCCTCTCTCACTGTCTCTATCTGTCAAATAAATAAATAAAATCTTTAAAAAAAAAAAAAGGAGGTAGAGCTTAATTCCCCTCTCCATGAGTAGAGATTGTACTTACTGACTCACTTCCAAAGAACAGAGAATGAAAAGGGATAAATCAGTGGAGCAATCTGGCAGACAGTACCTTAACCAAATGATCAAGGCTAACATCACCTGCAATAAGTCAAGTAGATATCATAATACTCCCAATATGAAATGATGAGGAGAACACCTCACCTCTATGGATTTCTTCCCAGAAATGACTAACCTCAGTTTCTCCATAAGAAAAACAACAGGCAAATTCAAATTGGGATTATTCTACAAAATATCTGGTCAGTACTCCTTAAAACTGTCAAGGTCATGGTAAACAAGGGACATCTGGGAAATTGTCAGAAACCCAGACACTAAGGAAACACGATGACTAAACTCAATGAGGTATCCTGGATTGGATCCAAAAAAGGGGAGGGGGGAAGAGATAGATAATTTAGTGTAAAAACTGGTAAAAATCCAAAAAAAAATCTGAAATTTAGTTAATAGTAATGTACCAATATTAAATTCTTAGTTTTGATGAGTATACTGTGCTTATTTAAGATGTTAATATGAGGAGAAACTGGGTGAAACATACAGAGGAGTTCTGCATTATCCTTGTAACTTTTCTATAAGCACACGACAGAGGATGGTCACACCCCAGTTTAGCACTTATACAATTCAATTCATGAAACCAGTAGAAAACTGACTAGTATCTCCGAGTCTCAATTACAAATTCCCAAGAGAGAAAATCTGGCTGGTCCAGCTTGAGTCAGGCGCCCTCTTATGATCTACCAGCCTGTGGCCGAGGGAAGCAATCATGGAGTACATGTATGGCCACAGGAACCTATTATTCTGAAAAAAATAAGAGGAGGGTCTCAGAATAGGAGTTTAAGGATGGGGCAGCCACTCAACCACTTGTCTATCTTAATAGTACTACTCAAAATGTGGTCCATGGGTCAACACTATCAGCATCATCTGGGAGTTGGTTGGAAATGCAAAATCTTGGCCTCATCCCAGACCTTTGGAGTCAGAATCTAGGAGACAAGAGGTGGGGGGGGGCGTGAATCTGTGTTTTAACACAAACTTTCTGGGTGATTCTTATGCATACTATATTTTGCATCCATGACAAAGAAAAAAAATATCCTCTAAAAATCCTGGAGGAGAATTAGACTACCATACATAATTAGATGGCTCAACAACAAAAAGACAAACAACTCAATTTTTTAAATGGACAAAGGGCTTGAATGGCCATTTCTCCAAAGAAGATACAAAAGGCCAACAAAAACATGAAAAGATCAGTGTCATTAGTCATTAAGGAGATGCGAATCAAAACCACCATAAGATATTACTTCAGACCCACTATGATGGCTCGTAGAAAAAGTTAGATAATAACAGGTATTGACAAAGATGTGGAGAAACTGGAACCCTAGTACATTACTGATGGGAATGGCCACTGTGAAGAATAGTCTGGCAGTTCCTCAAAAAGTTAAACATGGAATTACTATATGACCCCACAATTCAATTGCTAGGTATGTACTCCCAAAATTGAAAACAGGTGCTCAGACAAGTATGTGTGCATACATGTGTATAGCATCCCTGTTCACAATAGCCAAAAGGTAGAAATAGCCCAGGACGCCTGGGTGGTTCAGTCAGTTGAGCATCCGACTCTTGATCCCAGCTCAGGTCTTGATCTCAGGGTTATGAGTTCAGACCCCATGCTGGAGGAAATAGCCCAAATGCCCATCAACTGATGAATGGATAAGCAAATTGTGGTAAAAATGTGCCCTGGAATATTATTCAGCCATAAAAAGGAATGAAATACTGCTATAGGCTTCAATGTTGATGAAACCTGAAAACATCATGCTAAGAGAAAGAAGCCAGACACAGAAGGTCACATATCGCATGATTCTTTTTATATGAAACATCCGGAATAAATACATCTGTAGAAAGAAAATGCAGATTAGGTGATTGCCAGGGGTTAACCAGGGGAGGAGAGAATGGGAAGAAATTGCCAAATGGGTAAAAGGTTTTACTTTGGATTAATGGAAATATTTCGAAACTAGAGAGAGGTGGTGTTTGTACAATATTGTGAGTGCACAAAACCCACTGAATTATTCACTTTAATGTGGTTAATTTTATGCCATATGGATTTCATCTCAAATAATTATATGATGATGGTATTTTTTCCTGATTCACCTTCCATTGACAGGTGGGAAAAGATCCAGGGAGATTATGTGATTTTACCACAGGCAGGACTGACCTCAGCTCAAGCGTGTTTAAGACAACATAAAGGTCTCTGCCCCCACCCTAAATTCTTTCCGTCCAGCCTGTTCCTAATTCCTAAAGACTCACTCCAAGACACTTGTTCCTACTGGTTAGAGATAAAGATGAAACAGGTATGATATCCTAAAAGGATGATGCTAAGATTCCACAGCTGGTGGGGAAAAGATTATTTGAAATGTCACCTAGCTCCTCCATATTTGTTGCCATAATGATCAAGAAGCCATCCCTGCCTGGGGTTGAAGTCCATTCCTCCTTAGTCAGGCCTCTTGAGGTAGAGAATCATGGCAGTGGTCCTAGTAATGTCTTAAATACAACAGATACTACTAAATCACTTCCAATCCTTCACTTTTCCAGGCGAAAGAATGTCAGGCTTTTTATCCTTTTATTCAAAGGAATGATGTTCTGGCCCTTTAATCAATGGTGTAGCATTTCTCTGGTCTTCACTCCTGTTTCCCCTCACCTGTCAAATCACAGGGCTGTAAACTATACAAAATGCTTGTGTGAGGGCCAGACTAATGTCAAGTAAAGTATACAGAGCATCTCCCAGCTCTTGCATGTTGCATTCCTATAGCTCAGCCCGGTAAGGTTTTGACATGAAATTATTCTCTTCTCTTCTCTTTCCTTAATCCTAGCATCTGTTCTAGCTGGCCCTGGAGCCCAGAATTCATCTTGTCATGGTTAAAGTCTTGTCCTTAAGAATCAGTCATCGAATTCCTTACAGAGAGTCGGTGGTTGTTGTGATTCAGATGTTTGGCATGACAGTCCTGAGAAAAAGGAGAAAAAGTGGCAAAGTCACAAATGGATTTAAGAGGAATTTCCATTTTCCTTCTTGAAAGGGTTCAAACTAAGTACTTGGTTTTCTATATTGTGTTGAACCATTTCCATTCAGATTTTTGCAGGTAAAAAGGTGGTCAAATAGCAGCAATTTCATATTGTTCAACCTAATAAAAGAAAATATAGGCAATAATTCACAGGCAGCACCATAGAACATAAATGGCATTTCTTCAGAAGCACAGACAGTGCTGAGCTGGAAAATCAGTGGGGGCCATATTGGTGTGATTACACAGCTTCTGACAGTGTCCTGCGCATCAGAAAACCCTCCCCTACTTGTACTCAGAGACCTGTACCTGGGCTAAAATTCACCTCAACATTTTGGGGGATCACTGACCCCTTTGATGACCTGCTGAAAGCTATGTATTCTCTTCATAGTAATTACATTGAAAATATAATTACTACTGGAATAGAACACAATGACTTCATTTAGCCAACATACAAACTATACATATAATACTCAATGCTTATAATCTTTAATGCAAAAAAAACAAACAAACCACAAAATAGATTTTCTTAAGTGATCCACAAGACAGTCACAATTGTAAACCAGAAGTCAGCAATGCTCTGAGAACAGACCTTTGTGTGAGACAAGCCACGTATACAACTGCCCAGAAGATACCATGGGTGACTCACGTCTCCTGGCATTCTGCAACTCACAAGGCTCCTGAGTCCATATGGGTCTTCATATATTCTAATGCCTCTGAAGCCAAAGTAAGGAACTAAAATAATATAGCCTGTAAAGCTAGGGTTTTCTCAATCCCAGTAGACATGTATTAGGGTGTAACTGAATTTGTCAAAACCTAGGAAACAGAATTCCCTATGATCCAATGTGGCTAAGCTTGGAAATAAGATGTCTTTAAATGCTCACGGCCCCAGCTACCAGCCTTCAGCACCCAGGAGGTCAAGAAACTTCAGCAGACACAGACTGGGGTTCAAGGCCAGGACCGCTTTGGAGGCTGAGGGCAAGGAAAGCCTCCTGTATTCTGCCTATCAACCCACCCTGCAGAGATAACCACCTTTAACAACACAATTTAAGTAGTGTGTTTTAAGTTGTTTGAATCTCATATACTCATAATTCCGGAAATGAGGCATAAAGTTAACTTTTTCATGCAGTGATTTTACCCTTTTGGACCAACTTTATATTTTGTTTCTCTCTTGCTCAGCATTTGTGTCATGCTTTATATTATAGCTGTTTGTCTATCAGACTGACCTCTCCAGATATAATTTCCTGTTGGATTGCAGCCATACCTCACTATCTTCACTGCTTAGTATCATCTCTGGCATAAACTGAACTCTAAAAACTGTCTTTGCATAAATAAATAAATAAGTGAAAAGGTTTAGTATTCAAGTTGAATACCTTGAAAATACAACTGGTGTTGACACGTAAGATGTAAGCACGTTGGCCATCACTTTGGCTTTCATAGTGAGTATTGCCTTAAATATTATTTTTCAGTTTTGCGTATTTAAGACACTGTGCTGATATTCATTCATATGTAACTGTAAGCACTAGCATTATCTGCCTTTGGTCCATAATTCTAAAGATGTTTACTGAAATAAGCATAAGTAAAATACAAAGTCCTTATTACAGTCCCGTCACGCTAAGACTTCCTTGAGAGATTTCATTTCCGGAAACAGAGGCAACTCTATTTAAATGGCCTTAATGTTTTTACTGATTTCCTTTCTTAGCCAAGACTTGTCATCTGGCAGGCAACAGAACATCCCACTCCCTCCTTGACTAATTAAAATGTGTGACTCTCCAGAGGAGAAGAAAGTAACATTTGGCAACAGATTGCCAGAGTGAAGCACCAACAAATAGAAATGGGATATGGATAAGTCAGCAGCTCAAGAATTCACAGCTGCTGAAGCTCTTTTAGGTTAAACACAAGACCCGTTAGGACTCTCACCATTTTTTCATTCAACAATAATTTGATTCCAGCCACAGTAACACAGTAGAATCCTACTTCCAAAAAAAATCTTTCTGTCATCTTTTCCTCTCCAAGGTGTTCATCATGGCTGCCATGTTCCCAAACACTTCTAGAATGGACATCTGTTAGAATGGAAGCTTCCAGATTTCATGGTGCATCGAAGCTAGCCTAACCACACATGGTAAGTTAGAAACGGGCATTTGGTCAAACATGTATTTAAAACCAGGGCATTTTGCAAAAAAAAAAAAAATGCATGAAAAAATACTCAGCATCCCTTTAGCCAGAGAAATACAAATTAAAACTAAAATGAGATCATGTATAGGACTATTAAGGTGGTGGAAACAAAATTAAGTACTGTAGGTAATAGTGTCCAAGAGTTTGGGAAGTGTAAATTGATAAAGTCTTTGTGGCAGATAATTCATCAATATTGATAAAAGCCTTTTAAAAACCACACGCCTTCTGACCCAGTAGTTATACTTAGAGGAATTTAACCTGAGAAAGCAAGTAAACATGTGGATAAGAGATTTAACTATAAGACTGTTTATTGTAGCGCTGTGGCAAAATGATAAAATCCACCTAAATATCCAATAATAGAGAATTTATTAAGTACATTATGCCAGAACAAAACACCACTGAAGCCATTAGGGAAGACTATCGAAGTATCTCAGTGACTTGCGGAGATGTGTAGGGAATATTTTGAATGCAGAAACCAGTTCACAGAAAACTGTGTATGGAAAGATCATATATATAAGGGATATAGTACAAAATACATACAGTGATACTGTATCTCAGAGGTGGAATTATGGCTACTTTTTATCTCCTGTGGCTTATTTGATTACATGATTTGTCTACAATGAGTATGAATCCTTTGTGTAATAAAAGTTACTTAAAAACAAAATGTATTATGATGCCGCTCGCATGCCCTGGATCATCCAGGAAGCTGAAGAGCCTCATAGCCTTTGAAATCTGATAATGATTGAGTACATCCCACAAATCCCCTTATGGTAGGGATGATGACATTATCTGGACCAGTTCCAGAAACCACCTGAATGAGTTCTGCCCTCATCAAGGCAAAACCCTAGGACTAAGCGGCCACTCCCAGAGTGGGAGTTGAGGGCGAGACTTTCCACACTCTCTGAGGCACTGTATTAGTCAATCCTTTGCATTAAGCTCTTGAAAGCCTCTCTTTAAAAGCATAATAATACTTATACTTTTACATTTGAAAAACCTACATAATTGGTTGGGAAAATTATTACACCTTACACTGTCAGTAGAATTGAAATACAAAGACTCATACTGTTGACCAAAAATGACTACAACATTGCACACTCTTCGGGGGAAACAATTTAGCAAATATCTCTGTATGAAGAGGGACTGGGCAGCCTGGTGAGAAGCCCAGGAGCTTTGAAATCAAGTAGACCTTGGTTTGAATCCCCAGCTCAGTCTCTCACTGGCTGTGTGACCTTGGGCAAGTGACTTAACTTCTCTGAACCTCAGTTTTCTCATCTGCCAAATAGGAATGCAACAAAGTTACCCTTAGCAATATTGTGGGATTAAAATAATAAATGTAAACACCTGGTGACATACTGCCTGGCACTGAACAGACACTTAATGGGGGGGTAACTGTGATAACAGATGTCTTTTTTTGCCACTAGGTGCTGAGTTCATTGAGTGCAGGCTCTACGACATTCATGTGTAACAATTCAAGACCTAGCACAGCAGATCCTCAGAACACGGTCGTTAAGTGAATTGTTCATCCCTAAAATTGTTCGTAGCCTTTGGCTCAGTTCAATTCTTTGGGATTTATTCTTTGGAAATCATTCAAAAGGAGAAAAGAATTGAGGGTATCTATTTCTCAAAGCTGCTGATAATGGAGAAAAATGGAAATAACCCACATGTCCAAAAAGGGAAGAATGGTTAAATAAGTCCTAACATAGCCATGATATGAAATATCATATGAGCATTAAATACGATGATTCTGAGAGCTATGTAACAACATGGCAAACTAACATACTTGTACGACTAAAGCAGAGGCTGTATTGCAGCTGTGCTATGAGTTACCGCTCTGTAAAGCAGGTAGCATATGGACAAAGACCAGCAGGGAACTCAAGGAATGGAAATGGTTGGCATGGTCAAGTGTGGAACAGTGGTGGATTTTTTTTCATTTCCTGTTACCGTTATACTGCTTTACAATAAATAAAATTCACCGAGATAGATATACAGTTATCATGTGGAACAATAAAGACATCAGGCCATTATTCTTGTTTAATTTCTCAGTAAAAGTTCAGAACACAACTTCCTCAGTAGCATCCTGGAGAAATGGGTGATGGGGGACTGAATATTTGGACAAAGGACGAGAGCCAGGAAAGGCATCATGGAAGGAGGGAGGAGCCCAGGACTGTGAATCAAGGCCCAGAAGGTGATGACATTGAAGAAGTCATCACCACCATGACAGGGGTTGTAAATCCAGATGCTTTTGTAAATGCGAACTGTCTTGCTCTTCTATAAGTCTCAAAAACTTAGCAAGTGTGTCCACATCCATTATCACCCATCACCATTCTAAGGTTGTAAGGACCTACTATTAATCCACTTCCCATTTGGACAAATCAGAGGATAAAACAGTCTGAAAGGCAGAGATGAAACAAGGCTCAAGCCCAGGTCTTAAACTCCAAGATGAACCTTCTGTTCATGACCAAGTGGAGTCTCAGGAATTAGGACAGCAGGTGAGTGTTTCTGGAGAGCCCACAGGTCCAGAGGACGGGACTTGGGAGGAAGGCCAAGAGTGCACCGAGGCAAGGAGCCAGTCCAGAGGACAACCAAGGGCATTGGGGGGGGGTGGTGCCCAGCCACAGATGGCAACCAACCTCAAGTCCTTTCATTTCCCGAGGGTCCAGGACGTCTGATAACCCAACAACAGAGCCCTCACTGAGGGTGATAATTTTGCAGAGACCTCCTGTTGATGAAAAAATTGAGCACACATTTTTAAAGCCTCAATCGTTTCCCCTTCACATTTAATTTAACAACCGTGCAACACATTCTGTTCTGAATCAGATGTCTCATTGTCCTTTTGTTCAAAGGAGGAAATTAAAGTCTAGAAAAGAAGACAGACACTGGTCTGCTGATGTGTTTTATATTTGGCCATAAGAAGATCATTAAAATGCACTTCCAGCTCCCGCAGGAACATTTACATTTGAAGCAAAGTTAATTTACTTCCCTGCCCAGTAATATCCATTTATTTTCACCTACTAATGAGCTATCCCCTTGTATTCTGGATGGCTCCCTATCACTGAGAAGTTGTGATAAGCCCACGAAGCTTGGACAGGGAAGATGTCTCAGAACACTAAGGGGAAGCACCAAGGTGCAAAGAGTGTATACAGCACAGTCTCAGAGCAGCTGATGCTCCCCGTTCTCCGGCCTTCCAGGGCCACCCTTTCCTATGACATCCAGAGAATGATTCAAGCCTTCATCCTCTAGGATAGCAGCCTCCCAATTCCAGGGGCCTCCCAGTATTTCCAAAGATTCTTAAGGAATCCCAGGTCATACCATTCTCCACTTGCTGAGGACATCCTTTTATTGTATCATGCCAAGCAGCTTAGTGCTTCTCAGTCTCCGTCTCTCCCTGTGAACTGGGCTCTCCCTTGGCTCTGCATTTTCAAAAAGCCCACAAAAGGGTTTTGTTTCTCTAAACACAAGCTCTGAAAGATCCATTTTTCCTGTTTCTGCCGAAACTATATACGGATCTAGAAACGGATGATTACCTTTGAATAGAGGAGCGTGTAGAAGGCTCCAAGGCCATCTTTGTGGGTGATCTTTTAAATCTGGTGAGTGGGATTGAGAAGAGGGCAGGAGGAGATATTAATATTTTACTTGGCACTTCTATATTGTTTGAATTAGAATAAAAATATTAAACTATAAATATATTATTTACCATTTTCTCTCTCCTCTCTTTTAAAGAGGTTGGGCCTGGAGATTACACTATTTGGAAAAAGGGTCCTAACCAGAGGGCGGGGGTGGGGGGGTGGGGAGTGGCATGGGGAGAGGGGTCGGGGATGGTGCAGCTTGGACCTGACAGGAGGAGGGGGGACAATTTGAGGGCAGCTTTTGCGAGAATTGTAGGGGAGGGAGAGACCTCTGAAAGTGATTTGGGGGCAATGGAGCCATGTGCTGTGCTATGTAACATCCTCCCTTGGACCCTCCAGAGAGGTGTTTTTCAAGAACAGACATATTTCACTTTAAAAGCGCTCAAGCACCTGCCTTTGTCTGGTGGAAGTGGTGGGGATTACAGAGGGAAATACTCAGAGATCCACGGCAGCCCTCCAGGAGCTCAGCCGCTAAGACCTGAGGGGCAAGGGCTGAGACACACTGCACTTCATGGGATGGACTCAGCACGACCAGCTGGTTATTTCTTCTGGCCTCAGGGCATATGTGCACAACTAGTTTGGAAGGGAATGCATTCTAATAGGCAGCTCCCTTCAATTCTCCTTTGTCTTTCTGAGTTGCCAGGATATTGGCATCTTCTGCCTTTTGTGCAAGAAGCTATGCTGGGGGTCTGATAAACCACAGAAAGGATCACTGAAATGGAAGTCCAGAAACTGGAAAATGACTGGAACAGCTATGATGTAAGAAGCATCACATGAGAGGTCTTTAGAGGCTGGGTTAGCTCTAAGAAGGTTCTCATGAAGAAAATTGGTTTTTTTTCCCCCCGATCTTTTAAGAGGTGAGTAACATTTCTGACTTCAATCTATTTAGTACTTTTTAAAAACTTTTTTGGCAGCAGTTTTTAGGTTTGCAGCAAAATTGAGAGGAAGGTACAGAGATTCCCCATATACCCCGTCCTTACACATGCAGAGCTTCTCCCATTATCAACATCACTCACCAGGGTGAAATATTTCTTATAACTGATGAACTTATACTGGCACATCATAATCACCCAAAGTCCTTAGTTTATATGAGGGTTTGCTTTGGTATTATACATTCTATGGTTTGGACAAATGTATAATGACATATATCCATTATTATAATATCATACCAACTGTTTTCACTACCCTTAAATCCTCTGTGCTCTGCCTATTCATACCTTCCCACCAGTCCTTTATCAGATGTGTCTTTTGCAAATATTTTCTCCCAGTCTATAGTTCATCTTCTGATTCTCTTGACATTACCTATCACAGGGCTGAAGTTTTTCTTACTTTAATCAAGTCCATCTTATCAATTATTTCTTTCATCGATAATGCCTTTAGATATAACTAAAAAGTCATTACCACACCAAAATTTATCTAAATTTGCTCCTATGTTTTCTTTTAGGAGTTTTATAGCTTGGCATATTACATTTAGGTGTATGATTGGTTTTGAGTTAATTTTTGTGAAAGACGTAAGGTCTATGTCTAGATTCATTTATTTGCCTGTGGTAGTCTAGTTGTTCGGCACCATTTGTCAAAGAGACTATCTTTGCTCCATTGTATTGCCTTGGCTTCTTTGTCAAAGATCAGTTGACTATATTTATGTGGGTCTATTGCTGGGCTCTCTATTCTATTCCATTTATCTCTCTGTCTATTCTTTTACCAATACCATACCATCTTGATTTCTGTAACTTTAAAGTAAGTCTTGAAAGCATATAATGTCAGTTCTCCAAATTAATTTTTCCTCTCCAATATTGTGTTTGCTCTTCTGGGTCTTTTGATTTTTCATACAAACTTTAGAATCAGTTGTCATTACTTACAAAATAACTTGCTAGGGTTTTGTTTGGGTTTTCTTTGAACTTACAGAACAAGTTGGAAAGAACTGACATTTTGACAATCTTCCTATCCATGAACATGGAATATCTCTCCATTTATTTATGCTAGGAACATCTGACACCAAGCTCCTTGATTTCTTAGGATTTCCTGGGTGATGAGAATGTTTTTTGTTCTAATGAGACTCTTGGTGGGCTTCTGCATGGGGGGTTGAACACCAGAAAGATCAAGCCATGATTCGAAGCTCAGAACTTTCTGCCCCACCACCCATCCTCCGGGAAGGGTTGGAGGGGCTGGAGATTGAGTTACTAATCCATAATACCTACATGATGAGACCTCCATAAAAATTTCAAAAGTACAGTGTTCTGGGAGCTTTCAGGTTGGTGAACATATTTACATGCCAGGAGGGGGGTGCAGCCCAGCTCCACAGAAACAGAAGCTCCTGTGATCAAGACCCTTTCAGATCTCACCCTACATCTGGCTCTTTATCTGTATCCTTTGTCATATCCTTTATTATACAATAGAAATTGATAAACATAAACACATTTATTATGCAACATAAACTGGTAAATATAAATAGGTGCTTCCCTGAGTTCTATGAGCTATTCTAGCAAATGATTGAATTCAAGGGGGGGATCATGTAAACCTCCAATTTGCAGCCAAGTCAGCAGAACTTGCGGGTAACCTGGGGACCTACTACTTGTGGTTGGTACCTAAAGTGGAAGGCGGTCTTGTGGGACTGAGCCCTTAACCTGTATTGTCTGCACTAACTTATGTTAGTGTCTGAATTAAATCAAATTATAGGACAACCAGCTGGTGTTTGACAAAATTATTTGACATGTGGAAAACCCCCACAACTGGTATTAGAATTATTGTATGATAGCAGTGTAAACACAAAGGAGAAAACACAGGAGTGTTTTCCCAGTTTGCAGTATACCTTTACAACTCATAGAAGTCCACTTTCAAATAACACTATCATTTTACAGGTAGTGTGAGTATGTTATAATAACAAAAATAATTCCTCTTACCCATCCCTTGGGCCATTGTCATTCATTTCACTTACATATAAGCATATATAGTTATATATATTAGTATTATTATTTTGAACAAACTATTATCTGAGAGAGATCGATTAAGAATAAGAAAAATAAGAGTTTTATTTTACTCTGACTTAATCTTTCTTTGATGCTCTTCCTTTCTTTATGTAGATCTGAGTTTCTGATCTATGTTATGTTCCTTCTCTCTAAAGAACTTCTTTTAACATTTCTTGCAAGGCAGGTCTACTGGCAACAAATTCCTGAATTTTTGTCTGAAAAGTCTTTATTTCTCCTTCATTTTTGAAGGATGCAGAATTGTATGTTGGTAGTTGTTTCTCTCAACACTTTAAATATTGCCCCCCACTGTCTTCTTGTCTGCATGGTTTCTGAGGAGAAGTCAGCTGTAATTCTTACCTTCATTCCTCTATAATGAAGGTGTTTTTCCTCTGGCTTTTTTCAGCACTTTGATTTCCTGTAGTTTGAAAATGATATACCTAGGTGTAGTTTTGGGGGCATTTATCATGCTTGGTGTTCTCTGAGCTCCCTGGATCTGGGGTTTGGTGTCTGACATTAATTTAGGGAAATTATCAGTAATTATATTACAAATACATCTGTTTCTTTCTCTCTTCTTCTCCAACAGTCCTATTACATGTATGTTACACTGTTGTAGTTCTTCCACAGTCCTTGGATATTCTGTTCCATTTTTTCAGACTTTTTTATCTTTGTTTTTCAGTTTTGGAAGTTTCTATTGAGATATCCTCAAGCTCAGAAATTCTTTCCTCAGTCATGTGCAGACTACTAGTAAGCCCATCAAAAGCAGTCTTCATTTCTTTTACAGTGCTTTTTTTTTTTATCTCTAATATTTCTTTTTAGTTTTCTTTTTGGATTTCCATCTCTCTACTTACATTGCCTATATGTCCTTGTATGCTATCTACTTTATCCATTAGATCCCTTAGTATATTAATCATAGTTGTTATATATTTTAGGTCTGATAATTCTAAAATCCCTGCCATATCTAGTTCTGATATTTGCTCTGCCTCTTCACATTGTGTTTTTTGCTTTTGAGTATGTTTTATGATATTTTTCTTGATAGCCAGACATGATATACCAAGCAAAAGGAACGGCTGTAAGTAGGCCTTTAGCAATGTGCTGGTAAGATGTGCACAGAGGGGAGGGCATTCTGCAGTCTTATGATTAAGTCTCAGTCTTTAGTAAGCCAATGCCTCTGAACTGTGAATGTCACAGGTGTTTAAATTTTTTCTTTCTCCCTCTGTGTGGACGAGGATGGTTAGAGTAGACTAGAATTTCCCCAGGTCAGTGAGGCTCTGGTAACAGCCCAGCAGGTCAGGTCTCGTTAATTAGTTTCTCCTGAGGACAGAACTTCTTAGGGACAGAGTGCTCTCGTGTATTTCAAAATGATTTTTTTCCCTTTCCCTGGCAAGAGCATGAGGGGATTTTCCTTTGATATTTACTGTAAGAACCTGAACAAGCTCCTAGAGGTAAATCTCACAAAAAACTGAAGACCGTGGAGTTTTTAACTCAGACTTGTCCACACAAGCCTCCAGCAATTTGCCAGTTACAGTTGTGGTTTGCCTACCTGGCACTGGTTCCCATGGCAGTTTCTGAGTCTCTGCTCAGATAAGCTGTGGTTCTCCATATTCGCTGCCTGTTCTCCACTCCTGAGGGCTGCTGTGTGCCCTGCTTCACCACTTCTCTCATGGCTCCTGGAAGACTTATTGATTTTTCAATGTGTTCAGCTTTTTACTTATTGTTGGGACAGTGTGTGGAACCCCCAATTAATTTTTCCTTTGTAATGCCATCACTCCTCTAATCACCTTTGTTTGCTTGCTTTCATATTGTTATTACAGGAAATGTCAACTGTACACAACAGCTGAGAGAATAGAACAATGAACCTCAGCACCCAGAATCAACAATGAGCCTCATGGCCATGTTATGAATTCATGGACAAATCTAAGATGTTTTGTCCATAAATAGTTCACTATGTATCTCTGAAAGATAAAGTCTCCAAAATATCACCACACTATTATTACCACACGAAAAATGAATGATAATTCCGTAAAAGTCACAAACATTCCACTACTGTCTTAATGTTTCATAAATTTGTTTAACATATTGTTTGTTCAAGTCAGTATCCAAATAAGGTCCTCATGAATTGCAACTGGTTGATATTTCCATAAAGTCTCTTTTAATCTATAAATCCCTAAGGATAATTTCAGTGAATTTTTTAAAAATTTCAGCAACCTTTAAAGCCGTAGGAAACCTTGTTCATTTAGGACCAGAAAAAGCTACAGTTTGATTTGTTCACAAATTGTTTGGCAAACATAGTTATGTCAGAAAAAATATCTTAATAATTCTCATTTTTAAATGATTTTTGTCATAAATGGAGCAAAAGCTGCTGATCTCTAAGGAAGATGTCATCTTTAATTTTCACCAGATTGTGAGAAGCAGAAAAAAACTTTAGAATTGAAGAAATCATCAACATTATAGCAAAAAAAAAGAGTCCTGGTTTCTGAACGTAATTCTTTTTGTCATAACAAACACATGTCAAGGAACCACTTCAGAAAAGGAAGTGAGAGAGGGAGAAAAACACATTTCTTTATATTCAAACTGTGTTACATGAAAGTTTGCCCAATCTGTCCCCCTTTCTGAGCGATCACAATACACAATTTATGGGGGAGGGGCAGCATCAGTTAGAAATGTATTTAGCCACAAATAACAGAAACCCAACCAAGAGAAACTAAACACATAGAGATTTGTTTTCCTCATATAACCAGAAGTCCTAGGTTCTTTAGTCCAAGGTTGGGAGGGTTGTTCTATGGTGTGATCATGGACCTAAGCTACTTCTCATTTTTGGCTCTGTCATCTTTTGTGTGTGGCTTTAGTCTTTATGGTTACAAAAATAGCATTAAGTGTCCCAAGAAAAGACATGCAGCACCAGGGAACGCATCAGGTGGATCTAACTGTGAGACTAACCAAATATTTCTGAGATTAAAATGAAAGCACTTTCTAGAATCAGTGTCAGAATTAAATAATAGAGCATAGATGAAACACCAGAGTCAATGCCTGACACCCCAAATTTCTTATCATGAATCTCATAGTGACCCTTATCAAGTTCACTCCAATTTCTAAGGTGGGGCTTTCACCCACGTTGTCCAACTCTAAATCCAAAGCTCTATCCACTTCACCACTCTAGTTCTCCACATTTACTATTCAGGGAATCAAGAATTGATCCCTCCACTTAAAAGGCATCTAGCTAAAGAGGTAGTCCCCAGAATTATTCATATGTTTAGTCCCTGAGATTCCCAAAGATAATAAATATTCCTAACATGGTGGTGAGGTTGTCAACATTTTAGTAGGTACTTTCCCCAATTTCATGTCAAACCTATTAAGAAGACCAAAATCACTCCATCCAAGCCTCAGAAGACATCTGTGATTAATATCCTCCCATGTGAACTACTAAAAAAGAGTCAAATACAGTAGCCTGTACATAATAATCAACCATTGTCACATCTCAACTCTGAGTAAGGAAGGGAAGTTGTATTTAACAGTGTGAAACGTGCTTTTAGTGCCTCAGCTTAAAGAGTCAGCCTGTCAAAATAACCATTCATCTTCCCCACCACTCCCCATCCCCACTAGAAGTGGACGCTGTACAGATGTTTTACAAAAAAGCTTCCCCTTCTACTCTGTGCTCAGCAGCTTACATGATTCAGGCAGTGGTTTCCAGAGAAACAGCTGAGCTGGGAATTGTCCGGAACCAAGGGGATGTTCCAGAGCCTTTTGTGGGTCTACCTCAGAAAGAGGGTGCCCTTTACATAAAGTCGGAGAAACCTAAATCACTCACTGAACCTCTTCCTACTGTCTCCATAGCTGAAAGCTTGCTACAAAAGAAGAAGAAGAAGAAGAAGAAGAAGAAGAAGAAGAAGAAGAAGAA